>NC_061513.1:71377969-71423178 GCF_022539505.1 Lolium rigidum | reverse complement strand
TCTCAACGTTTCCAAGGCGGCAAGGGATCAAAAGAAAAAGGAAGTAGCCGAGAAATCGGGGGGTCAAAAAAATCCAAGAATAGAAAGAATTTTGGTTCATAGAGGATGACATGCGGGACCCATGATCCCGCATCGTAAACGGCTCGATCGGAGAACGTTGAACGAGATGGCGCGATCGAGAAAAAAACAATGCCGGAGAGGCTGCCATCCGGGCCCTACATCCCTCGGCGGTGCGGATTTGCGTTGACTCGGCCGGCGAACCCGAGAATTCGCGATGCACCACGTCCGGGCCACCATACGCGACGTTTTGGCCGCTTTCGTCGGGCTAGGTGGCCTCAAAAACGAGAAAAAAAAGTTTTGACATGCACCACGGAGGGACCCAAAATCGTCGGCCATGGTACACCAGCAACCACGGCGCGACTTCAACTTCGTCGGCCATGGCAACTTTTCTTGTAGTGATTGTTGTGGTTGCTTCCCACAATCTTACTTCCTTCTTCAAGTGAACCTTCATCTTGTCTTCAAATCTTCAGAATTCATCACTTCCTTACACGAATACCTTTACCCTCTAGACCTATAACATCAAGTAAGAGCTTGATATGGCAACATGCATTTGCATATCAAAGTCAAACTTCATGTATGGATCTAGTCAATCAATGAAAATCCAATAAAATCCAAGAAGATTCAGCTTTGTGTTCATAATACACATCCTTATATGCCTGAATATACTCATTGGGTAAGACATCCCTAAACATCAGGTGTAGATGTGCAATATATAACACCACATAAGATAGGCTTAGGTTGTGATACATAGCACTTATACGTGAATTTCTACTATTTGTCTCAACATTTATCTTAACTGCACATTTGCAATGAGACAAACTTGAAACAAAATGGCTTGGGATAGTTGAAGTTAACCTAGTTTTCTTTGGAAGTACTAACAAAATAGTATACCCTATATGTGCTATTGAAGACTACTTCCTATAATACAATTATTTCTAATATTTCTACTCTAAACACATAATTGTTTAGAATATACCACCTATACTCTAGGATTTCTCTATGTGATATGTTCTAAATAAGCCTTCTTTAAATTAAGGACTATGATTCTAACATACTTGGTACAGTTTCCGAGATTTTAAGGCCTAAGCTTTCGAACTATTCCCTAAATCCTTACTCCTTATCATTCTTTTGTTATCGTACTTATGATGTTCTACTCCATCATACCATGATTCTCAAGTAAATCATATATGATTACCCACTTTACCATGAAATGTAGAGTTGTATAACTCTTATCACTCTTCCTTACCTCCTATGATTGACTTATCATAGACATATACTACCTTATATAACTTATCTCCCTTTCTTAACATCAGTCATTTGACATTTTTTTTAATGACTCTTACTTAACTATAACTTGCATTGGTATACTTCTTCCAATAGGATATCTTCCTTATGGTTGTATCCTCTCTTTGGACTACCATGTATTGTATACCAACTCGGTCTACTACCACCCATTATCTTAAGCTTCAATGGTGTTTTAATTATTTGGAATGAAGCAAGATAACTAATTAACCTTATTTAAGAAATATAGATAAGAAAGATTGACTCAAGTGTGTCGGGATTATTCTCAAGTGAATACCCATCTCAAGTCAAAATAATAGTTGGTTTAACTAAGACAACTTCCTATAGACACTACCAAACCTATAGGTCTCCTTTAAAGGGTTTTAATCCTAAGGTCAAAGCATTTGCTCCGATACCAACTTGTGATGACCCAGCAGTACCACTCGCATGGTGTAGTACACAAGTCGTTGACATAACACAAGTGAAACACCGTTCCACTCATATTACATCTCTCGAGTGGTACAACGAAACATATGCGAGTCCAAGGTATGTCTATAGAAGTACACATGAACTCGTTTACATAAGATCAACACAACCTCCTACTTTACGAGTGAGGTAAAACTTCAAATAAAGTTCCAGAAGAACGACTCGTAGTCTATCTTATTGCTAACTTAAGTTCAAGAGCTACTTGGCTTGCTATAGAAATCTAGCTACTTAGGTGCTAGGATTAGGGAAAGGTTCCCTTCTATTACTAATCTAGGTTTCCAGTATAGCTGATGCAGAAGTTAACTCCATCGACTTCTTTGATTGGATTCTTCATCTTGTTGCAGTTGACTCCTTTGTCTTCGAGTTCCACGGTAGTTTCTCCTTCAGTGCTTTGATCTAAGAAGGGGGTTCAAACGAGATAGAATGAGTACGAGCGTACTCAGCAAGTTCATATTAGGAAATATGTGTATCATGCACTAGCTACGACCATAGACCATAAAGTCATAGGCCAATGCAAGTTTTCATAAACATTTCTTCAAAAGGTTTATTTTATTCTGAAAACTATGCCCGTCGGTCTTCACGAGTTGACCGTAACTTCGTGGAGTTCCTTTCTGCCGCGTTCGCAGTTCCCTTCCCGAACAGGGAGTGACAGATACTAGTCGAGTATCCTCTCGCAGAGGTGCGTTACTTTTCCCATAAGAGAACTTATCCTTGATGCCTTGCCGAGACGCGTTTCTCGTCCACACTTCCTTGGTGTGGGGCCGGGTGTAATATCCAAGCCAATCACCGCCTTCTCCGCGACCACCGCAAACCCACCCTTTTGTCCAACCGTACACCTCCGAGTAGACTTCCCCGATAATACGGCTTTACTCATGGTGTACTCCGGACAATCCATCATAGATGGTAGAGATTAACATCACTAATGGATGGGGATTTAAAAGGATATCCCAACCTATTGCGGCAGTGCCTCCAACACCCCACCGTCTCTACCAATCCGTTGGCGTGCGAAGGGAAAAGATAAAGCTGACTTCCCGCGAGCCATTATAGATCTTATGGTCAACGCGATATGTACGGCGCTAGAATCACTCGGACTGGCATTGGTAATTAATCCTAGGGTGATATAACCCATGCAATGGAACCTCCACCATATCAACACATACCATGGTTCCATTGCCCACCACATAGTCATATTCATAATTGTAAAATAATACTTTGCTTTTCAATGCATGAGTGATAAGTATAGTACTTTGCATATAATTTGATAAAAATAATCAAATGACATGAGCAAGCGATGAACTTGCCTTTCTTGATCGCGAGATTATGCAGGCAAAAGCTCCGATACGTGAGAAGTCCAAATGCTGAAATACCATCATCGTCCGGTAAGGACAATGTTTAAAGAACTGGCAATAATGCTATAATGCATAGTATGAAATGCAATCGTCCCGAGCGTAACCTAATCCCGATGATTTAAGATTGATGAGTTGTACAGATTTCTTTAGGGTGTTTTGCACTTTTAGAATGGTTCTCAAACAAGGTTCTTATTAGGGTTTGGTTATATTAGCATCATAATCAAGTGATATAAGAAATCATAACAAGTACACACATAAAGAATAGTGGTGGAACAATATGTAAAGAACAGTGGTCAATTTTAGGTTCTACGGGACATGGTTGATGATTACTTATATTATACTTCAAAAGAATAACTTTTGAAGAACATGTTGATTAATAAAGAGTAAGTACTTCAAATAAGAACTATGGTTTGATTAACATTTGTACTCCAAAAGAATAACTTTTGAAGAACAAGTTAAATAAGAATATGAACTACTATATATAGGAGCTATGTAACTCTAGGGTTTACTATTGGGTTCATTTAGTTTCACTAATAGTAACTAGTTGATTCTTAACTTGGATTGGGTTTCTATATAGCAAGTATTGGTAAGTTTATTGCTATGGTTTATTCTAAGCATCATATCCAAGGATGGTTATTAAGATGGTTCTATAATTAGCTATTAGGGTTACTATGGGTTAGGTTTACTATAACTTCTTATTTGTTTCACTAAGAACTCACTAATGGTTTCCAAGCTAAGTGGTTTATGATCTTTAAGTAGGGTGTAGTGGAACAGGGGCATGTGATGTGCATTACTACACAAGTTGGGTATTAGGGTTTATCATTATAGTGCTACTAGGGTTTGATGATTGAGGTTGATCCGAATGGTGTGGTATATAGGAATAGTGCTCAATGGTGTCAATGTGAGGTTAGCAAGCTAGGGTTTGCAATTAAGTGGTACTAGTGGATCATATATAGGTGTTAACCAAAAATAAAGACATGAAATGATGGTCTCATGTGAATTGTACCTAGTTTTATTTTAGTGGATCATGAGTATGCACTCATTGGTTGTTTATTAAGGTTTTACATGTAAAGGTGAAGTTGCTATGGTCACATGGGCTAAACCCCTAGGGTTTTAGGATTGGAACTATTTTAGGATGATCTCATAAAATGATGGAACCAAGATTCTTGTTTATATTAGAATTAGGGTTTCTAAATTTTGATTTCATTATTAACATGATAATTGGTAGAGATTATTACTAAATTGAAGATAGGAGTAATAATGGATTTAACACTATATTATTTTTCAAAAGACTTAAATATGATAAATACTATTAGGGTTTAGGGTTTTAATTGAAGTAATGGTCAATTTGGATTCTCATGTGATTAAACATAACCATTAAGAAACAATTGTTGTTTTTATATGGCATATGTGAAGAATTGAAACAAGAAATTATCTCCTTAGTTTTTAGGTTTTTAATAGTTTAAGATTTAAATTTGGTCTTCTAAAATTTTAGAGGAAATTCATATTGTTGTTCTTTTAAACTTTAAGTATTTGTTTTCTATTTTATTTATAGAGGTCATTTTATGATACTCACTTCTACTTATTGATTTATTTTTATTTTACTTAAATGTTTAAAAGATTTTCCTAAAAATAACAAATAAAAAAAATACCAATAGACCAAGTGGTCTGTTGGGCTGGCCCAATTGGCTTGGCCCAAACCTGGCCCAGCCGAGTTGGTCAGGTTGGGTCAGGTGAACCCAACCCCGACCCAGCTCCTCAGTCCCTCGACGACCTCCTCCTCTCTCGTCCCTCTCGCTCCTGCCCAGGCGACCATTGCTCCGCCGCGCCGCCTCTCACTCCTGCCCGACTCTGGTCCTCCCCGACGCCGGCGTGGTGGAGATGTGGTCCGCCTCGTCATGCTCTATCCTTCTATCCAATTCGATTTGATTTTCCCCACTCCTTTCTCTGGATCCCGACCCCTGGAACCCTAGGTCTGCCACCGGTATATCCGGCCGTTGCCGGCCGATTCCGGCTGCACTCTCGGCAAACGGGACCTCCCTTGGAGCGTCTCAAGCCCCGGCTCCGAGTCTGCCCTACCCGGCTGCTCCGGTTCCTCACGTGGTGGTGTCCCGGTGGTGTGCTGCGGTGCTGCGGTACTAGTGGAGCGGGTGGTGTTGGTGGTGTGGCTCCGGTGTTGCTCGTGGTGGTGGTGCTTCGTGAGCTGCGGTGCTCGACATCGATGGATGGCGCCATAGACGCAACCTTGGCGTCGGTGTACTTGGTGGTGCTGTCGCTGTTCACACTGCATCTTCGACCTCGACGCCAGCAGGACGGCGTCGCCGACGCAACCCCGGCGTCAACCGCTACGACTACTCCTCTATAACACTGTGAGCTACTCATACCCTCTTTCCCTCTCTCTCTGTCTCTCGGCATTCTATATGGCTATGGATTTGTTGGCCAAGAACTTGTGGGTGCTTGGCCGGATTATTGCATATGATTGGGAGTGCTATACATGTGCTATATGACTTGTAAAATTATCAGTCCAGTACTGATGCTAGTGAGTTATATTATATGCTTAAGATTGGTA
The DNA here is from genome assembly GCF_022539505.1 of Lolium rigidum. Lineage (NCBI taxonomy): Eukaryota > Viridiplantae > Streptophyta > Magnoliopsida > Poales > Poaceae > Lolium > Lolium rigidum. The sequence goes on along the minus strand of NC_061513.1, from coordinate 71,417,433 downwards.
ACTCATATGTGAACTGAAATGCTTCCCTTTTGGATGGATTAATCCTCCAAAGCATGTGTAGTCTGTGGTGTCATTAATCTGACAAAACTGAATGTATAATTTCAGTTTAAAGGATTTGGTTACATTTGTTTTGATCTCAAGCATGTGTTGAGCTATGGCACTATGCCAGTATTGATGTGTACAGAGACCTGATTTACTTGATGGCTGGCTTGTATTTATGGATCTTGCTACCTTTACAGATGGTTTCTCTTTCCTCTGTATATAAACTGATAAGAACATTACTATGCTTATTTCTTGGCCTAGCCAATGATGCAATAGTCTGAGGCACAATTTCTTGATAAGAACTGATGCTATTGTGGGCTTTTAATTCTCAGTGATGATTTGGCATAGCACTTCTATGCAGATCTGAGAGGAAAAGATTCCTCCAGTCCTCCTAGATATAATTCTAGTTGAAGGATAGATGGATCTGATTGCTTTGCATATCACACTTCCCTTTTTCCCCGGGATGCAAATTAAGAACAAATGTTCCTGATCTTTAGTTGGTGTATACCTGCTTCTCTTTTGTAGCTAGATAGCTGGTTCATCTGGCTACTGAAGTGTGCTGCTTCTTGTGGCATGTCTGCTCCTCCTTGCTAGCTTCTTGATCTGCATCCTTATGATCTTGGTTTCTTGCTGTCCTAAGATATATGGGTGTGTTCTTGTGATTCTAGTTGATATGCATGTATTCAGCTAGAACTGATGATATTATGAGGTGGATTTGGCTAGATGAACCACTCGGTTGATTTGGTTGAAGTGTGTGTGCTCATAAGCTTTTGATACTGTATTTGGCAATGAAAAGAACAAAGGGTGCGGTCGGAGAGGTGTGTATGTGCTAACAAAGCTGCTAGCACCACTACTCTGTACTATTTATATCTGCAGGGCTGCTATTTGTGGTGTTGACAACACATGTGTTTGCATGTGTGTGTAAGCTGCTTGTAGTGACATCACCTGATAGTACAAGTTTCAATGTTGCCTCACTTTTCCCTTGTTGCAATCATACCACTACCCTTGCCTTATCCATGAAAATATCTCTCCCTGGGCTGTCAGTTTTCCTTTGTTTACTGAACTAGTAACATGTGAGCTCAATTATTGTCTCATGGGCCATGTGTCTATGATTTAATTAGGCCTTGCTTAATTAATATGTGGCTCAGGATAATTGTATTCGGATCATATTGACTTTTCCATGTCAATCATGATTCATTTAATCAACTATGTGGCTTTTGAAGGATTCTAGCTAGATTAGAGGGATATGCAAATTGTTGCCTTGTTGCCTAAGAATGAATAGAATTATCTTATGGTTGCCTTACCATTCTCTGATGTGGATCAGCTGCTGCCACTTGTTCCTGATGCCTACTTGTTGACTGCTGCCTTATGATCAAATTGATCCAGATTGACCCAAAACATACTTAGCTGATCCAAATGTTGCCTAAATATGAATAAATCCCTCTAATCACCATTTGAGGACTAGGACAAGTTCCTAATTCTCATTAGCTAGCCTCCAATATTAAAATTGTCTCCCAAAATATGGAGACAAACATTTTAACATTAACCCAATATTATTTCTTCTTTGTATTTGCTTTATTTTTCTTTTGCGGGGAGAGAATAAGAAGATTGGGAGATATTTGGAAGATGAAGATTTAGTTTAGGATTTCCCTTTATTACTTTTGTAATCTTCTATTTCTTTTCCAACATGTAATATTCAATAATTGTTGTAAATGAAATACTTATGTGAAATATTATTTGTAATATTTGATTCTCATTTCTACTTATATTTACTTTGTATTTATATAATTGTTTAGAATTCAAATTCCAATTCAAATTATTATTTGAATTATGTCTTTCATATTTGAATTTGAATTCAAACTATTTCCCTTGAAAACGTAATAAATCAACAAAGGTCATGTCGAAATTTATCGCACTTGTGTGGATGACACACATCAATTCCATCGACACAAGAGAAACCTCGATCACTTTGTGTTTTAGATGAATGCGCGAAAATTCCCCGGATTTTCTATGCATGAATGCAATGCACACTCTCGTGTTCTCTCTTTTTCTTGCCTCTAAACCTGGGATATTACACCAAGAACGCCGCCCGCAGACCTGGGCAGTCCTCAGGGTCGTCGCTGCTGGCGATGAGCCACTGCTGCCGCTCGTACTCCGCCAGCAGCGCCGCCTACGACGCTTCCTCCGGCTCCTCCTTCACCTCCGGCTTCGGGATGAGGAGGGCGCCGCCGCGCCTCCCTTGCTGCCGCTGCCGCCACGCCTCGTGTTGACGGGCGTCGCCGGCTCCTCCTTCACCTCCCGTTTGGCGACGGTGTAGGGCGCCGACCGGTATGACGAGGACGGCGTCGATCGCGCCGGTCCCGAGGAAGAAGAGTGCGAGGAGGACGAGTACGTCGTCCTCCTCGGCTGCCATTGAGGAGACGGCGGCGGTGACGACGGCATCTCCAACCTTGGAGCGCCGTTGCGGATGCCGCGGATGACGTTCTCGAGGGTGCGCCCCGGAACGCCCCAGAAACAGGGCGCGACCGTCCTTGTTCCAGCTATTGGGGCCACCGACGAGCCCGTCGGTTCTGTGCATCTCGACGTCGTACTTCGCCTTGAAGTACGTCGTCCACCAGGCGTCGTTGTTGTTGGCCGCCCACGTCGGATCCAGCCGCTCCTCGGCGGTGAGTTGAGCCCGCCGGGCCTTGATGGCGTCCCTCCATTGGTCCGTGCGCGGCTTCGGCGGCGGCGGGACGCTAATACCGTTCACGGCCATCTTCCAGCCGCCGCTGCTTGGCAGCCGCATGTCCGGCGGGACTGGATACCGGGCGTGGTACAGCGCCCACGCCTCCGGCACGGTGAGGCTGCCGCGGCCGAAGCCGTTCGTCGCGGCGATCTTGCGGGAGGACGAGCTCGACATTTTTGGAGCGGCGAGGAGAAGATCTGGGAGGGGGAGGCGGCGGCGACGAGATGGTTTGTGAGCGGTGAGAACTGCAGAGCGGCGGCAGCGGGTGGTTGCACGCAATAACGCCGGCGCGGACGGCCACGCGGCCATGCACGACGAGACGCGTCCCTGCGTCGCCTGGGAAAACAGGGACGCCATTAACGTCGCTTGACCAAAGGTAGGCGACGGGGTTTTAGCCTTCCGAGCCGCTGACGGGTCGGGCCCGCGTCGGTTCGCCTCGCTTTTCGTTGTGTCCGGCGTGCCCGGTGCGTCCCCTGTGGGATGGGGACGGGCTCGGGACGCCGAACACCGTATCGGGGCGCGTCGGGCAAAAATGGGCTTTGGGGACGCGGCTGGAACGCATTTTTTTTCCGGTGCGCCCCAAATTTCTTTGGGGACGCTTTGGGGGACGCGGTTGGAGATGATCTTACTCCTCATATACGCTATCGATCTACACCTCTGTTCACCGGTTGGTGGTGGTTAAGTTACCGCTCACAATTATTTCCGCCGTTTCAAATTAAGTGTCATATTTATATCTAGATACTGATATATATATCTAAATACAAATACATTTTAATTTGTAGACATATCGGACATCTAACTAAAACTTCGACGTTTAGTTTGGAATGGAGGTAGTACCGTTGTCCCATCAAGATGCGCGTCGGCCTCGGCCGTTCCACCCGGGGAGGAAAAAAGTTGGCGTTTCTATCGGGCGGCCGCCTGAAAACGTTGTAGGCATGTGAACGTGTAGATCATTTCGCCGGGCGTCGCCGGTTGCGGCTGGCTACCTGAAACATCGCTGAATGGGTAACACGTACTATGCGAGCGAGCTTGTTTTTAGGAGCCTGATGCGGCGAGAGATGTGTGGATCAGTGAATCGCGTGCGCACTTCGTGTGGCACAGTGCTACGCAGACGGGGCACTGGGCACGCGGCGCGCGCCTATATAGAGGTGCGCCTCCCGTCGTGTAGTCGAGCGAGAGAGGCAAAGAGGAACAGAGGTAGCTAGTTAGCCCTGTCGACCTGACGAGAGGGATTACTACGTGTGAGTCCGGCACTGGTGGCTCGGCTTAGCTAGCTCCGCTAGTTAGCCACCCCGGTCCTGCCGGCCCCTGCCTTCTGTGTGTCAGGACTCATCAGGAGCTAGCAGAGCTTAGACGCCATGGGAGCTCCGAGCCGGGACGAGGAGGAGGCGAAGAAGATGGAGGCCGGCGGCGACACCGTCGGCCAGAAGCTCGACGCCGGCGCACTCTTCGTGCTCCAGTCCAAAGGTGCCCTCCTCTCGCTCCATCGCCTCAAACTAACTACTCCCGCGCGCAGGCCCATCTTCTTCGCCTTTCTTGTTCCTCCATCTTTTCTTTTCTGGAGCACGCGCGCTCGCCGGTCGAGCACGTAGCGTGTGTGTGTTCGCTTGCTGCCGATCGAGCATCAGTATCATATTATTATGGTCCGCGCGCGGACTGATCGATGCTGAGTTTCAGTATACCACGGTGTGCTTGGGACTACTGATCTATTCTTCCAGAAAAACTAGCTTGTAATAAGTAGCCAAAAAGTATAAACTACTCGTACCATATAAAGCCAGCAAGCACCAAGGCGATTTTGGCTATACTAGCGAGACGAAGCCGATGTTCTCGGAAGGTAACGTAGTAGGCTGTAATTAGTATGATTTGCTCATCATATGCTCTTTTTTTTCAAAGCGATAGATTTTGCTCATCTCATCCTACAGTGCCACATCTTGGGATCTCCTGATCAAAAGTTCTTGGGTGACGTAGTTGAAAGGATGCATATGTTTGAATTGGCCTTGCCCATCTATCCTTTCAACTTTCAAGCTACTCCTTTTTTTTTTTCGCTATTTACTTTATGAGAGTGATGCTTTCTACGTACCTGTCTTTTCACTGCATATCTCTCTCTTTCACTTTCTCCCCCCTCTGCACGGTGCTCGCTCAAATGTTCTTTATCGGCAAAGAAAGATGAGACAAACAAAAATAGTACTTGCGGCATGCCGGGATTCCTGACCATATCATAGCCATACTCATCCATGTGCACTTCACTTTCTTTAAACAAGGATATCATCAACTAGCCAATCAGAACAACAATTACTCCAGTAACTATAGTCAATATTATGCTACGTTAATAGTCAATGTACCCCTCTCTAGTCCTTAGTCTTTGATGTAAGCAGTATTTTGACTACCTATGTTATTCGTGCTAGTCATAAGTTGTAATATGGGTTGCAACTGAAATTTGATGTCATCATCTAAACGAAAACTAAGTTAATTCTCAGGAGTTGCTAGTCTACTGAAAACTAAGCTAGTACTCAGTAGACTACTGCAAGATTAAATTTACATTGTCATTCATGCACTTGAGTTGCAAGTTTTGAATTGCAACTGAAATTTATTTAGTTACAAGTAAGATTGCAACTGATTTTTTTTTCAATTGCAACTACAAAAATAACTCATCCAACACTATAGTAGGCCTTGCCAACAACAATTAAAATCAAAATTAAGGCGTCATTTGGAATTGAACTTTCGGATTGCCAAATGAATTCCAAGAAAATCGCTGGTAAATCGTGGGTGATTTATAGCCTTGTGTGCACGCATCGTGTGTACCGGTGCCCGTCACCGTCGCGTCGATACATCATGCGTGCACATTGCAAACGAATGGTAGATATCCCAGAGGTAGACCACACACGTAGGTCTGCCGGTATATTCGATGCTAATCATCATGCTTGATCCACTTCAGAGACGATGGAAAACAAGTGCGCGCGCGTGTAGGTTTTCTGTCACGTACCCATCCAACACTATATAGTAGGCATTGGCTTGACAAATCCAATCTCGCCCGGTCTTCGGTGTTGACCCCTGAACCATATATTCGACTTTTTCTCCGATCAGTCTACCGATTTTCAGGAGAGGCATTGAGTGCGCTGACGTACACCTTGAGAAATTTAGCACAGGCCGGTAACAATCAATTTAAGTATATGGGGCAATCGCCACATGATTTCTTCGATGTGATGCATATGGTGGGGTTTATATCGACGTAGACGGCACAGTCGCACACGGCAGTGACATAGCATGGAATTCTTTACCACCACTCGATCAAAGCTCACACTCCAGCGACATTTTACCGATCGAGCAGCAATCTTCTTCTTCCAGTGGACGATCGACCCCATTTCTGACAGCATGTGCAATCTTCATGTGCATGCATGGCATCGTGTGTAGTTAAGAATGAACAACATATGTATTGGCGTTCCGTGGATCGAGCGCAGTCTCCGACGTGTTGCTGACTGCATGTGTATGTATGTTGCAGGTTCGTGGCTGCACTGCGGGTATCACCTGACGACTTCGATCGTGGCGCCGCCGCTGCTGAGCCTGCCGTTCGCGTTCGCGTCGCTGGGGTGGACGGCGGGGATGACCTGCCTCGTCGTCGGCGCCGCCGTCACCTTCTACTCCTACAACCTCATCTCCCGCGTCCTGGAGCACCACGCGCAGCAGGGCCGGCGACAGCTCCGCTTCAGGGACATGGCCACCGACATACTAGGTCAGTATGTACACAAAGTTGCATGTACTTGTGTTAGTTATGAGTTTCAACTAACGTTCCATAATATCACCTAAGTGAGAATAGCATAGTTCTCGGTCTTTGAGAACTTGCCACACCCAATAATTAACGCATCATAACTGTAGTGACAGTTTCACTGCCCGGTCAGGCCACCGCCGTGTACGGCCAAAACAGGTTCACGTCCATGTCCGACATTATGACACAATCACACAGCTATATCGATGCTTTATCTTCCTATTCGTGGCATTATCCTGCCGTCATTCGGGTTTACTCATATTTTGTTTTGAGTATAAATCCAGCGTTTAGTCGACCTTGACCGATCGAGCATCGGAGCATGATGCGAGACAAGCGCAGAGTGCACCGATAGGCACGGGACTACGGGAGGAGTGAGTGTTGTTGGACTAGGCCAATGGCCATGTGAGCTCGCAGGCGGGTCAAAGCACGTGGCCAAGGACTAACTCAATCGGACAAGCCGACAGTCAGGGTAGGATAGATTCAGGCTTTCAAGCTGAAGGAGTGGCATGCCATCACGTGAGCTGTGAGCTTCTTCCAATAATTGCGAGTCATGCGTCGCGCACAGGCGACAGATCTGGTCGACGCTGCCGCTATGGGCCTATGGTACTATCGTGGACTCGTGGCCGACACTGAAGAAATTTTCGAAGGACTCGCTCCCTCCGGAGGGAGTACTAGCATAAAACCACACTCTATGTTCCCCGAATGATACCAGTTTATATGTCTGGAAAAAAATTCACCACTTTCTCCTTAAAACATAATTGGAAATTAAACGCGAATTGACAGTTTCAACAGGTGGGCCACATGTCAGAACCAGTTTGCTCAGGTGGATAAGGGTTCACTTGACATCCCAATTAGAAAATCTTGGTATCCTATGCATTGTGGGGTTGATATCATAAACTAGTATCATGTGCATGATACTAGTGTATGATACTTCCCATTGTGACTAGTCTAAAAGATATGAGTGTGTTTGGATTATAGCCAATGCCTACCATACCAAAAATTTGGCAAGCCCACGACATTAGTCGCTGTTTGGATTAACGCCAATATATTGGCTCACCAAAGTTCGCCCGAGCCTGCCCACGTAATTTTCGCCCACGCAAGGGCGAGCTGATGGCGCGGAAATCGTGCGCCAAAATATTGGCTGCCCCGCCCGCTCGGGTCTTCCTGGTGGGCCCGGTGTAATCAATGATTGTTTTCCTTGATTGGAGTACGTACCAACAACAATTCAGCGCTCTATTTTCTTCCTAAAGCCAGCAGTACTCTGCTAACTACTACTACTACTAGGAAACATTCCGTTAAAGAAAGAACTACCACTAGAATTTGTTTTCTTTAGGTGTTCAGCGCACTGCAATAGTCACTTATGATTTTGCTATCTCAATTTTTTTCTCTCTTCTTGCCTGCATTCTTTAAAAAACATTATTAATATCTGTTTTCATTGAATTGAAATCAGATCAGGCACTAGCCAGTTTGAGTTGTCAATGCATAAGTCGGTTTGGTTACAAACCTAAATGGAGGCACTAGTCTACCAAAAATTTGGAAGAGCAATGGCTATAATCCAAACAACAACACCTTGCCAAAATTTTGGTAGGGCTTATTGGGGCTCAAACCAAACACACCCATACTCCCTCCGTCAGGTTATCTAGATTTGTTAAAATTTAGATTTATCTAGTCTAGATACATCTAAATGCAAATCTCAGACAACCTTCGTGGAACGGAGAAAGTGGAAGAAATCAAACAAAAACTAGGAGGTGGTCTCCTTCGTCGAACCGTTGGCTTGGCTCTAGCGTAATCACCGTTTTGTCCCGAATTTGTACGCGAGCTCCACCATCGGGGGTTCCTTCGTCTAGGTCTCTAGCATACACTGGATCTGCAAAGAGAAGTGGGATAGAAAGAGAGAGAGAGGGGATAGAGGGATGGGTGGCTGGTAAGGAAGAGAGGGAAGGAAATGGCGGCCGACAACGTGCCTCGCCAGAGTGCATTGGTGATTGTGGTACCGGAGGCGGTAATGGTGGCATGGTGGTTTTATTTTCAGATAATTAGATTTTTCAATTGCGCGGCCATCTGTCTGCATCAGCAAGTTCACTAGGTTTTGTGCCACGACATCATGATAGGTGGGTCCCACTAGTCAGAAAATGTATTATTTCGTGTTTAGTTAGCGATTTGAATTTTTTTCCCGCAAATCATAAACTGGTACAATTCAGTGAATTTGAGCATCAGGTTGGTGGTTTACGCCAATAACTTCTCCCCCATTCTATAATTTTTGTCGCAGTTTCGGCTGTTTTATTTACATACAACTTTTACTATGATTGGGGAATTTAGAAGCCGTTCAAGCTACTTAATCTGACGGTGCAAAAAATAGTAGTACCACAAAGTACTAAAAAGTAAGTACAGGAAAGTACTGGAATTATTGATTTATATTAATTTAATAGAAGGGTAGTTAGGTAATTTCGCGTCAGATGGCATCTCTCATCTCGTTCACTTCAGTCTCCAATATCCCGTCGCGCCATGGAGCCGCCACCGCCATATGCCCTCCCTGCGTCGCCGCCCTGGCGCCTGCGCCCTGTTCTCCCTTCCAACCGCTACCCCCTCCCCGCCGGCGTATTGCTTCGCCGCCCGACCGCGCTCGGTTACCTCCGCCATCCTCTAGCCCGTGCAAAAATCCCCTTTCCGGGAGCCCTTTCCGAGCGCCACTCCGGCACCGTGCTGGATGGCGGCCGCACCTTGTGCCGTGCTGCATGGTATTTTTTTCCAGGACGACGTGCTCTGTCCGCGAGGCGTGGAGCTCTCCAACATCCTACAGTTCACCCCCGGTGGACCACCGGGGCGAGGCAGATGAGCTGTGGAGCCGGCTGTTGGTCGAGCGCGGCGTAGAAGGCTAGAAGCTGCAGGTGTTCGGGTCCGCCGGACGACTAGACGCCGGCGTTACTTGTCGGAGGCAGAGCTCCTCTCAGACGGCATCCCGGTGCGGCGCCGGGCCAACGCAAAGTCGCAAAGGAGGTGGAGCCGGCGGTAGCCTCCAAGCGGCGTGTCAAAGCTGCGAGTGGCTGGCACGTCGTGTGGTCAGATGTACTTTTTTTGGGTTCAGCCTCCGAGTTGCAAATGCACTGATGGCCATGTGCAGTAAGAATGGTTGCTTCTCCAACGAATCCACGTCCTGAATGGAGCTGCTGTTCGTTGATTTCTCCTGTATCTAGAATTATAGATTCAGTAGGGATACTGCATATAGTTTTGAATTCATTTTTTGACATGCCATTTGCTTTAAGAATATAACAAAGGTAAAGCGTTGGTCAAGCACGAATTGATCCCACTACCTGTTGATTGCCATCAACTAGTTTGAGAATAAGTTTTTTTTGCAGTGAATAATTAGGCTAAGTGTATCATGGTATCTATTGATTTATTAGACATGCATGGCATGTGTTACCTTTAATTTTTGACATTCCACAAGATTATAGAACTTGTTCTTTAGGGTGTTAAACGATGTTTTTAAGGCTGAAAATGAGCAGCTGAGCAGTAAACATACAATATAGCATTGTACTTGTATATAGGTTTCTCATTAGGATATGCTTATGGGTCTTCACCAAAGCTCATCATGGTTGACGACAAGGGTGAACAGAAGCAGAGGAAGGCAAGTTCTGCTTAACTCGAGATTCGAGGATAATTTTCAATAACACACCAGCAACACTGCAGCATTGAGTAGTCATGTAAAATAGTCAAGCCAAACATATGGCTTACATTAAAATGTAACAACACTCCAGATCGGTTCGAAGATAAAATTACAAGTTTACCACCAATATGAGAAAACAGCAGAACTTAAGTATAGCCATGGATTGAAGAACACAGCTGTTTGTAAATTGTCACATGCTATAAGAGCACATCATCTGAAACTGCCACTCCCTGTGAGCTTCATAGTTCCTTGTATGGGCTCACCTGTTGGGAACCATGATTTGATCCGCGAGTCCAATGTCAGCATCTGTGGCTAATTTGTATCGATCTTTTACAGAATTAGTAGGTTTAGGTGATTCATTCTTCCTTGGATGCCCACGTTTCCGATTTTTGCTGCCAATTGGCATTGGAGGGATGATTTCCTTTTTACTGGCATCATCTGGAGGGCTTTCTTCCTTTTTGGTGGCATCAGTTGGATGTTGATTACCTGGATGTCGTCCTCTGCAGCATTGCACTTGTCAACCTCTGGCATTCTGGCTTTGTAGGGCTTCTCCTTTATAGCTTTTCCGCACACGAAAACCTTTCTCAAGAGCATAGCTGTTATAGAACTCAAATCCATCATCCTCACTAGCAATTGTCTTCTTGACGATGTCATAGTAATCATATGTGGACTCATCACCCATGTCTTCCTGCATATCACACACAAATGTCAGAATGGTGATTTTTTTACGAAAATTAGAAGCGAATCGTGCCAGAAGTTGAGTACCATTGTACCAACAGCCTACTTAGAGTACCTCCATATCCATAGTGCCATATATGCAGATACCAATAGCAACAGGACATAATAGGCTAGTGACAATGTGTAGTGTCGCTCACAATCTAGTAAACCCGCATTGTTGCCTCTTGGTGCTACACTTCTAGTGATCCTATACTATAACATATATCTGAAAATTTATCTGGACAGTGACGTCATGTTTCAAAATTGTCTTACTGTATAATAAAGCTTGTGCAACTACCAACACATCAACGAACTTACTTTTGCAACATATGCAAAGATAACAGAAAGAGTGGTATCCTCAACTGGTGAATTTTTTTATTTCTTCCTGGTTGCAAATACAATGTTGAATTTCCAATGTGTATGCAGGAAGCAAAAGGGTGTGCAGGAGAGCGTGACATTCATATGTCTCGGATTCCAAAATTACAAACAACTATTTCTTTCTTCACTATATATTTCTCCAGGAATATTTAATATTGCAAAACTTAATTAACCATGTACATATGGTATCAAATGACAAGTGTAGCTCTGATTATTTTTCTCCAGGAATATTCAGTTGTTAGATGACAACAAGAAGATGGGCTCTAACTACTGTTTCTTGTAGTTTCGTAGAATACATATCTTTAGATGTTTTCTGTAAGAAAATACTAACATTTCCTCTGGTTGTGCATATGCATGAACTTGTGATTAGTCTGTGTGCCCTGGTTGCCGTGAATGCTAATAACGGCATACATGTTGCACAAACACCTGAGATATGACATGATCTTGTACCAAAATCTCAAAAAATGCAAGCTGATTTGGGTTGAATGTGTACCTAGATGTGTTTAAGGAGTTCTGCACTTTCTGGTGGAGATCGCCGGCGCGGAGGTGATGGTGGAGCGAACGGCAGCCGCCGCCTTGTGGGTTCGTAGTGGGAGATCCTCGACGGCCCCGTTCCAGTGCACTTGCTGAGAGGAGCGAGCTACCTCCTGTACGGCGCGGACGAGCTCGAGTGCGAGCAGGCGAGGCAGCCGAGCTCCTACGTGAGGAAGACGATCGGAAGAGCGGTGGATGCGGAGGCGGAGCGCTGATTCGGCGGCACGTCGGCGAGCGGCTGGGCGGCGCGTAGGCGAGCGGCTGGGAAGCGCGTAGGCGAGCTGATGGGCGTTCGGCGAGCAGGTTCTGCTTCCGGCGAGCAGCGGCGGCGGCGGATAAGGAACGGAGGCAAGGTGGGGGGCGGTGCGTCTGGCAAGGGGCTAGTCGCAAAGGCTGGTCGTGCGTGGGCAGTTATGCAGCGTGAATGTACCTTAATACCCCTCAGGATATTAATTAGAAAGTAAATTAAATAGGCTAATCGGACGGCCAGAATTAATCAGAGTGGTAGTACTCCGTAGTACCGGGTAGTAGCACCCAATCACCGTAACACAGCTCTTATTTACATAATATGTCTAGATAGATCCAAATTTGCAGTACGAATTATGGACGGGGGTAAGTATTACTGACATGTTTTTTTGTGTACAAGAGTATCATGTGTGCTAATGTGTGCATGTTCGAATTAACCTATAACCCACATTCTCTTTGATGCAGGGCCTGCATGGGGACGGTACTACATCGGGCCGATCCAGTTCCTGGTGTGTTTCGGGGCAGTCGTGGCGTCCACTCTCCTTGCCGGCCAAAGCATGAAGGTACGAACAAGTTACTAACTACAAGTCTACCACCGGCTGACCGACATTGTGTCGGGCCGGTCACATCTTTAACGGTGCACTTAGGACATGTATAATAAAAGGTGTTCAGAGAAATGTTTAGAAATTTTGTCTAATCACTTATGCTTATTTATCTATCTAGGCATGTAGTAGGCACCTCTCATGTACAATAAGAACCAATTGCTTAACAATAAGCTTGATTTATTTTTCTTAATACCCCTCTAAGCATCTCTTACTGTACATGGCCTTGCACGCAAGCACGATTAGGGCATGTATAATGCAAGATACTTAGAAGAAGCGCTTAGAGAAATACACAATTTTTTGTTTAAGCATCGGCGGTTATTTATAATAGGTAGATGCCTAATACGCACCTCTTCTCTACAAATAAGCACATATGCTTATGAAAATGCTTGATTTGTTTTCTAAGCATTCATATAAGCACCTAGCATTGTAGATGACCTAAGCACTCATATAAACACCTACCCTTTCATTGTAGATGACCTAGGACTCACATGTACGATTTTTACTGCAGGCCATCTACCTTATCGCTAACCCTGGTGGCACCATCAAGTTGTACGTATTCGTGGCCATCTTCGGTGTCTTCCTCGTGACCCTGGCGCAGCTGCCGTCCTTCCATTCCCTCCGCCACGTCAACCTCATCTCCCTCCTCCTCTGCCTCTCCTACAGCCTCTGCGCCGTCGCCGGCTGCATCTACCTAGGTACGTACCCAGGCGGCCCCGCCGTCCGCAAACTTTGTGCTAGTAATATGAAAAGTTTCAACTGATTAACGAGCTCTGCATGCATACAGGGAGCTCCGAGAGAGCGCCCCCCAAGGACTACTCGATCCGCGGCGGCACCAGCACCCGCGTCTACGGCGTCTTCAACGCCATCGCCGTCATCGCCACCACCTACGGCAACGGCATCATCCCGGAGATCCAGGCCACGGTGGCGGCGCCCGTCACGGGCAAGATGTTCAAGGGCCTCTGCCTCTGCTACGCCGTGGTGGTCACCACCTTCTTCAGCGTGGCCACCGCGGGGTACTGGGCGTTTGGCAACGCCGCGCAGGGCCTGCTCCTCAACAACTTCATGGTGGACGGGAGGCCCGTCATCCCGGAGTGGCTGCTGCTCATGGCGGAGCTCTTCACGCTCATGCAGCTCTCCGCCACGGCCACGGTGTACCTGCAGCCCACCAACGAGGTCCTCGAGGGCCTCCTCTCCGACCCCAAGGCCGGGCAGTACGCCGCGCGGAACGTGGTGCCGAGGCTGCTGTCCCGCACCGCCGCCGTCGCCTTCGGCACCACCATCGCGGCGATGATACCCTTCTTCGGGGACATGAACGCGCTCATCGGCGCGTTCGGGTTCTTGCCGCTCGACTTCGCCGTGCCAGCCATCTTCTACAACCTCACGTTCAAGCCGTCTAAGAAGGGGGTCGTGTTCTGGCTCAACACGGCCATCGCCGTCGTCTTCTCCGCGCTAGCAGTCGTCGCTTCCGTCACCGCCGTCAGGCAGATCGTACTCGACGCCGGCACCTACAAACTCTTCGCCAACGTGTGAGGAAGGTGATGAGGCTTCACGCAGCACGCGATCGAGGAGCGACAATGCAGCATCCTTGCAGCTAGCTGAAAGTAATTGCAACTCTGCATTCGTTAGAAAATACTGATCGGCTGATCGAGACACGTATCAAGTACATACCGAGTTTTGATCTGTGGATAAGTCATGTAGGCGAATGAGTGTGATCGGATAGGGTTCAGAACATCAATTATGTATACTCTGATTCTTCATTCACGAGAGAAGAGATCAAGTGTGCTCTAAGAGCATCTCCAGCCGCGTCCTCCAAAGCGTCCCCTAAAGGGATTTGGGGTGCGCCGGACAAAAAAATGTGTTCCAGCCGTGTCCCCCAAAGCCCATTTTTGTCTGGCGCGCCCCGATACGGTGTCCAGTGCCCCGAGCCCGTCCCCGTCCCACAGGGGACGCACCGGGGACGCCGGACACACCGAAAAGCGAGGCGGGGAGTGGCGGGGCTGACCCGTCAGCGGCATGGAAGGCTAAAATCCCGTCGCCTACCTTTGGTCAAGCGACGTTAATGGCGTCCCTGTTTTCCCAGGCGACGCAGGGACGCGTCTCGTCGTGCATGGCCGCGTGGCCGTCCGCGCCGGCGTTATTGCGTGCAACCACCCGCCGCCGCCGCTGTTTTAAGACGCCCGCAGTTCTCACCGCTCACAAACCTTCTCGTCGCCGCCGCCTCTCCCTCCCGGATCTTCTCCTCGCCGCTCCAAAATGTCGAGCTCGTCCTCCCGCAAGATCGCCGCGGCGAACGGCCTCGGCCGCGGCAGCCTCACCGTGCCGGAGGCGTGGGCGCCGCACCACGCCCGGTATCCGGGCCCCGCCGAACATGCGGCTGCCAGCGGCGGCGGCCGGAAGATGGCCGTGAATGGCATGGGCGTCCCGCCGCCGCCGAAGCCGGGCACGCATCAATGGAGGGACGCCATCAAGGCCCGGCGGGCTCAACTCACCGCCGAGGAGCGGTTGGATCCGACGTGGGCGGTCGACAACAACGACGCCTGGTGGACGACGTACTTCAAGGCGAAGTACGACATCGAGATGCACAGCACCGACGGGCTCATCGGCGGCCCCAACAAGCTGGAACAAGGACGGCCGCGCCCTGTTCTGGGGTGTTCCGGGACGCACCCTCGAGAACGTCATCCGCGGCATCCGCAACGGCGCTCCAAGGTTGGAGATGCCGTCGTCACCGCCGCCGTCTCCTCACTGGCAGCCGAGGATACTCGTCCTCCTCGCACTCTTCTTCCTCAGGACCGGCGCGATCGACGACGTCCTCGTCGTACCGGTCTGCGCCCTACACCGTCCCCAAACGGGAGGTGAAGGAGGAGCCGGCGACGCCCGTCAACACGAGGCGTGGCGGCAGCGGCAGCCGACGGCAGCAAGGGAGGCGCGGCGGCGCCCTCCTCATCCCGAAGCCGGAGGTGAAGGAGGAGCCGGAGGAAACGTCGCAGGCGGCGCTGCTGGCGGAGTACGAGCGGCAGCAGCGGCGACCCCGAGGACTGGGGCGTCCATGAACGACAAGGACGCCTGGAGGGGCGACCTCGACGCGGCGATCGCCATGTCCATCCGCGACTCCGGCAAGCCGCTGGCGGACCTCACCGACGACGGCGAGGCAGGACCAAGCGGCTTGGTGAAGGACGAGCCCGTCAAGCAGGAGGTCATCACCGACGACATGTACAACTTCCAGCAGTACTACGACGCCTCCGGCCGCCGCAAGTGGTTCTAGATTAGGTTTAGTTTAAATTTAGTCAAATTTCGTTCGAATCTATGTAAGTTTGGACGAATCTAATCGAATCTCGTTAAGTTTAAAATTTCCGAAATTTCGAAATTTTGTTTGGGGGACGCGACTGAGGAGCGACGTCCCCCAAACGGATGCTCTAATGCTCTTAGATATAACATCTTGACGCAAAACATTGTGCACCAAAATCTATACAGATTACCCGTGTGAATTTTGGATCATGAGAAACGAGCGTGTAGTAATAGCTCGCAAGTAAGTAAACAGTTAACACGGGCGTCTCAAATTTTCATACCCTGAAAGGGAGTTCCAGTTCAACGTTTCAAAACCGTGAAAGGATATGGGTGTACTCTCCATTCTAAAAATAGTCTACATTCTAGTCTTAAAATTTGTTCTCAAATAATCAACATTCTAGCTTTTTGTCAACAGCACCAAAAACGGAATGGTTTTGCTCTCTTTATTGGACGTTATTTTCAATATAGCTTTAATTGGTGGTTTACATATCTAAGTAATACCAATAAATGTAATACTAGTTTGTCTTATTTTTTTCTAGAATGTAGAGTAAACCAGAACAGCAGGGTTACAGCCTACAATCACAGCGAAATGGTTGAACCAGTGTGATAAATACATAATGAACAACACCTTTTATTAGCCACACCATGGTCGATGGTGTAATACACAACTATAGTTACATTTAGTTGTAAAATGAAAAACGACATCACTCTAGCACATTAATAGAGTGAATTTCCGAGACTTAAGAACACCCTAATAAAACAGACAAAAAGCTACGGGCTACATCAGACTGTCGAGTTGAGACTGTAGATCGGATATGGACAGCATACCCATAGACTGAATCTCGTCAGCTGAGTACTCTGACTTCACAAGGGATTGCAGCTGTATATGAGCCTCAACTATATTTGTCCTAGAGCACAAAATGAAGGATTAAGAATAAATACACAGAAAACAACGACTGCAGTACATCCAGTGTTTGGGTTTCTTCAGTTTACAATCACAATTTTCAATATACACGTTAGAATTACACAGTTATTTCTTTTTAGGATTAAAGGTTGGTACTATATTCAGTTAAACCAAAACTTAGCTGCGTGTAGCTTAGCACATTTCAACTTACTAAACAAGGGACTTCCGTGAAAAATAAGTCTAGATGATGCACACAAGTAGTAAACAGTAGCATGATTGAAACGATGTAAGGATGTGCGTGGATTTATGAAAAATAGTGGAATAATAGGTAAATTTCTGCTCAAATACTTGGGACATTTCAGGCATAAAAATATATTTCTTAATACGCCACAAGAATAGAAACAGGAAGAGGCAGAGCTGTGGCTGCAGGCTTTTATCACGGTTGTGTGAACTGCCATGAGCACGGTCTCCAAAAAAAAGGATAGAAGCAGGGAAGTACCAAGTACTACCGCTAGAGACATGGAGCGAGGGGGGAAGGAAGGAGTAGCAGTGCAGCCTCGTGTCGGCCGCCTCCTCCCCTCCTCCTAATCCTGTCGGCCGCATCTGGACCGTGATTCAGGATTACCCGAGCCCAAACCTGAATTTGCTGGTACCCAAACTGTCGGGTTTCTGTTTTTTCAGGCAATTTTTGGGTGTTACTTCTGGAAACCCGAAATTTCCATAGCCCGAATTACCGACCCGAGATTGGGGTAAACCTGAACGCCCACCGTGACCAAGTAACCCCAACAAGTTATCCTACCATCAGGGCTGATTACATGATCCAGTACAATATATGGCTCAGGGGTTAGGATTTCTATCAATATACGCATATGACTTATTATGACAAAAACTTATGCTGGTAAGAGACTTCGGCCAAATAAGCATTACTATTGCATTGGATAAATAATGCCAGGTTATTCTCGGTAGGTGCAGTGAGATGTAGATCCTTACTTGATGGGTTTGAATAAAATTAATCTCGTCGATGGATTTTGCAAATACAACCTCATCTTGATCATTACTTTGGGAAGGTCTTCTTGAATAGCAGTCCCAACCTGCTTATCACAATGGATTTTTCTTCATAGCATATAGAAAAGCAGCATAGCAGTAAATCACATTTCACAAGATGTACCTTTTGAATGAGCTCTGCAACTTTATCAGGTGAGGCAAATGCTTGTGTCTTAAGGGGTTTTGCTAGAACAGAATCCAATTTCTGCCCCTGGCTACCTGAGGACAATGCAACTTTGACAGCAGTTACCTGCCAAACAAGTGAATCATTTTACAATCGACATTTTAGAGTACAGCCTACACCGATGTACTCCCTCTGTTCACTAATGTAAGACCTTTTAGCTTTTTTTGGGGGTAAATACATGTATTTAGACATGTTTTAATGTGTAGGTTCACTCAGTAAATACATGTATCTACACACGTTTTAATGTGTAGGTTCACTCATTTTGGTCCGTATCTAGTCCAATTTGAAATACCTAAAAGGTCTTATATTAGTGAACGGAGGGAGCACATGACATTGATTGTTCTAGAAGTATCTGGTTAAGCATCTCAGAGCCTGGCTTTACTGTTTGGTCCGAACTATCAAATGATGGCAAGATTAATACTACAGAATGGGAGTCACAACCCACAACAATAAAAAAATTAAATTTCAGGAGAACTGAAGTTATTACAGCAAGGAAGAACTCCACTTTACTCTTCTGTACCATACTAGCATCCCCAGTGTCCACGCGACATCTAACTGTATCATGTTGTTTATTTTAACACCCTACCCACACGCAAAGCCAGGAAGCTGACACTTTTTTTTAACTTCAAAGGGATGAAGTTTTCATTGATCATACCTTAGTAACAAAAGAAAGCATTGGGTCCACTACTAGTTTAGTGATGGACATTATGAACTCTTCACAGGTAGATTTAAGGCTTTTCTCCAGCTCCTGAAATTAAAGAGTTGTCGTACGAAAATTAGCTGAAATCAACAAAACTGAAAGAGGATTTGTGCAACTAGCAAACGGTTAAACAATCATCTCGGTGTTTTTAGTGTTGACATATTTGAGACATTGTTTAACAAGTGTCAAAAATTTAAGGACATGTCAGGTTGGCAAGCTGCACTTGCCAATCAGCACAGGCAAGGTCCAATATATGCTCACAAGTGCATGTGCATCTCCGCTCTTTATTTCCAATTTTCACAATATGGAATGCCAACTTCCTAGTAGCAACTGATGAGAAAATAACACATCTTACAATTCTTCTATGCCAAAAGGAAAAACATCCGACAGTTCAAGTTACTTACTTTTCTGGCGTCAATTTGGCTCTCCAAAACACGAGGAGAAAAGGTCCTAGCAAGTGATGTTGACCTTGACCAGTCAAATAGTGAGACCTGACCCCTGAGAATCCTTCTTAAGTGATCCTGTAAAAGGAACATGTAATTTCCTATAGTTACCTATCAGATATGATCCATCTACA
This sequence comes from Lolium rigidum, assembly GCF_022539505.1. Lineage (NCBI taxonomy): Eukaryota > Viridiplantae > Streptophyta > Magnoliopsida > Poales > Poaceae > Lolium > Lolium rigidum. The sequence goes on along the minus strand of NC_061513.1, from coordinate 71,398,062 downwards.
TGATATTAACATAGGACCTGTGGAAGTCATGTGACTAAATCAGCCTCATTCTCCTAGTGTTATTCCTGATTGTTATTTCGGATTCTGGTGTTGCTTTCGTATTTTAAGAATAAATCAGTTAAGTTTGGGTCCGCAAAAGACCTTTGAAATCGGGGTATCACAAGCCATATTGTATTGTTGAAAACGTTACTCAAGATTGAAGAAAACCTGATCTTTACTACAAGTTAGATGCAAAGAGAAAGTAGGAATGTACGATAGGTTTTTAAAAGCATAGGGTTTATATTCTCTCTAAAGACTAAAGGAGACGAGATATTGGTGCATCTATTTGGTCTTGCCAAAAATCACTTCTATGCTACAGGCAGCAACTCTGTCTGAGTTGTGCTGAGTGGCTGACCAATGCTCAAGTCTAATTCCACCTAACCTGTAAGCTGCTGCCAACGAAAGCAGAAAGGCAAGGAATGTCTTTCCCAATACTTCATTCAACTGGAAGACAACAAATGAAAACCAGACCATATGTTACCGCTCACCAGGGTGCACGAAAATACGAATAAAATGTGCGCACCAACTCAAGGACACCTGGTTGGTAGACAAGAACTCATATGGTCTCACCCAATATCAAATATAAATTAGACATAGCAACTATTTTTTTGATTATTTTATGTAACAGGTGACAAATTATAAGACTGCTGGCATTCTGATGAGAACTACCAAATGTACCAGACTTTATTTAACATTCAGATGGGCTAGTGGAACTTAAGTTTTCACATTAGAAGTTAAAACTATGTTCTCATGCATACTCCCTCCGTCCACAAATAAGTGGACATCTAGCCTTAAAACTTTGTCCATGAAAGAGTGTACTTCGATGTTCCCAATGCACTTTAAATTAGCAAAAGTTGTTTCTCTCTCATTGCACGGAAATCAAACCCAATAATATCTAGCACATGTTATCTTAATTTTATACATGCACTTAGCCTATTGGAGGTGAAATAATTAAAGAGGAGAGAGATGTTGGTTGCATCTTCCCAATGCATTTTTCTCTCCTTTTACTAATTTGCCTTGAAAATCCCGCACGTCCACTTATTTGTGGACGGAGGGAGTACTAGATTAGCATCAAATAAAAAAATAAGTAAACACAAGAGAAAGTTCTTGAAATAAGCACCAATGGATATACCCATATATATAATGAAAGCAAACATAATCCATAACATCAGGCTTCAAGTCAAGAAATACACACAAATATGTGAAGGATAAAGTTGCACATACCAGCAAATGGGAGAAATCCAGCTCCTTATGTGTGACAGAGAACTCTATATCAAATGGCGCAATCTGAAAACATGTAATTTATGAGTTGCCAGATGGATTAACGTAATCAATTGAACTTATTATGAGTTGCATGGCCACCTGTTCCCTTAAAATGAGCAGGTGCTTAATCAGGAAAAGCTGTCCATCCATGGGGCTTGCTCTTTTTGTAATGACCTTGCTTGCATTCTATTCACAGGATCAACAGTTTGTTGCTCAGATTTTTTTAACAAAAAAATGTGACATGGTACGGAAACTGCAAATAGCATGTTTTAATATCACATGGACAATAGTAAAGAGAGTGGACCTGAAGGGATGTTGAGCAAACTTCTAAAGCTTCCTGTGACATTTAAGTGATACGTCAAGTTGAATGATCAGGGCATCAAGCAGTAAAAGAATAATTAACCAGAGATATTATCATAAGCTTTCAGAGGTACAATACCTGGGCTAAACCAGTAAAAACCGAAGATTCTAAGCAGCGATATAGCTTTGATAGGCACGAAACTGTTTTCTCCAATGGTCTGTACCAGCTTGCATACATGTCTGGGTTGTCACTAACCTACAAATAAGAAATATACTTCATTACCCTCTCTCAACGAGATCTACATCTTTCTCATGCTCGCTGTTAACTCAAATCAGTTACAATTACCATTTTCTTAAATCAGAAGCAGTTTCATGCAAAAAGGCAATCCTGGCATAACTAAGGCCAGTGAGAGAGAGGGCAGGAAGTCTAAATTTTACTCATAAGTATATATACAGCTATAAAAGAACTATGATTATACATACAAATTTTAGTAAAGGTTTTTATGAATGTACAGGACCAAAGGAGTTGAACAGAAAATAAACATTTGTTATTACTGCAATAAGAAGAAAACTAACATTAGCACTTGAAGTTGCTGATCTCTCAAGTTTTCCAGGATAATCCAGATCTTCATCAGAAGGGCGAAAGTTTGCAATCTGGACAAGAAAATAGACGATAAATATTAAGCAAAAAGGTTTTGATAATTTAAACAACAGCTGCTTCATCTCCCCAAAATACTGACAATTGTGTGTTAAACAATGGAATGTAACCAGTTGACAGAAAACAAAAAACAAAGGTGCTAATATTGCGTAAGGTTCAAAGTAACAGAAACTGCTATCTTATGAACTCAGACCTAATGATAAAGTTTCTTCCACTTCAGATCACTTTTTAATCCTTTGACTCATCCTTATGATGACGGTGTGGTGGATTTGGAAGCATCGCAACGCAGTCATCTTCGACAACACGACAACAAGTAGTCTCCTCGACACGATTTGAACCGAGGATCGATCTTGGGCTGCCGCAGGCGCGATAGGCTTAAGTACCCTGATCCGCACGACTGCTTAGATCTAGTAGGTGGAGTTGTATGGTCCGGTGTTGGCTCATCCTGAGCTTGTAAATTTGTAAAACTCCTAAGATCTGTGGGCTGAGTTGTATGCGTTGAAATGCAAAGCTTTTTGTGTTTTCGCTAAAAATTATTAGCAGCCAGCATCATATCCAATTTGGCTTTTAAGGGGGTGACATGCTTGTGCAGAATCAAGGTAGATAAGTTGTAAATAAATTATGGAGTTCCAATTACACATAGCACACTAGCACAGTTTCTCAATATGTTGCTTAGTGCAACTTTCAAGTTTATAAACAAACGTTAATATTCTAACAATTTCTCATTTTGTGGAAAATAACAGTCAACATACACTTACTATTTTACAACTCACCTCCCATTCTCTCACTACTACCGTACTACCTATCCAACACATGCACAGCCTCCCCGTGTGCATAGATCATGTTCATACAGATGATCAAAATGGACACCAGGCAGTTCAAATGATTATTGTGTTATGTAAGGCCATTATAAAGTTTTCACTTGGGGCATTTCAGCTGACCGACTCAAGGAGATATGCTCACAATAAATATGGAAACAAACGATTAAATACACACTAAGCACTAAAACAAAGAAATATGCTGGCTGAAAAAACACAATATGAGCGATCACAGAAGAACATATTTGAAATAGTACCTCCTCACGAATATGAGTCCGAGCACAAAATGCCAACCGCTCATGAACATCTGCAAGTATCCTCTGAAATATTGGACGCAGCCCAGCTACTGAATCCTCAGGTCTACTCAGTTGCTCCGCCAACACTTCAGCCTTCAGAATGTTGACGAGTTCACAGAGAGAATCAATGTTTCCTTCATATATTAGTCTAGGCCTCAGAGTATCATACAAGTGTGTGCACCTGAATGAAAAATCAAAGTTTATCACATTTATTGAAACATTCAAGTTAAATCCTTGTAGCAAGTATTATATATCACAATTGTCACAGTAAGTTCGAGTTTATAAAAGTTGAATAATGTGACAGTTCTTTTTATGCACTGAAACCTCATCCAAGAAGGCAGAAGAGAGTTTAAGTTGATGTTGATCATCAAGTTAAATCCTTGTAGCAAGTATTATATATCACTATATCTTCAGTTTTTATTTGGCTATTTTACTTTGTTTTCATTCAATACGTTTCTGTTGGGTTTCATATCTAGTCTAGCCAAACCCAACTTGCTTGGGACAAAGGCTTTGATGTTATTGTTGTTATTTTTACTTTATCTTCTCAGATTATGCTGGTTAGGGCTGTGCGCGTTTTTTTGGTCCCCTGAATCCTTTACTTGTACTATAATATTTTGCAGCTTGCTTTCATTATTATAAAAATAAATGTAAATTTCAGTAGTGATCTCCCCTACTGTTCTCATACAGAACGCACACACACTACAACACATCTCATGAATTTAGTTCTGATACGACTAACATGAACTAACATATCATAAAGATGCAACAGAACTTTGCCAAATAATTTGTATTACTCACATGTCAACCTGAACAAAAATAAGACCTTGCTACGTGCTAACTGCAAAGTTGCTAACATACAAAACAATTCCTCCTGCCAACACCCAGCTTGCAGTATAACATGTGAATAAGATGTTAGGATTCGTTATTGGCTGCTGCCTTGTTGAATGTTGATTTGTCAACCCAACTTTATGTTATTATTATGTCAAGTTTTTCTTGTGGGGATTATCAAGTCAAGTTTGGTGAACAGTACAATTTGTAGCTTGTAACTTCTAAGATAGCCAGCATGACGCAAATTGAAGTGACAGAACCATGAGGGGAGGAAATAATCTTACAATGGATCCATTAAAGGGGCCATACTTGAAACATCCGATGCGGATGCTGGGAAGAAATGAGCAAAAAGCTGGTGCTCAAGCTGGCATGCCTGAGAAGCAACAGGAAAACTAGTAAATATTTTCTCTCTAGCAGTCAGAATGATATAATTATTACAACAATGATAACAAATTAAACCGCAAGAATAATACAAGCTTTGGTAAAAATATAACCATGTGATACTCCGCATGCACGTTGAACAATGAGTAGAAATATAAAAAATAAACTATTTAACACACTTCATATGTGAACACATAATACTAGGTCACTGTATATACAGTGTGATGATCCTCTACTTTTAACTTTCCAGTATGTATATATGGTCACATGCTGGTGCCTGAATCTTTTTGGTGGTTTCCAGTAAGTAGTATTTATTCAGAAGTTTTGATTTATTTCTAATAAACTAGTTAGTTGGGAAAAAGGCTTTGATGTTCCCATTGTTGTAACTAGTTAGTTGGTGCGTCAAGGGGTATTGATTAGAGATACAAGTGGGATCCCACCTAAATCTCACTTATAGTTCATCTTAAACTAAAAAACACAAAATGAACAAAACGTGTGAACGCACGTCCCTTTCATGGCATATTTTTAAAATAATGTTCATTTATGAGTTATGGCTTTGTTAGCCTCTGTTTTCGTCCACTTGAGAATTGACTGACCAGTGCATCCAATATACTATATTAGTTCAAGATATGAAGGGGGCCAATGAAAATAAAGCATATGCATCTAAGTTGTAAATTTATAGACATAAGAAAAATAACTAACATTTTGCTAAAAAAATAACCTAAATAGTATAATTAGCTAAATATGTGGTTACCTCCATTAAATAGGCACAACCAGACCTTGTTAAAGAAGGTAAGGCCTCATTTTTAGCAAACTCAGAAATACTTTGCTGCACCATGCCTCGTATCTACAAGGAAATCAGACATGATAGGATATAATCATGTTAAGGTCAAAACAGAGTGCAAAGTACTACAATTTAAACTTACCAGGTGCAGCCTCTGCTCACAAAACAAACTGTGACACTCTGAAAGAATCTGTGCATATTCTTTCTTAGCAGATCTACTTTCAATCTCATCGAAAATTGGTTTTAGCTGGGGAAAAAATCAGGAGCAACCGAATTACAATTGAAACACTACGAAGGCTTCATTAATATAGCATAAGAGTGTCAACAACTGGTTCAAACTTTTCAATAAACTACAAAAACTACAAATCATTTGATGAAAAAGTGTACCTCCCCGGCTGCTGCCTTGAAACGGACATAGATAAGAGATGCTTCGACACCCTCCGTAACAGCATTTTTGCCAGAACCACTGCCCCGGATTGCAGCTTGAACCTGCAAACAGGTAAAGCTATTATCTAGTAACTATTAGTTGCAGCACTTCTACCTACCAAATGCAGCCGAGGATACCTGGGCTGATGCAGCTTTCAGTGTTGACAGGACATGTGACCGGATCATACCTAATGCCCGAGACTGTAATACAAGAAACAGATAATTATAGGGTTAGGTCACCTATTCGTTATGAATATAAATGTAGTTTGCCTCACACAGTCCTTTACCTGAAGTTGGCGGAACTTCACCAAGTAAACAGCAGATTCAGCATATTGTGGATTATTTTCAACATATCTATATCCACCAAGAAGATAGAACCTGAGCTAAAAAAATCTCAACACAGAAAACTAGAAACATGTCACTATTATGCAACTACTTACGAGATACAATCATCAAGCCGCTTCAACAGTGGGAGAAACTGTTCATTTCCAATGTTCATAGTCTGAGAATAAAAGCTAGTAGAGGCCTGAAAAGTAGGAATAGGTAAGTGAGCCATATGAAGCATCCTATGGCGATTTACAATAATGCATGGATGCCAGTATTTTGATGAACTGAAAAGTGCTTAGCTGGTGACAAAGTGTAGTCAGCAACCAAAAAATGTTTAGATCTCAAAGCTGTGGAATATACATATACTTAATAATATCACTCAGTGGGGTCTTAATAAAATTAGCTACAAGCTGATAACATGAAGAGCAAGGCACAAAATTCATATTTAATAACATTCACAAAAGTAGAATCATATTCACGTTTTATTTTAACAACCAAATCACAGTTCAGTTTTTGCACAAATGAATCCACAGGGTCCACACCGAGAAAGAGCAAGGAGACAAGGATGCAAATACGAGCAGAAACTTCGGGAAGTATGTTGATCATGTAGGATTTCACTTGAGCTCATTGGTTCAGTTATAGAATGTGCGAATTACAGAATCCAGTATGTTTGGTTAAGGGTACTCTTATGTGAAGTGAAGAAGTTATTGAAAAGGATTTTGTTCAACCAAATACTTCGATGAAGTCAAACCCCAACTTATTTTCAAGAGATGTACTAGGATGCCAAATCTCACATTTTCCAATTCATCAAAGTAGTTTAACCTACTTCGGAGTGCTTCAGCGAACTCGATGAGCCTCTGTTTCTCCACCAACTGCATATGCATTAGAAAGAAAAAATCAGAAGAGCCACTAAAATGGCAAAATTGCAAACAAATAAGCCTTTAGGACCTTATTATATGATAGAAATAGAACACATAGCAGCTAAGCGTTAAAAATGAAGTTAACAACTGCATCTATTGGGTGAAATGAAACATGTTTTTAGATGGAAAATTGATAATAGTCACAAAAACAAAGGATAATGGGAGATCATCAGTATAGTATTTGTTTTCTTAACTGTCCAGCTAGTATGAGAAACCTAAGTCTTCCTAGTCCTAGTGTAATTTCTCAATAGCATAACTAGGATTGGTTCCCTCTGCTATCCCTACCAGAGTAATTACATAACATGATAGTTTATCGTAATTGCATAGCTCATAATATTAACTTCTGGAAAATATTTGGATCATATAAAAACTGCATGGAAGGAGACCACATACAATCAATTGACAGAAAATGTCAATTTGTTTTGTTAAATTTCCAAGAAAAATACATCTTAGTTAATGAAATAGATGTTGTTGATGATGAAATAAGAAGGGATGCAAAATATACCAACAATCAGATGATTAATATGAGATTCAAGCAGACCGACAGGCAAAGGGCACTCATGGCATGTAACCTCACAAATTTTGGCAGTATCGGTGACACTCTTAAAGAAGGAATGAGTGCAAAATAAATATTGAATTAAAGATCATTTCAAGTGGAAATTGCAGTGTTAATAGTTAACTCCGACAAGAATGAGTTAAAAGAGGCATACAAGTTGGTCGCAAGCATCATGCAAAATTTTTGTCTTTATGGCAACGCTGGAGTGCAAGGATTGCAGTTCTTCAAATAAGTTCAGTGTGTCATCGACCTGAATTGGAAATACTTAAGGTTAAACTGAAAGAAAGGAATGTATATGTTCATTATAAATTTCTTCAACATAACTAAAAGAAAGGTTTATAAGCCTACTTGTTTAAGGATACCATCACATGTGTTAACACGTTCCTCTAATGTACTCTCGTAGAGGCGATACTTTTCCTCCGTCTGTAAATATAAACGAAAAGGAGGGGGTGAATACTTGACACACCATCGCAAGTTGTCCACTAGTAACTGAAGAACAGAATATGCACAAACCTCAGATTTCATAGCAGATTCCAGTTCAGCAAACCATTTGTAGAACTACAGGTGGCGATAAAAGTATTAGTTCAATCTGCGGAAACATTGTTCCTTCTATCCTTAAACATCTTATTAAAGCAATAAAGAAGAGGAACAAATGAGAGTCCAAAATTCTCTAGTCAATAGATATACTCCCTCCGTTCTGAAATAGTCTGCATTCTAGCTCCAAAATTTGTTCTGAATTAATCTACATTCTAGCTTTTAGTCAACAGCAACACTGAAAACGAAGTGGTTTTGCTTTTTTTTATTGGACGTTGTTGATTTCAATGTAGCTTGGATTGGTTGTTCACATATCTAAGTAGTACCAATAAATGCAATACTAGTTTATCTAATTTTTTCTAGAATGTGGACTAAACCAGAACGGAGGGAGTATGTAGCAATGAAGGATAACTCACCTGATGTGTATTTACCAGGACCGCATCCATTGCACCCGCCTCCTCCAAAGCAGACTCTTTTTCTGGTATTGTCGTAGCTCCATCTTCCTAATATAACACACAGAAATCCATTTAAAACTAACACTGGTGCCAATGGAATATATATAATTATAATACAGTGCCAAAGGGGAACAGTAGTACAAAGAGTACACCCTTATAAAATTTATAATAACACTTATAATCAGTTACAAGCAGACATAAAATGAAAAATTATACCCCGGCCCCAAATGCCAGCCTTGCAAATCCATTTGACGCCCATATAAAAAATATCAACAATTATCACACATCTAATACTTGCTAGATTGAGAAGCATGAGCTAATAATGGCATGTTACACCGATCGCCGTTTTTTCTATTAACCCACGACATCCCTGTACTGTAGGCTCTATTACAGCAAATGAAATATCTTGGATCCTTCAAACAGAAACAAATTTGACAGGGATCCCTTACAGCCGAACACAGCATGAGACAAACTAAAAAACCAGATTACGGTGGCACTGACGAGATCTCAACCAGTGACGCGTAGCATAAATGACAGGTGTGAGATCCGGCGTCTTACCAGATTGGCCGGGAACGGCCGCTCGGCGACGGCGTGCGAGAGCGCGGAGATGGCGGCATTCTGCTGCTCCGTGAGCGGCGCGTTCTGCAACAGGGAAAGCGAAATACGAGACCCTCAGATCAGATCCACCGGACCGTTGATCGCAACCGGCACATCGAGGAGGAGGAGGGGGCCTGGGAGGAGAATACCGACCTTCTCCCACGCGTACGCGAAGTTGTAGCCCTTGGAGACCGCCCCCGACTTGGGCAGGGTCGCCGGCGTCGTCGCCATGGACATCCTCGGCGTGAGCTCGCGCCAAACTGGACGGGTTTCTTTTCAGCAGCAACGCCGTGAAAGGAAGCCTGAAAGTGTAAAGCCAGTGAGGTTTACGTCTTCTGTACGAAGAGACGGAAAGTGCTACTCTTCGAAGCCGTCCGTTTCGTGTAAGTTGGACACGAATCTTTCGTCGGACCATGCGGCCGGCCCATGCGCCGGCGACGGCGGCGCGCGGAGGCCTGGCGCTGTACGAGCTGTACAGGGCGGCGAGCCGCGCGGCGGCGCCGGCGGTGCTCCTATGGCGGCGGCTGCGAGGGCTGGAGCACCCGTCGCGATGGCCGGAGCGGCTGGGCCGGCCGTCGGCTGCGCGGCCTCGCCCAGGCTCGCCGCTCGTGTGGTTCCACGCCGTCTCCCTCGGCGAGGGTATGGCCGCGCTCCCGGTCGTCCGTCACTGCGCCCGCCTCCACCCCGGCCTCCCTATCCTCCTCACCACGACGACTCTCTCAGCCTTGTAAGTACGCCACCACTCTCTTCTGTTCATGTAATGTGGTCATGCTCTGAACTCCCTTCTTTGATTCGGTGTAGCGAAGTGATAAAGGATTTGCTCCCAGATGCTGTCATATACCAGGTGAGTTCGGATTTTGCTCCCGCGTCTTCAGGGCTCTCTGGTTGTGCTAGAGTCAATTCGACGAGGCCATCTTCCAATGTAGCTCATTGGAGAGATGTTTAGTAGAAGTGTAAAATGAAACTATTTCTAATTCTGTAGCATCAACGATGAGGCGCCTATGTTTTCAAGTGCTCATGGATGTGACTACCTAAGTAATATTCAGTCAATAAATACCTAGCTAATAGTAGAAATGAACCATCTAAGCATTGGTGCTCGCACATAGCAAAACAAATTTGATATCCAAAAGGACAGAGATTTGGTGCACATGAGCACCAGTGATCTCACTTCAAAAAATAAATTAAAAATTATATTTCTAAGCTTCATAAAAATCTGAAAATAAATCATGATGTAACCGGTATTGTATCCCACAATCGTGTAAATTTTCAACTGAAAATAATGTGTATTTTAGGCTGCATAAAAATAACAAATGCATAGATCTGAGTATAGTGATTCAAATCTATAAAAAGAAAACAGATTTTGTCATTTTTGTATAGGTTAAAAAACAAAAAAATTGAAATTGAGATTTTGTAGGTTAGTGGGTACATCATTAGGTACTTTTAGAATTTTGTTACATAATTTTTTTAAACATATAAATATAATTTTCGAATTTTTTAATCTGGCAAGAGCACTGGTGCCCAGGATCCAATATGAATTTTCGTTTCCAAAATCACATAACACATCATTAAAAAAACAACTAGAGAACAGTTGTGGTGCTAATTTTCTGAATGGTGCTTGATTACGCAACACCGGACCAGTGCTTAACCTTAACTGGTGCTTATGCATATAATTCTATAATAAATAGATAATCTAGCCATATAGAACATCCTTCTCTGTTCAGCTGTATCACTTCAACTTTGTAAGATTCTGTTGTAGTTTTGATCGTTACGTTGTACTATTTGATAGCACAGGCACAGGTTTATGCAACTTTTTTTAAAAAATGCAGCTTGTTAGATACACAATGAACTGTGAGTTGTTTGATCCTTGGTAGTCTTCCTTCTGAATTCTAATGATACCTTTTATTGGGGTGTGCAGTTTGCACCTCTTGACTGTCCTGACGCGATAGAAAGTTTCATTGGATACTGGAAGCCAAGTTTGATACTTCTCATGGAAAGTGAACTGTGGCCAAACCTCATTATGTCTGCAGCAGAGAAAGGGGTGAGCAGTTCTTTTATGATTCTTGTGCATCACCAGCTCCCTCTTAATGATCATTCCAATATTCCAATTTCTATTTTCCGAGTTGTCTTTTCTAAATTTCGTGCATACACGAGCAGATCTTATTGCCTCTGTTGTCCATTAGTGTCTGCATCCTTCCGTAGCTAATTTTTTGTTATGAACATGATTGGCCTGCCTATTTTCAGATTGCAGTGGCTCTTTTAAATGCCCGTATGTCATTGAAGTCTTTCAACCGTTGGTCAGTACGTCTAGGGTTGCCATTAGTCTCTCTGATGCTCTCTAAGCTGTCACTTGTCATCCCATTGGTAAGTAACAATGGAGGCTTAATCCCTATTTTTATGTGCAACTGCTGCCCCCCGTCATCGTTCATTTTATCTGGTGCAGAGTACTATTCAGGCTGTTCGTTTTCAACTACTGCATACACCACCATACAAAATTCATTTCGCTGGCGATTTAAAATATGGTATGCCCTATGTCGTCATTTTCTCCAGCCATTCACTGTTTTGACAATACATTTGGTAGTGAACTGTGACTGGTGCAATTCTAAAGGGTTGTGTGAGCCTCTCGGAGCTTGAAAAGATAATCCTGTTCATAAGTGGAATGATTTATATACTGACTCATGTGATTTACCTAGCTGTTGGTGACGTTGAGACTGGGGAGAAAGAGCTCAGTACAATCAAAGATCTGCAAGAGCAGTTCAATGATAGGCCCATCTGGATGGCAGCTTCCATTCACAAAGGTGAAGAAGAAGGTAACCACAACGGAAGTGCACCTTTTTGTTATTAAGTGAATAGCTACAACTAATTGTGCATCTGTCATTCCCATGAACTGTACACAGGCCTGTAATTAACTATGCCACTATGTGGTTGTCCCTGCTAGCCTAATCTCTTTCTTGACTTCTTTGCAGTACTCTCCAAATATAGGTTTATACACTGCTAAACTGCTGTTCAAATCAGCATTAAGTAAAATAACTTGAATGATGAATATATTCATGCAATCTTCAGATGGACATTCAAAGGGTTTAATTGCAAGTTAAAAATAATTTGACAGCTGTTTTGAGAAGGACTTGGATTAGGAATGGGGAGTACATAAGAAGATTGCCTTTAAATTATTATGCTCGTGGAATATGTCTTCATAATATTTAAGGTTGCTTAGTCAACTGATGCTTCTGTACTCTCCAGCTTCCCAATATATTTATAGTTATAGCTGTTTGTTTTAGGAGTCGCCTTTTCCATCATTTCATATCCTTCCGAGTGGTCTTCTGTCATATCCTTCAGTATTCCTACTATTCTCGCAGTACACCAATCATGGTAAAATACCTTGCACACTATCTTTTGAGGAATAACTTGGAAAAATTTATTTCCTAGGTCATTATGGTAGTGATCCCAACATAAAAACGGTTTTCACATGCTACCTTTACTTTTGTTTTCTTTTTCAGTCATCCTCCGTGTTCATCATGAGTTAATCAAGACGCACCCTTCCCTACTTCTAATTCTCGTGCCAAGACATCCTCGGGACAGCAAGGATGTTTCTTTAGTATGTTGATGGTGCCTTTCTTACTCTTTCTATATTACCATGTTTAGTATATGAGCCAGTTCCTGAGTCGACTGTTAATTATTTTGATTAATTACAAAGGTTTTTTATTGTCATGTTATGTTGGATACTTGAAAAGACAAATCATTGTAAACACTTAAGATGAGAAACAGGTGTTATGGGAATAAAAAACAAACTGTCCACGACCTGAAATTTGAGAGTTTTCTAAAGCATGGTAGTGTAACAGGCATGAAGAATTTCTTTCTGTACTTTTTGCAGGCACTGAAGAAACAGAAGTTCAATTTCGTGCTGAGGTCGACAAAGGAAGTGGTGTCTTCAAACACTAGGGTGTACGTGGTTGATACTTTAGGTATGTAGTATCTCTTCTTCAGAAAGTTTGTGCCTTATTTCTGTACAAATCACCTATAGCCTTTTTGAAGTATTAGTTAATGGAAGAAAATATCATGGAAAGCAGGGGAATTAAGAATGCTCTACAAAGTCACTCCAATAGCAGTTGTTGGGGGCTCATTTTTACCTAGCTTAGCTGGCCATAATTTTTCTGAGGCTGCTGCAGCTGGTTGTGCTGTTCTGACTGGTAAGGCAAATGTATCTACCTATTTGAATTTGAATCATTTCTTTTCAAAAAAGATCAGAAGATATAGAGTTTGAAGAATTGCACTGTTTTTCAGGTCCCCATGTTGGACATTTCTATCATATGCTGGTTGAATTGTGGCAAATAAACCCTTTAGCTGTCAAGCAGGTGACAAACTGTTCTCTACCTTTTCCTTTTATTTTAACAACATAGCTACTTTGCATCATTTGTATTGTATATTGAATGACTTACTCCTGCACAACAGCTGTATCATGAATAGTTGTATTTTTTGTTTTTGGGTTTGGCTTTCTTTCTACTTCGGAAATTTGTTAGGAAGTAATATATATGTTTAACAGGGTGAAGGTCCCTACAATTCTTCATAGAATGCTCTTTAGAGTTTAGACAAGATTTTGCGATCATGCCTATTAGAATATTGATGTCAAATGTTCTTTTTAGTTTACAGGAGAAATAGAACTTTTGGAAGCACTAAAAGAAATGCTTGGAGATTCCAAGGCTCTGGAAGCATGTCAAAAAGCTGCAAAAGATTCATATTCCATTATGTCAGATGGAGTTGTCAACCGTGTATGGAATTTAGTCTCCATGTTCGCTGTTGACTCCCAGCAGAAACGCGGAATAGTTGATTAAGCGTCCCGCACTGTAAGTCTCCTAAGTATGCACAACATTTTCTTATCCTGATTAGCAGCATTTGACACATTGACATCTGCTAATGGATTTCTTCAGCGACTGTTTGTAATACATGGGGACCCTCTTGGAGACATTACTATCTGCCAATGGATTCCTCCGGTGACTGCTTTGGAATACATGGCAACCCCCTTTGCGAAAAAGTAGGAGGTTTCAAGAATTTCTTTGTACAATTGGATGTACAGGAGGACAGCCTTGAATCGTTTTGCAGTTTCCATGTACTCCACATACCTGATGAGTGGTGTGTTGGTGACAGAGGACACATCTCATATTATAGGCCACTTGTCCCTCCAGTCGCTTGAAGCTGAATGAACAGTATAGCCATGCTATTTTTCATTTTTTTTTGTCTCTCTTTAATAGTACCTTTTTTTGGAAAATCATGCTGCTCCCATGTTGTTCTTAAGTCATGTGGTTGTTATTCTCTAGCGCTTGTCAACCTGATATGTTGTAGAGACTTGTAACCGCTGATCCTCCGTGAACGTTTTGCAGAGATTTCGAAGTCGAACCCAGATTTGAGGGTTCTGGGTGTATCAGCTATGTGCACATGGTTTATCAGACCTGCCATGTAGGACTCATGTTCTTTTCATGCTTATTCGTCATCCCGTGCTATCGTACTGGTTCAGGAAAAAAAAAAGAGAAATGGCAAACTTATGACCAGTGAGATTCTCCTGTTCCACGTACGGACAATCTGCACATTAGCATGAGTCAGCTCTGCTCCGTCGTGCAATGCACATTGCGTGCTTCAACTTCCTAGCCGTATAGAAAGGGACAAGGTCATGATCTTACCTCATAAGAAAAAAACAAGGAAAGATCTTCAAATTCGGTTTAATAATGCAGAACTCGCAAATGAATTACGGAGTACTATTTTCATGAAACTTGAAATATGGAGAGAAAAATGTGTCTTCTTTTGGCTATTCCTGACTAACTTGTCTGCAGTCTTTGCCATCGTAGTTCACGTCCGTGGCCCTTAGCCTCACAACCCCGCAATTTTCATACAACGACTGTGCCCCATCTTGAAATCCTATACCCTGATCTTCTCGACTTAGTCACCACAGAGAGGCCCTACCTTGCCTTCGTTCCTCATTTTCTATGGTTCTGTCTTGAACTGATTGTCGTCGTCTCGTGGCTGAATAAAGAAGCAAGGGCCAAACACCAATCGAATAGAAAAGGTAGAGAACACCAATCGAATAGATTCACTATTTTTAGGTCGGCAATAAGTTTGTATATATAATTTTTTAAAGGAGCGACTTTGAGTAAAAGTTTACCTGTCTCTCTTAACTGGTAAACACTTACAAAAGTGAATGGGATGCAACTAAGCGCATCTCTAGCAGTCCGACCTATTTTGAACACTAATTGTATCCGTTTCGGTCTATTTGGATCGGGCCGTAGGCACAAAATCGGCTGGGCAGCCACATGTGTCCATTTGAGTCGGGTAGCCAAGCGACCCGACGCATTTCATTTGGCATGGTCATATTATGTCTATTTCCCTCCCATTTTCAACTAAAATGGTTCCATGATACTCAATCAAATCCGCTTAATAGGTTTAAGTAGGGTATATCCAAATAAAAAAATAGTTCATATGCAATGTAGTACATCAAATTGAAGAACAAGTTCACAATTAAACAAATTAAATCAGATGGATGACTACTCCTCGTGGCATGCCAATGCCCAATGATGATCAATCAAATCCGCCTAAAGACGATCATGAATATGGCAATCACATAGCTCAATGTGCATGGAGAGGAACTCCTCAAACTTAGATACCCCAGGTTGTCGCTCAACTAACTCTTCATCATTGTGTTCTTTCTCAACGATCATGTTGTGCATGATCACACAAGCGGACACCACCTCCGACATGGTTTCAAGGCTCCACGGTTTAGTAGGGTGACGAACAATAGCCAATTGAGATTGGAGCACACCAAATGCTCGCACCACATCTTTTCTGCAAGTCTCTTGTTGTTTGCCAAACCTGTTCTTTTTCTAGGTTGCAAGCTCGCAGATGTTCTTCACAAGTGTGGCTAGTCAGGGTAGATGCCATCAGCTAGATAATACGGCTTGTTGTAGGCATTTCCATTGATCTCATAGTTACCAATCGAGCATTGCCTTCTGCTAGAATGGAGAATACCAGAGAGCGATGGAGGATGTTCATGTCATTGTGGGAACTGGCCATGCCAAATAAAGAGTGTCAAATCTATAGATCATGTGATGCAACTGCTTCGATAATGACAATGGATCCCTCTGCATGCCCACTACGCTACCCATGTCATGCATAGGCACAAATGGCCGAAAAAATGTTCCAGGTTTTGTACCTCAAACTCGGCTAAGCAAATGGCCGAACATGTCATGGGTATCGATACCGATGGGCAGGTGCGAGCCGATGGGCCGCGCAGGGACCAGTCTGGTGTCGGAAAGTGTGTGTGATGATGTCTGCACGATTTGTGGCCTCCGACGAGCAGCGGCCTGAGCAAACGACGTTGGCAATGGCGGGGGCAGAGCAGACGGCGGCGCGGCGGCAAGGTTGCGTCGCGAGAGGGAGGGGTGAGAGATGGTGCCTGCTAGCTTGTGTTCCACTGTGGGACTGCCCTGGGAGTAGAAGAAGGGGAGGGCGATGCATTGCCAAGCCAAATTTGAGCCAGAAATAAATCCCGCAAACAGGTCGGTCCATTTGCGTCAAACCAGTTTTGCCTTTCTCATGTTCGCACTGAGATAAATAGTTGATTCATTTGCATCAGGCCGCTGAAGATGCCGTGAGGTCTGCATGTTAAGACACAGCTGACACCTTGTAGGTGAAACAAGTTACATGTTCTCAAACCATACTCCTAGACTGCACTGTATGGTCATTAAAATAGATTTACAGGAGTTTTAAAAGTTCCCAGCTGAACGTGCTCCGGCGTATAGTCATTAAAATTTAACACGTCAAACACGTGCTTTTACCCCTGTGGGGTTTGGAAGCAACGGCCAACTGGCACATCATCACACAGGGCCAAGAACTCCGAAGCGAGAGAGCGCCCAATCCCATGCTGCTCTCCCAATCTCCAGCCGCTACCCATCCGCAGCTACCCACCTCCTCCTCCTCCCGCCGCACGCACCGCTCGGCACCGCCATGCCCGCGCGCCGGCGCCGCACCGGCGGCGGCGGAGTCGCTCCTCCCTCCAGGTCTGCGAGCGGAGTCGCTGCCGCGTCACGTGGCGGTAGTGATGGACGGGAACGTGCGGTGGGCGCGCGCGCGGGGGATGCCGTCCGCGTTCGGGCACGAGGCCGGGCGGCGCGCGCTGGAGGACACGGTGCGGCTCTCCCGCGCCTGGGGCATCCGCGCGCTCACCGCCTTCGCCTTCTCCCACGAGAACTGGAGCCGCCCCAAGGTACGCCGCGCGCTCAAACCTGGGTCTTGCGGCGCGCGCGTTAATTTGTCGACTCCCTCCGGCCTCCACTCTGTGCTTGACGTCGGCTGTTCTTGGAATTTGCAGCTGGAGGTTGATTTCCTGATGGGGTTGTTCGAGCGGGTGATCAACGATAGCGTCGCTGAGTTCTTGAGGTATTCACATGTCAGCCAACTGCAAATCAATGGCAGCCTCACAGTCACATCTTACCTTAGCCGTCTCTATTGCTGTTCCGATAAGATGCACCTCACCTCTTGTCACAAGCGGCTCCTGTAGATTAATTACCACACTCCAGTTCTGACTTCCGAGTGACAAACACCAAGATTCTAGCTGAAGAACACCTCAATTTTTGATTACTAAACAATGCTCCTGCGTCTACAACTGCTGATTTGCAGAGACGGAATTCGCCTACGGGTGATCGGCGACTGCTCGAGGCTGCCGGCGTCGCTGCAGAGGGCCGCGAGAGAGGCCGAGGAGGCGACGAGGAACAACTCCCAGCTCGACCTGACGCTAGCGATCAGCTACAGCGGGCGAAGGGACGTGGTGCAAGCCTGCCGGAGCCTCGCCGAGAAGGTGCGCGCCGGGCTGCTCCGGCCGGAGGACATCGACGAGTCGCTGTTTGCCGGCGAGCTCGAGACGAGCCGCGGCAGCGACGAGCTCCTGATCCCTTGCCCTGACCTGCTCATCCGGACCAGCGGCGAGCTGAGGCTCAGCAACTTCTTGCTCTGGCAGTCGGCATACTCCGAGCTCTTCTTCACCGACACGCTGTGGCCGGACTTCGGGGAGGCTGACTACCTCGAAGCGCTGTGCTCCTTCCAGAGCAGAGACAGGCGGTTTGGCCGACGGAATTTGTAGCATTAGGCCACCAAAAGGTTGATGTTTTTAGAAGCTTGATAGTAGCAGATAAGCAGTTCCCATGAAACACCGTATGGTGTATCAAGGCCAATCATTCTGTGTTTCATACATGGAACAACAATTTAAGATAGATGATAACTGAATCGTCCAGTATGGAGCTAGTCCATCTGTTTCCATACTTCTTGTCATGCTTTTAGTACAAATTCAAACAGTAGACACGATAAGAGAACAAAAACCACGATAAGAATTATGAAGAGAGGAAAAGAGAGGCTATTCTCGAAAAGAAATATGAAGAGAGGGAGTACCTCCCTTAATTAAACTAGATGACACCCCGCGCGTTGCGGCGGGACACTTATGTCCTACTCTGCATTCTACATAAGAACACACCCGAAAGTAATGCACCAATTTTCATTGTGCAGAAATATTTATACCTGATTGAATATTTTTAAACAATGATAACCAATCACAAGTTTCGATAATCTAAAACACCCATGTTGAGTGCTTCATATAGAGTGCAAAGAATTGCTAATGGATGGGATCTATTCTGGAGAAAATACATGTGGAACGGGGAAATAAAATGTATGAGAGAGAAAACGAATCAAACTAACAAATAATCACTTGACTTAATGATCTACTTCAATTTCATCGGCTCAAGTGAAACTTCAGTTACTGTGACGTGTTTTATTTAAAATCGCGGAAATTTCTGGATTTTCTATGCATGAATGCAATGCACATATCTGTGTTCCTCTATTTTTGTAACCCAAATCCTGGGATGTTACAGTCATTCATCAAGCTGGAGGAGGGGATAGCTATATTATTCTTTTTGCTAAAAAATGGTTGTTGATTTTGTAGTGAAAGACTTGGGATTTTGTTGTAATAAATTAATAACGCCTTTGACAAGATACAAGGTGCTAAATTTAGCTTACAAGATCAAACAAGACACCCACACGAGCTACCAAAGAAGCTACGAATGGAGACGCGAACAATAGGCATGACCATTACGAGGACTACGGATAATCGGAGAAGTAGTTGGACAACAACAATGTTGGGCCGGAGCTCACCCAAGATAACGAGCACGTTCGCCACCAACAGAACTCCCCGTTGCAAGCAACGCCACCAGAAGCCGACCATCACCAAAGACCGATCAACGCAGCTCACGGACCAACAAGCAGCACCGGGGTAACTCATTGAGGGACGAAGATACGAAGCAAGCCTTGCTGGCGATCACCAAGCGAAGAGTCAACGCCATCCGAAGATACCACACCTCCGCCACACCACCGACGGAGAGCCGCACGCTATGAGCTCGAGATGGTGTCTTGAAGAAGAGCACGACAATAGAGCGCCGCCACCGCCCGATCCGAGGATCTTGGGTTTTCACCTGAAGCACGAAGGAGGATCGAGAGAATCGCAATGGTGCCTTCAAGAAGGGAACGACGTCCACATATGCCGACGCCGCACCCCAGATGGGCGAGGGTTTCCTCTTGGCATGACATCTCCACCTTCAACACAGGGAACGGGCCGCCATCAAGGCGACACCCGTGCCACTGCCACAACACACAGCTAGTCGAATACCACGTGTAATAACCCAGAACATAGGAACAACGAATGGTAGATTTAGAAATGGGATGTGCATTTCATCGCAAAACGGGGGAAATTTTCGCGCCTTATTGCAACTAAACCTAAGAGGGATCGAGGTTCTCTCTCATTTTGCACTTAGGGTTAGGCAATGTGAGTTAGGGAAATTTCGACATGATCTCTTTTGTATCTTGTTGATTTGGGGAATTGGTTTATTT
>NC_061513.1:71327231-71377869 GCF_022539505.1 Lolium rigidum | reverse complement strand
TATCGGAACTTTTCTTGTAGTGTAAATTCCTTATATAAACCCTCTCAAAGAGATAGTCACCAATTACCAAAATGGGGGAGATTGAAAGTGCATGGAGCCTCCATGTGTGGTTTTGGTAATTAATGACAATCCCTATGGACTAATGTTATATTTGTAGGAGTTGTCCATAGGCAATTCTTGAACCATATGTTGGCTTCAAGGTTGCAATAAGAATAATTTGGTGAAGGATATCAAGTGTCAAGTATGTCTTGAAGATGAAGATGAAGTGAGCCCTCAAGTTACTTCAAGACATCAACATGATGAAGAATGAAGAAATGAAGTGCAAGTTCAAGATGAGCCATCTCGAAGAGGTCCTTTGCTTGAGTCTTGCCATCCATATGGTGATCATGGATATGCGAAGATGCGCCAAAGAAGAAGCTCTCCCGTGGTGGATTATGGGGGAGCAATCCACATGGTGGTCATGGTTATGTGAAGATGCACCGAAGAAGAAGCTCTCCCATGGTGGATTATGGGGGAGCAATCCACAAGACTTCGTCAAGCAAACACAAGCAAGAAAGGCGTTCCATCTTGTTGAGGTCAAGATCGTCGTCATCAAGCTCAAGTGGGATGCGCAAGTATAAGGTTTGCTCTTGATAGGGTTTCTTTCTCACCGGTCTCATAGTGTAGTTGGAGACCGGTTTATAGTTTAGTTGCCGTACTATCAAGAGGGCTCTCGAGTGAGTAACTCGATCGTATCGTTCGGAGAGAGCTCAAACCTTTGCATCCTTGCATCATCTTTCTTGGTTGTTATTTGGACCTTATCCATGTGATGTTTTAGAGCTTGTGCTTATTCTCATGACAAGCTCTAGTTCATCGAAAACGGATTTTGCATAGATCACTTGTTGCATTTTCGAGTTTGGTTCATCATCTTTCTTGGTTATTATTTGGATCTTATCCATGTGATGATTTAGAGCTTGTGCTTATTCTCATGACAAGCTCTAGTTCATCAAGAATGGTTTTTGCACGGGCAACTTGTTGCATTTTCGAGATTGGAGGTTTTACTCGGTATGTCTTTTTTAGATAGGTCAAACCTTTCATCATTTGTTTCTATCCTCCCTTGTTGGACTATGATGGTTTCCTGCATGATCTTGTAGAGCTTGTTCCTAGCTTCAAAACAAGCCCAAGATCATCAAAATCGGAGTCCGGATGCTAAAGTTATGCCCGTTTTAGTTTTGGTGTTTCTGCAGTTTGCTAGGCCGGATTTTCCGGGCCGGATATTTTCAAAATATCCGGGCCGGATATTTCCAAAATATCCGGCCCCCTCGAAATCGGCTAAGGACCAGAAGAAAAGCAGCTCTGGATAGGGGGCGGACATTTGGCCGGATTTTTACCAGGTTTTGTCCCTGAGGCCGGATTATCCGGGGGGGGGGGGCGGATTATCCGGCCCCAACTTGGGCCGGAATATCCGGCCCTGGTTTTGCCCAACGGCTCGATTTTCTTGGGGGGTATAAATACCCCCCTTCTTCCTCCTTGGGCTGGGGCTTCTCTCACTCTCTCTCTCCTCCATTGTTGAACTAGAGAAGCTTGCTCTATCTCTCAATCCCTCCATGATTCTTGCCCCCATTTGAGGGAAAAGAGAGATGAGATCTAGATCTACTTTTCTACCAATCAAATCCATCTCTTTGTGAGTGGAATCCTCTAGATCTTGATCTTGGTGTTCTTTGTGAATTCCTTTGTTCTTCCTCTCTTATTCCCCAATAGCTTTTGTAGCTTTGTTGAAATTTGAGAGAGAAGGACTTGAGCATCTTTGTGGTGTTCTTGCCATTGCATTTGGTGCATCGGTTTGAGTTCTCCACGGTGATTCGTGGTTGTGAAAGCAAGAAGGTTGTTACTCTTGGGTTCTTGGAACCCTAGACGGATTCTAGACCTTTGTGGTGATTTGTTGGGAGCCTCCAATTAAGTTGTGGATGTTTGCCCCAACCTTTGTGTAAGGCCCGGTTTCCGCCTCGAAGGAAATCCCTTAGTGGAACCGTGACCTAGGCCTTTGTGGCGAGGGTCACCGGAGATTTAGGTGAGGCGCCTTCGTGGCGTTCGGTGTGTGGTGTGAGTACCGCATCTTGGGGTGAGGCCTTTGTGGCGTTGGTGTGCATCGAGCAACCACACCTCAAGGTGAGCCTCTTGTGGCGTTCGGGAGCACTAAGCAACCGCACCTCTCCACCGGAGATTAGCACTCGCAAGAGTGTGAACTCCGGGATAAATCATCGTCTCCCGCGTGCCTCGGTTATCTCTATACCCGAGCTCTTTACTTATGCACTTTACCTTGTGATAGCCATCGTGCTTGAAGTTATATATATCTTGCTATCACATACTTGCTTGTATTGCTTAGCATAAGTTGTTGGTGCACATAGGTGAATTCTTGCTTAGAATAAGTTGTTGGTGCACATAGGTGAACCATAGTATATAGGCTTTGGGCTTGACAAAGTAAACGCTAGTTTTATTCTGCATTTGTTAAGCCCATCTCATAGAAGTTTTAAATCGCCTATTCACCCCCCCTCTAGGCGACATCCGTGTCCTTTCAGAAACCAGTGCAGCGGAGCACAACGAATCCAGAAGCAGCAGAAAAGGATCTTATTGACGGAGATCCCCGAGGTGGAGGAGCTCGCCTTCTCCGGCCGCCGGAGCTCAACGAGGCAGGACCACCACACCCCGATGCACCAGATCTGACCCTAGAGATCTCGTGCCCTACTCCAAACTACCGGCAAGCCGCCAAGACACCTAAACCTAGACCTATCTACAACTCCGGCGCCTCCCCTTTGCCATCTCCGGTCGGCAGCGCCGCCGGAGAGGGCTCGGGGTCAGCCCGGCCTCACCTGGTGTACTCTCAAGGAGGAAGGGGAGAGGAGAGCGGTGGGGGGAGAGGAGAGCGGTCACTTGTGAGTTGTATGTTGCTCGTTGGTTTCAGGTCGAGTGAATCAATTCACCAGCCCTGTAAGAGCATGTCTAACAGACCCCTTAAAAGGGCCAAACCCGTATAATAACCGCCGGAATACGGGATTGAGCTCCCCCCGGCCGTCTAGCAGGCCCTGTAAAAACGGCCCCCAATCCGATTTTTCCTGGTTTCGATTACGGGGCGGGTCTTCGCCCCCTACTTGTGCGGGGTGGGAGCGGGGATAGAGGGCCAAACCAGTATCCCATTTCAGAAAAAGTGCGCGAACATTTCAGTTTCCCCCACCCGTTTTCCCCCGCGCCGCCCTCACAGCCACCCGCACGCCGCCGCTAGAATCTGTCAGATCTCTCCCCCTCCGCCGCCCGCCGAGCCGCGCTGCGTCCACGCCCGCCGCACCTCCACCGCACCCCCCCGCCGAAGATCCGCGCCCCTCCGCGCGCGCCGCCGCACCCCCGCCGCGGTCTTCTCCACCGTTTTCGCCGGTGAGTATTCCGCCGCGTTCTTCTTCGTTCTCATCGGTAAAATGGACGTGTTTGGGGGCTGATGTATGCTTCACCGTGGTAGATGGCTTCGGAGGATGTGCATATGGCGGATTTGGAGGATTCATCGACCGATTGGTCCTCGTCGGATTCCGATGATTCGGACCTCGACGAGGTGCTCAACGACGACGAGACGGAGGTGATGCTGCTGCTGTTCGGCATGAAGCACATGGAGGACCGCACCAAGCTGCTAGATCAGAGGAAAGGATCCGTGATGGGGCGTATGTGCATTCCGCGGAACCGCGCACTCGGCCACGAACAGCTGATGCAAGATTATTTTGCCGAGGTACCGACCTATCCTCCCCGCCTCTTCCGTAGAAGGTACCGAATGCGTAGGACTTTGTTCGAGAGAATCGTCAGAGATTGCGAGGCAAATTGCGATTATTTGAAGCAAAGAAGAAACGCTGCCCAAGTCATGGGATTTAGCCCATATAAAAAAACATCTGCCGCCATGAGGGTGATTGCATACGGTATACCAGCAGATTATACCGATGAGTACATTCGCATTGGTGTGCAAACAACCACGAATTGCGTGCGTATGTTTGCCAAGATGGTGATCAAGTTGTATGGAGAGACGTATCTCCGAGTTCCAAATGAGGAAGATACGAAAAGGCTCATGAAGAAATGCTTTTGGTAGTTTGGATTGCATGCATTGGACATGGAAAAATTGTCCAAAAGCATGGCATGGAATGTATTGTGGCAAAAGCCGTGATGCTACCATTGTTCTTGAAGCTGTGGCCTCGCAAGACTTATGGATTTGGCATGCTTTTTTTGGACTGCCGGGGACACTCAACGACATCAACATCTTGAATAGATCCCTTTGTTTGCAAGACTAGTTAAGGGTGAAGCACCAACTTGTAACTACAAGGTTATAAATAATGAGTACACTATGGGGTATTATCTCACATGTGGTATTTATCCTAACAATGCAACTCTTGTCAAGTCCATAAAAGAGAAAAAAGACAAGGCTTTGACAAGAAAAAAAGCTTGATTCACCAAAAATCAAGAGGCATGTCGCAAGGATATTGAGAGAGCTTTTGGTGTCTTGCAAGCAAAGTTTGTCATTGTCCGGGGTCCTGCAAGGTTTTGGAACAAGGAAACTCTTGTAGATATCATGACATGTTGTGTGATTTTTCACAACGTGATCATTGAAGATGAAAGAGGGTTGAACTTGCCATGTTTCTATGACAATGTTGGCACCCGAGTGCAGCTCGAGAGGAATTCTGATCGGATTGAAGCTTTTCTTGCAGCTCATCGAGACATTGAAAATGCCGAGACTCATCACCAGTTCACCCAAGATATGATTGATCACCCAATGAGTTATTACATTCATTTCCTATTGTGGTATGTGTGAAACATTTATCTTGATTGTTTGATTGTGAGAACATTTGTTATTTATTTAATTCTTCTATTAGAACATTTGTTAACATTTTCGAAAAATATTATTGTAATAATTATGAAGATTATTGTGTGATGTAAAACTTTTATTTTATGTGAATGTTGTGTTGGTTCTAATATCCAATATGTCAAAAACCCTATTTTGAGGGATTGAAAACTCGCCCAAGCTAGCAGACCCGTATTCTCACTCTGTAAAATAAAATATTCTATTTTACAAGGTGTGAATATGAGATCTACTAGCTCGGACGAGTTTTCGGCAGACGGAAAATAAATACAGAGCCTCTCCTCGCGTTTTAATGGGCAGAAAAATACGGGTCCAACATGCTCTAACCGAACGAGGCCCGACGGATTTAATGGATGCTCGGAATTAAGCGCAGCAAATGAGTCCTCCTAGCTCACCGGCCACCACATCAACCACCCGATTCGCGCCGCCGCGCAGCTCCGCCTAGCTCTTCCCGCCCCGACTCCCGTCGCCGCTCACCGCCGCAGCACGCGCCGTGCCCGAGTTGGATGTGGTTGGAGGAGCTGAGAAGAAGGGAACGCGGGGAGCTGCGCGCGCGGCGCTTCGAGGCCCTCGCCCGGTCGCGCCGCGCCGCTTCGCTCGCGCTCTCCAACCGCAAGGAGATCGCCACCCCGCACCACGGCGCCGTCAACTCCCTCCAGGTCCCCTTCTTCCCCCATCCCGCCCGCTCCCCCCAATCGCCCCCTATTTTTTACCCCGTCAATTGCGTGAGTAGAACGTCGCCGGTGTTCGTAATTTGACAGTATGGCCAGGTTGATTTGACAGAGGGGAGGTACCTGCTCTCGGGGGCATCGGATGGGTCGGCCGCTGTCTTCGATCTGAAGAACGCGACGGAATACGAAGCCGGGTTCATTGCCAAGCACAGGAGCATCCTGCTCGTCGACAGGCAGCACGAGCATGGCCACAAGTTCGTCGTCTCAGCGGCCATCTGGTACCCCGTGGACACCGGGCTCTTCGTTACAGCGTCCTTTGATACCTATGTCAAAGTGTGGGACACCAACTCGACCCAAGTATGTGCATTTTGCTCTGTCCATTGTTGATCCTAATATATTGTCTCGTTGAGGTGTGATTCTCATGTTCTGGTCTTTTGTGCTTTCTTTTCCCTAGGTAGTCATGGATTTTAAGATGCCTGGAAAGGTCTACAGCGCCGCGATGTCTCCGATCGCGACAACGCATATGCTCATCGCGACAGGAAGTGCGGATGTTCAGGTCCGTTTGTGTGATATTGCTTCTGGAGCCTTTACCCACACGTTGTCCGGTCATCATGGTTAGTTTCTTCATGCTACTGTAACGATGATGGAAACATTCTTGTTTCGTTCGTATGCTTATCCTCGTCAATCATCTCAGATGGTATCATGTCTTTGGAGTGGTCTACCTCCAGCGAGTGGATCTTGATGAGTGGTGGCTGCGATGGGGCTATACGATTTTGGGACATAAGACGAGCAGGATGCTTCCTTGTCCTCGATCAGTTACGGTCTCAGCAAGGAAGACGGCCTCCTTTTCTTGACAGCGCCATGGAGAAAGTATGCTTGCTGGTCACCGACTACTTCTTATCTGCTTTCGCGGGTTTGATTATTTCCTCAGATTGTTTGCTCACAGGGCTAAAACAGAACAGCCTACTATTTTGTGCCTACAATTCCGAAAATATTAGCATTCAAGTAGGAGTGGATTTCGGGTATATATTCATGTCCTAGGCCTCTTTCACTGTATTAGTCTCATCATATATAGATGGTATGGATAAGCACAGTGCTCTAGTGCTTGAAAGATAGGGTTTGTCCTGAAATAGTTAGTATTGTTACATCCTAAATAGTTAGTATTGTTACTGACACAAGGTTCCTTTATGTTGCTGACACTGCTGCAACTGTCGTAAAAATGGTTGATGCCATGCAATACATTGGTAGATAAGCAATGTTGACAAGGTTCCTTCCTGTTGTTGATTGTTGCATCCTAAACATGGTTGATGCCATGCAAGTATAGCCTTCCTGTGCTAGTTGATATATTCAACGTATAAACTCTCCTTTTCTTTTTAAGCAGGATCAGAAGAACTTAACATCTTCACCTTCTTCAAAGAGTAACTCAGTTCATCAGAGGACAGGCAGTCGTAAGAAGCATTCGAAAGCACTACACAAAAGTCAAACTCTGATACGTGGACATACACAACAGAGAGTACATCCTGGTATGTCATCCAGTCAAAATCGTACAACAGCTCACTATGGTGCTGTTACAGGGTTAAAAACAACTACAGATGGGATGCACCTTCTTAGCTCAGGTTGAGTAAATTTGTTCTCTGTTATTTAAAAAAAACTGCTGCTTGTTGCTATGCCTGAAATTAGCATGCAGCGCACTGATGACTGTTTAAGCGTAAATCTGTTATTTAGAAGAGGTTGCCGTTTCTCTTCAGGATCCGATTCTCGATTAAGGATATGGGATATTGATTCAGGCTGCAATACTTTGGTCAATTTTGAAGCCATGCGATTGCATCCTAGAAAGCCACTACAATTAGCTGTCACTGATGATCCATCACTTGTATTTGTTCCATGCATGGGTAGCATCAAGGTATGCTATTTCTCTTAACTTGTGGGCTTTTTATGTCTGCATTCTGATGTTCACATTGTATTGTTATACTTGCTTAGGCATACAATATGTGGTCTGGTACGACATTTCAAACATTCCGTGGGCATTATGACCATGTGAATTGCTGCTACTATAACTCACAAGACCAAGTAAGTTTTTTCTTCTGTTGTCCTCTGTTAAGCTTTAGGGTTTGAACACATATTCTGCTTCTAAGTATTCAAGAATGCAGGAACTCTATACTGGTAGCAATGATAGACAAATTCTTGTGTGGTCTCCTGCAACTCCCGCTTTGACTGAAATGGTATACTATCCATCTATCGGCATCACTCAATTTTGTTAGATTTTTCTCAACGGTGGTGTGAGTAGGAATATGGTGTAAATCTGATAATTGACACAATGAAATATCTGTAGGAGGATGATGACAAGCGGCAAGAGGGCTTTGCAGCTGATGAAGATAACTGGAGTGACTGAGAACCTAATGAGTTGACCATGTGTATACTTTTTTTTATAAAGGATCATGTGTATACTAGATTCTAACAATATTGACACGAGGCATGCTAAGTGTTAATAAGTCAGGATTCTTATTTAGTGTTACTCTAAAACTTCAGTCACACGTCAAATTTTGGTGTTGGGTTACTGTACTCTGAGAGGATGTTGTACATTATAGTTTAAGTTCTTATAGTTCATCAAAACTTCAGTCACACGTCATCTCAAAATGAAATAAGTATTCTGTATGGTTCACCCAAGTGACCCAACTGTTATGCTGTTGAAGCCCAATATTATGTTCAACCTAAAAGGACTTGAAAGTTCAAAACCACAAAAGCTGGCCCAAAACATGGTTTAGATTATATTCATAAATAATACATTACAGTTAAACATATACACACTAGCGGTATCTCTATCTCTCTATTTGTTAACATTATCTCCATGCGCCTTCCAAGACTAAAGAAGTGAAGAAAAGCATTGAAGTAATTGATTAACTTTATTGTTGATATTGCACTTAACTCGTGCTTGTAAATGAAGTTGGATTGCTATGTCAGGTTTTATATATCTAATCCTTTTGCAAGTAGCAGGCAAAGCAAATCTTTGTTTTACTTATCTTTCTTGACGACATGGATTACGATGAAGCTTTCAACGATAGTGTTAGGTAACACTGCCCGAACCGGTGCCAGCAGGCTGCCTAAATCAAATAGTAAGCACAACTGTTCCGCATAGACTTCTTATTAGTTATTACAAGCTCCAAAATAATAAAGATGATACATTCAGTAGTATCTTTACATAGGCTGACAGCAGTTGAATTTGAATATTTTCTGATCTATAATAACACCGTAGTAGACTTTGTTTCTCGAGCATCATTGCACATTTTTTGTCCTTCAAACAAAACAATTATCCAGTTCAGTGAGCCCACAACATATTGCAGTTTCTTTTTCTTGTATCACGCCAATAATGATGGGAAAGGAGAGTATAACAGCAATGGCACACCTTAATCTGGTATTGTATCTGTTAGACATGATCCAGGAAATCATGCTGGTTGACGCCACGGATGTGTGCCAGTCTCGGGTTTGATTGGCTTTCTTCTGGCATTTAAATGACAATTTGATTTTTCTGAAGCATCCAGAATGTCTTCCTGTACACCTAGCAGAAGCAGATGCTAGATCTTCATACGAGTCGAATCCAACCTGTAAACCAGCAACGGATGTTTAATATATATGGTGTGTAGAATACACTGGTACAAGTTAGGATCGTATAGAGCAGGGAAGAATCTATATTCTGCCTGGACTGTGGTAGAACAAGTATTATATCTATGATACCACTTTAACTGTCAGCCATAACAGTGTGATGACTGATGTACACTGGCTGACAATGTGATACACTACGAGGCTTCAGCCTCTTAACAGCATACAGCAGCAAAATAATCACTCTGGAACACCAGAAGGAGCAACATGGGAATAACGGTACAAAGCATTTCCCGTCCTCTTCACGTCATGAGATTCCTTGGTGGCACTGAAGTTGTTGAATCTGGTTGCCTGTGCTTCCATAATAGCCCTTGGAGTCTGCTCAATTAATGGATTTTCTTTCATATCACCAGCCCTAACACTAGGATGTCGATTACTACTGTACTTTGAAATGGAAGGTACTGAAGAAATTGCCAATCTCTTGCTTATCTCTTGCTGCATTGATAATTCTTTCTCCCTTAGCCCACACTCTGCTGCGATGTGGCATGAACCTTTGATGTGCATCTGTTCATTTAAAACGCAATGAAAATCAAATAGCAGGTGGTAGCAATTCACAACGTTCGACGAGATGAACCAGAAAAGAGGTGCATGCTGCTCCTACGTTTCTGATCGCAAAATATACTTTCTAAGGAACACTAAAAAAGGAGGAAATCTAAGGACCAACTTATCATTCAATTCCTTCGCATATGGGGAAGAGAAGCTCCGCAGGAATTCATTTAGATGTGGAAAAAAGGTTCACTCCTTTCAGCTTGATCTGACTCCTCCTGGCAGTTTAACTTGGGCGCTGGATTGCTAATGGGGAGTTCTCTGCAATGTATAGTTCGCATTTTGTTGGGCAAATTGCACTTGATTTCTGCTTTATTATGTGGAATAACTTCGCCCCCTCAAATAACGTTGCTCATGGTTTATGCCAACTTAGTCGTAATGTGTTGTGTCGTGGAGTGTTACAAGGTGCGGTGCCGACCTGCGTGTCGAAAGCAGCCTTGGATGATTGTAATTCAAACAATGTTTTCTGATTAATACACAACACATTTTAAAAAAAAAAAGTTCGTCCCCTCAAATGACGCTTCTTTGCTTGGGCTCAAACTGCAGACAACCTCACCAAGGGATGACCTTGCTGCCCCATTTGCCAATTCTCCTTGGTTCATGCTAAAGCATCGCCTGCCTGATGCTGAAACTCCTGAGGGGAACAACAGTGAAGTGCACAACCTCATTGCTATTATTATTTTATATCAGACATATGTCAAACTAGCAGAAACAGGGTTGCCAAAGTGGTGTTCTAAAAAGCTCCTCAGTAAGAATTTCAAAATCATGATGCAAACAATGAATCAACGAGGCAACATGGCTTGCAGCTTTCAGACCAAGAGCAATGGCTCATGGTTTCTATTATTCTTCTGTTGCATATTTCAATCAACATTTGTTCTGTTTGTCCATATTACAATTGGTGCGACATTATTCAGTTTGTTTGACTGCATCAACAATATACATGTACATCTGTTACAGCCTTAGAGGGTAAAAAAGATGAAAGAATCAGTCAGCTATAACCACACCAGATTGAGAAAAGTTGGGGCTAGCCCCAACATACACCTATTACAGACTAATGCTCCTTATTGAGTTGCTGAGCTGATAATGTGCAGGATCCTGTAGCTCAAATTGTCTGAACTTGAGTTGTTCAGGCATCACTGAGGAGAGAACACCAGCACTCCAGCAACCAGTTTCAGGAGAAAAGAATCAGTATATTGCTGCAAGTAACAGCAGATGCCACAAGAGCTTATTGTGTAGGTGGTGGATACCTACGGGATTCTCCAGGCTCGTGGAGAAAATTCCCCACTTATGATTGCCTATTAGATCCGCTGGCATCGAATAATGCCTGAGGCACCTCCGTAGCATAACCATTTCTCACTACCTTTATTCATGTTCCATCTTAATCGATGCAGCGCTACAGATTTGGGAGGGAAGACCTCAGGGCATTCATCAACTGTGCCGTTGCATATGCCACCACTTTCTTGTATTTGAGGATCAACTAAAACCAACGCTTTACTTTCTTGTTGGCCCTCTCTGAGTTCTGGATCTACGTATTCTGCAGGGTGGTTGAGCGGGCATGTCAGGCACTAAGCCAATGCTGCAAGTTCCAACAAAATGGAGAGAGTTTTACCTGAGTTGGTGATAGTTTGTAGCTTCTCTTTTTGTATATCTTGCGCTTTTGGACCCTTCTTTGCAACCAGAGGAACATTTGGTAAAGGAGAGTGTTGCAACACACCACCAATTTTAATGATGGTTCCCTCTTCTGCTAATGAACCACAAAGGAAATAAGGTACACGGTTCCTCCCAGGTTCCTTCTCCCAGAATCTCGAAGTAAGCTACAAATGTGCAATACTTGTTTAGCGTGGCACAGAGATTCTGAATGACAAGCACGAATAGACAATGATCTTGGTTATTGACTACAGGCTAGTGAGTCTACCTGGAAGCGCACAGCAGTACCATCTGCCCCGCAATAAGCTGCATAACCTGTATATAGGCAAATATTTGCAAATTTAAGGATCATAGCTATTTTATGTGCTTAAGTTTGATATTTTACGACAAACTACTAATTCTCTCTTCTATATAGAGATTTATTAAAAAAACATTAATATCAAGTGTCCAAGATGTACGAGAATATTACTAAATACTAAAATAGCAATAAAAAGATAATCAAGTGTTCAAAAATGAATCTTATCAAAGGTGAATATTACTAAAATAATAAACTATTCAATTATTAAATAAACTATTCAATTATTAGTATATACGGTAAATAGCATAAATCTTTATATTCATTTATTTACAAAGTGTGTGAGGACCTCCATATTGTGCTTCCAGATTCTAAATAGTTTCTCTATTTTTTTTTAAAAAAAACAGGGTACAACCCAGGACTTCTTATCAGAAACTTGTAACTCATAGTGCTCAGGGCGGATATTGACTATGATTAGGCATGGTTCTGGAAAAAGTACCAGTGGTTTCTGAGACATGGACATTCCATATCAAATGTTTTGACAACTGGTAAGTAGAAACGCCTTGAGTTTTAGTCCCAGCGAATGGCCTTCCGGTGACTGGAACATCATTGGCAATTCTGGATAAACTGAGAAACTTCAATGTGCCATCTTCCAATGAGATGACAATACCTCTGAACATGAAAGGTAGTAACAGTTAACATAGAACCATGTGAAAGAAGATTGCTGGTCAAGCTTAACATCATTAAACTAGTGGACAGGAAATATATATATATATAACCGGCAGATAAAAACAGTAGACGTAATCATGGACAAACATGTTGGTTAATCTAGCATGTCAGTCAATAAGTGTCAAATTCAGTTAGCAGTGTCGATTTCCGTCAGTCTAGTTTTCAGTTAGAGTTTCAGCTTTTTGCTAGGAACAAATTGGCTAGGAAGTGGTCGTTCGTTTTTTATCTGATCCTTGCGTTGTAAACCCAGTTGCTCGGTCGTGGGATGGCAAGTCCGTTGTGAGCATCGTGTGAGCAGGCACGATCGTTGCTTTGCTGAATAAAAGGAGAAAGAAAGACAAAAGCTGTAGGTAGTACACAGCACCAAAACCCTGTCTTTGTCTCCTCTCTGTTTTGCACTAGTTCGTGAGAGAGATCGAGAGAGAAGACAGGCTACAAAATACAAAATAAAACAGATAGAATATCATGTTGGATAAGCAAGTTATATTTAGCCATTCTTCAATGTTAATTCTCACCAAACATTGCAAGCCACATGAATCCTGCATGTTTTGTTTAGGGCAAGCCAAAGGATAGGTCTTGGATTGGGTTTATATAGAAAGTGGAAACTACCATCCTACCACTTTAAACCATAACAGTTTTGACAAAATGAAAGGGACTAGACCCCAATTTACTTCCTCTGCCAAGG
Source organism: Lolium rigidum (assembly GCF_022539505.1). Taxonomy (NCBI): domain Eukaryota; kingdom Viridiplantae; phylum Streptophyta; class Magnoliopsida; order Poales; family Poaceae; genus Lolium; species Lolium rigidum. The sequence continues at coordinate 71,364,772 of NC_061513.1, read as the reverse complement.
TAAAACACAGGCATAATGGTTGCTGAAATATATTGCCCGCCTTTCTCATCAGTTTAGACATTCGGGTGAATTGGTCGATCCATCCAGTTAAATATGGTATCAGCGCCAAGAGGTCTGAAGTTCAAGACCCGACGAACGCATTATTTAATAAAAATATTTCAGTATGGTATCAGAGCCAAGAGGTCTCAAGTTCAAGAGCCGGCCAATGCAGTATTTAATAAAAATATGTGCGGCCTTCATCGATCTTCAAAACCCAATTAGCGGAATAAATAATTGCGGCCCTCCACCCTTCCACCGCCCATGTTGACTTGGCGTGCGTTTGGTTGGTGACTTGAGAGGGATGGGATGGATCATCCAGATTTTTTGGGGATGGGATGGTCCATATTAGGTGATCCCATATTCTGTTTGGTTTGAAGATCTGAGTGGGATGGGATGAAGTGTATTTATGTTAGGATACTAATAACAATTGATTAACAGCCGTCCAATTGCAATTAGCCAAAAAAAACTTCATCTTCATGAGCCGTCTGTCGAGCTCACGCACCGACGATGCTGCTCCTTCATACCAACGAGCCGCCGCCGGGCCGTGCGCAACCACCGCCGCCGGGCCGTGCGCACCCGCCGTCGCCCGACCGTGCGCAGCCGCCGTCGCCCGACCGTGCGCAGCCGCCGCCTGGCCGTGCCCAGCCCGGCTGCGCTCGCACATGGCCCAGGCTGCCCCGCCCAGGGTTGAATCGCCGCGAACCCTGGCTAGCATGACGCCGGCCTTGGCTGCGCCGGCCTCTGCGCCCACACCCCACTCCCGTCCGATGCGGCCATGACGACCAAGGGCCCGACGAGATCTTGGACCGGTGGTTGCTGCGGGTCTTGGAGAAAGCACATATCCGCGTGGTCATGGGGAATCCGGCGAGTGAGCTCGCTGCTCTCGACCTACTCGAGCCGCCGGCCGGGATCAAGGCGAGTGCAGGTGGGAAGCTTGAGGAGGGGAGCGCAGACGTTGGGGCCGGCGGCCGGCGGGAAGATGTGGTGGCACCGGTGACAGGGAAGATGCGGCGGCGGAGAGAAGTGGCCGGCAACGGGAACGAGCGGCAGGGAAATACGAGCGACAGGGAAGATTAGTCGGTGGTCCACGGATTAGCAAAACGTGGATGAGGAGGTTCGGCCGATTTTGCCGGATCACTTGATCCACCTTTTTTAGGGAATATTCCCTACCAGTGGATGGTACCATCCATATGAGTTACAACCAAACATAAGCAAAAGAGGGACCATCCCATCCCATCCCTCTTTAAATCACCAACCAAACGCACGCTTGCGTTAATTGGGTTTTGAACCCTGGACCTCTAGTTTCAAGTTGTGTGCACCTAACCAATTCACCCATCTATCTGAACTGATGGAGAAGGGCATGCAATATAATTCAACAATGGTAATTAATCTACTCCCTCCGTCACGTATTAGGTGTCGGACCATACATTTTGCGAAAACCCCTTGACGACTTGCTCGCGTTCTCTTGCTCGCCCTCATTCTCGTCGTCGGCGACCGCCTCCCGACGCCACTCCCCCTCCGCGGCTCCGCCCCATGCTCTCTCCTGGCGCGCGACGTCGCCACCCTCCTTCTGTAGTGTCGCGGGCGCTCTCTCCTTCTCTTGCTCGCCCTCATTCTCGTCGTCGGCGACCGTCTCCCAACGCCGCCCCCCCTCCGCGGCTCCGCCCCATGCTCTCTGCTGGTGCGCGACGTCGCCACCCTCCTTTTGTAGCGTCGCGGGCGCTCTCTCCTTCTCTCGCGGCGCGGCGCCCTCTTCCTCTCGTGCCCATCGATTTCATGCTAAAAGTGGGGATTTTTTCACCGGATCTCTCGCGTTGGCGGTGGTGGCAGCACGGCGGAGCTCAAGTCGAGGTGGTTGCTCGCGGGAGATCCAATCTCGGTGGTGTTGCTGGTGGTGACCCGGCGGAGGTCCATTTGGTGGTGTTGTTGGATCCGCCCGAGGCCATGGTAAAAATGGCTATTTTGCTCAGAAGTTAGCGTTGCTCCGCTGCGCTCTTTTCCGTCTTCCCCATCCCCTCTCCACCGCGAGCAGCCGAGCACTGCCTCCACACGTACTAGCAGTCGCCATCAGCCCTCGCGTTCCGCCATCAGATGCTCCAGCGGCTCGCTCGACTTGTCTCCCGGCGCACCACCCCAGCCCCAAATTGAGCTCGAGTTCCTCGCGGTCAGTTCATCTTCTCAGGTAGTCCCTTGGCACCGCAAGGGTGGTCTTTCTTGCTTCTTCTGTATGAATCGCTGATTTGTGTGGTCTGTGCAGTCGAAGCCGGGCGCCGACGGGTCGTACCCGGTGGACAGGGTGAGGGAGACGTCGGTCAGCGGCAACAAGCTCATCTGGGACATCATGCTCGAGAACAAGCTAGAGATGTACGCGGCATACGTAAGCCTCTCGCACCTTATCTCCAAATTAATTTTCCTCTACCACTATCGGCTACAATGTTTCTCCATATGTGTGCTGCAGGGGAAGCTGATGAACTGCGGCGGCACCTGCATCGCCGAGGTACCCGCTCTCCATCCCAAACTAACCGACTGTATCATGCGCAACTGGAGACGGCACACTCTCTCGTTTACCATGGTCCATGCTCTGAACTGTAACTGAACTTTGTGTGCAGATAGTCGATGGGAAGGAGCTCCTAAACGAGAGGAAGGCCACTGAGAATCGTTACCTAAAGAAGGTATGCTTGCATTCAGAAACTAAACAAACCAAATGACAAAACTAAATCCATGATGGGATTACTCATAGCCTTGTCGCTGAGCAGACCTGATGGGTTGCATTCAGAGTTGAGAAAGATAATGAAGAAAACTAAAGATGTGAAGTTTCTCTAGTGAAGAAAAACTAAACTCAAAGAACGGATCGTGCTAACTGAAAGCTGGAAGATAGTGACTACACCTAAGCCTCATCATCCTTTCCAACGGGCTGTTGCTGACCAGGAGGAACAGCTAACTGAGCATATGGGTTTCTGGTTCTGATGAAAGTGCAGTACTCCTGGAACCTGAAATGTGTTTGCTATACTACAGTAGAACAGTCCAACCTGAATTGTCATTGTTATTCTACAGTACAGTAGATGGGAAAAAGTTGGATTGTTCTACTGGTACTAGTGGAGTACATTTGTCGAAAAGCTTATGTTTGAGGGGTAGCCTAAATAACCAGGAGTAATTAGGAAAAACTCAAAGTGCCTTTTCTGTAATTGAGGATGCAGTCATAATCATAACCAAAGGGTCTTTTCTGGAGTAGATCAACAGACACCATCCTAATGTGCTACCATCAATGCTTTTCGTTTTCTGGTTTCTGAAGTAATAAGAGTAAGAGGTCTAATAGTCTGTCTACTACACTTTGAGAATATTACTGATGTTGAGGTTATAGCTCTGGAGTAGTTACGTAGCGGTTAATGTTGATAGATAACGTGCCAGACACCTAAAAGCAGCATGGTTGATCTCCTAAAAGTAGAACCAAAATACTCCCTGGAAACCAGTATAATTTCATAAACAGAGCTGTTTGTTACCAGTATAATTTTAGATTGGGGCAAGAAACTAAACAGGCCATGATGTCTGGATTCTTCAATACAGTTTTACTAGTGTCCTCAACCCCATGTCTGGATTTTCTTGTCCATATCCTACAAAGATATTCATGCTACTCATGTCAACTAAATGCGATGTATGTCATGCTCTAAAAAAGTGCAGTGTATGTCATGGTCTAAACAAATGCAGTACAATATATGTGATGCTCTAACCAAAAGGAGTACAAATAAAGAATTTACAGCAGCTGTATATGCTAAGTTTCAGGAAATGTCTGTATATTGTCATGTTAAGTTTCAGGAAATGTCTGTATATCGTCATGCTAAGTTTCAGGAAACTACTGATGTTGTCAGCTTAAAGAACTTGATTTGCTTGAGACCTTACAGCACCAACTCAGAAACTACTGAATCTTCAGTTGTGATTTTTTTATACATTTGGAGCTGAAATTTTCAGTTGTCAACTCTGAATTTTGTGGTGGACAGTACCCATTTAGCTAGACGAATTAAACACTTTTCCCTCTGTTCGTATGAAACTAAGAGCTATTAGAAACAGATTGATTGTGAACCGTTGAGTTGAGAGAAAATATCTCGATAATTAACTCTCCAATGTTGTCGCTCCTAGGTCCTAACCCTTTGTTCTTCTTGGAAACCTATAAGACTTGACTGGACATTTTGTCTCCATATAAGACTTGATGGAAGCCTATGCATTTTAGTTTCTGTAAAAAGTTAACAATCTACAATTCAACTATGAGCACAAAATATTTCTCTTATGCTTTTTCCTTATCATTTTTGCACTAATTTTATCTAATGGCATGTGTTAGTATTTCCAGCAAACTATGATAGACTTCTTTTATGGTGTGGGCTGGAAAGACTAACGTAAGTCCATATGATAAAGAAGAGCATTTGATCGCATCATGTTGTACTACCGGCAGATGGACAACATCTTCGAGCAGACTGCAGCGAAGAAGGTACCACCTCGTGTATGTGCCTATCGGCAACATTGTGTGATTGGTTCTTGCTTGCACTGTCAGTATTTGTAAAACAAATTCACACATTTCTGAAACTGATCCCGCTAATTCCAGATCAAGCCATTTGCTTGTTTAATATTGCTTTCTAGTATCAGGTCATATAGCCCGAGAAGCATGTAAAGTTTCATGGTAGCAGGAAGACTAGCCAAATAATCAGTATCAGGTCAAATACAGAGAATAAGCAGTATCAGGTTAAAATTTTGTCAGTAGTGCATCATTTTAATACTCTACTAATCTCACCAACTTGATTAGCCAAATGACCAACATAGTTCAGGCTCTCCGGCATCACCGTTAAGATCTCGGTATGCTCCTCTGAATTGCCTGCAGTTCATTACATTTGTTTCTGAAATTTGATTGGAAAACATGGCTTCAAATTACGTCAATTAGGTCTCTCTTACCGTAAAGCCCAATTAGTGCTTCAGAAGCTATCATGTGGTTGCAACTTCTTAGAAATTCTTTATCCAAAAAAAAAAACTTCTTAGAACAAAATGGCATTGTCATCTGCTGCTTGACAGTTGAATATTCGGAAGTCTTAAGCCTCAAGCTTTCCTGTAATCTTGCTGAAGTGATGTTACTTGGCTAGCTAAATTCCTCATTCTACTGGTTTCCTGTAACTGACAAAACAGATCGAGTGCTGAATAGTGCTCCATCTACAGATTGTAGGACCTACCAGCTGAAGAGAATACAACAGCTTGCAGCAGGGGAAGATGGAGCGGAAGGGAAGAGCAGGGCCTCCGGCACAAGGTTAGCGGGAGGCCGGCAGCGCGAGGGCAGTAGGACGCCATCAGCGCGAGGGCACAAGGGCGCGAGCACGAGCCTGCTCCGACGATTCTGCTCCTCCGCGCTGGCCACAGGAGCCGACAGCAGGGAGACCGGAGATGGTGCCCTTGGGTCAAGAGCCGGCGGCAGGGAGATTGGTGGCGCTCGCGTCCAGATCTGGAAGCAGGGTGGTGGTGCGCGCTCGGCCGGGAGATCAAGGCCGGCGGTAGGGGGATGGTCATGCTCACGGCCAGGATCTGCCATCGATCGGGACTAGACTGCTGCGATCTTGAGGTATCCAAGGAGACGAAGAGGAATCAGAGCTCCTAGTCGAGCGGAGGGAGCTGCGAACGACAAGGGTACTGCGGAGGCGTACGGCAGCGGGGATGGCGGACGGCCGGGAACTGCCGGAGACAGATGCTTTCTTTGATTTCAGAGTAAAGGACCTGATTAGGGAAGAATTGTAATTCTAAGGGTTTTTTTTGTAAGATGTTGTACAGCCCGTCCGACAACTAAAACGTGATGGAGGGAGTATGACGTTTAATTAGGTTTTGAGCCCTGAACCTCTAGTTGCAGGTTGTATGCTCCTAACCAATTCACCCATCAGTCCAAACTGATGGATAATGTTCTGCCGAGCAGACGTCCGCCAGACCTTGCTGATGGAAAATATTCAGGTTTTATGTTATGTGAACACCTTTTATTTTAATACAAAATGGAACATATTCAAATGACGCTCCTCGCAGATGAAAAATGTACCAAATGCATCTTCATTTTAATCAGAGGATCGTGTTCTTTTTACAGAACTACTGAGCAACTCGGCAGATGGGCTGCCAATCCCACAACTACTGAACATAAACAACATAGTGGTTGAAGTAGGTATGCCCGAATGTCTCATATGTTTTTGCAGCTGCTTAACATATTGGTCAATGGGATCAGGACGGAAGGTATATGAAACAAGATAGTCCTCCATCCATGTCTCTATTCAGCAATGGTCCCTCTATAAATAATTGTCCCCAGATGTTTGATTTTTAAATATGCAAAAAGATGTACGTTTTGACCATCCAAATATTATGTCAGTTCTGCATGTTTAAGGAATTATTACCAGCCAGCGTAAAACTTGTATTGGTAGTGGTAGCACCAAATTTGAATTATTGCTTCACAATATTCTACTATTGTTTTTGTAAAAGCTCTTCAAAGTATTCTCCAGAGCATGTAATATGTGCTCATACGTGATACTTGAGCCATCAATGCCTGAAATGTGTCCACCGCTATAAACATGAGATTTTATCCTATAGTTTTCACATCTTGGGCTTTCCGATTTAGCAGTATAGTTCTACAATTTCAATGTTCTTGAAGTTACATTTAGCAGATTGGAATTGAGTCCACTGCATATGGGCATGAAATATTTACTGTATCAACTGGTTATTTGCAGTAAATGCCATTTTTTTAAGGGAATATAAATACCATACTCATCCCCACCCACTCAAAAAGGTAGAACCCAGAAATACCTGCTCTCTCTTCATTTCTACATCTCTCCCGTAGCATATATATTCTTTCATATTGACCAATAGACCATATGTGTACTGCTAATGTTCTTTCGTATAATATAAAGTCGTTAACCATTAAAGGGTTACAGAACATTGGGGTCTCTAATCTAGCTTAAGAATATATCCTGCTTACTGGCAAAAATTGTATAGGCGATGATTTTTTCAATTAAAAATCAACTGAACAGCCTATTTGATTGCACTCGACAGAATACTCTCAACAATTTGTTTTACATAACCGTGGTTAAGATGTTAAAGCATGTTTTCTGCTCTAATACCAGAGTAAAGGAGATATGTGGTCACCTAAAAATAATAGAGACCTATCATGTGAAGCTTTTTGTTTTCCAATATGTGCCTATGTAGATCCGTTGTGATTATACATTATAGGCTTGTTATTTCGGAACAAAGAATGACTTCATGATAACGAGTGTCTTTGATTTTATAAATTTTCTGGTTTATTGTCTTTATATGTCTCCTGGTGCCGGCGTGGATGACTAATGACAGTGACAAGGTCACCACCTGAGGTTCACCAAGCAGGACTGCCCTATTTGCTTCAAGCTTCTAGGATGCATGCTGGTCAGAGAGTGCTCAGTTCCTGGACAATGCTCTCACCGCGGACAACAATTTTGGTCACTGGTGGAAAGGTAAAGCAAGAGGAGGTAAACAAAGTCCGGACTGGTGACAGTGGATATGATGAAAATCTGTAGACACCTTGTAAATTTTCGTAGTGCCTCTTCATTTGCCGGCTCAATACTTTAGGTGTGATTGTATTCATGCTTCTTTGTCCAGTTCTTTCTTTTATTGAAAATCAAAACCTACCTATGTATTTGATTGATGATATTTGATTGCCTCGGAATGATTAGATTTGTTGACATGCTTCTGTAAGGCCCCGCGGATATTTGCTATCGTGTGTACAGGGTTAATATTAGCTTCAAAATTGAGTAAGGGAAAGTTTTAATATCACCAATAACATTATTTTTTGCATTAGTCGATACATGATTATGTTAAGTAAGACATGTGTGCAATACTAACTAGTAGTGTAGGAAGCTGAGTAACATTAGTGTCTGCAGGATTAATTTACTATGGGGGAATGGGACTTGTTACTACAAATAAAATGACATTTAGTTGCTACAGATGGAACGAAATATTACCTTGCATCCTTCAACCAATGAAGACTTACAACAGCCCTTGGGGCAGTACTTAGTTCCCACAGAGGACGGTATGGATCTCTACAACAAACAATTTTTATGAAATGCATATCAGTATTTAAATATTGCACCCAAAAAAGGTTGTAAATCCATAATCATATTATTGTTTACTGACAATACCTACTCAACTAGGGTTGTGCTAGTGCAAGGAAATTTGTGCTCTTCAAGAGTAGCCGGTGCACCTCGGTTACTAATTTTCACCTCAATTTTTTTATAAAACTTGATGACAGCCGTGGACTTTGGCACGTAAAAAGCAAGGTTTTCCCTTGAAAAACAGGCTATATTTGTTCATGTGAGAATAAAAGATTCAACAGATTAAACACACCTTTGTTTATTGACCCAAAATTTATCATAGCAAAAATGATATTTATTGACCCAAAAAAAAATCATAGCAGAAAAGGTTGTAAATCCATAATCCTAGCAAAAAAGATGCATGGTTCTCAAACTGCAAGTGCAGTCAATTTGTTTGGAAAAAAATGATAACTCCATTAAGTGGAATTCTTGAGTGAAATATTAACCAAAATGATGGAGTAAGAAGTTGTATCGACTATCGAGATAAGCCTCACTACGGCTACGTATGCGCAATATCATAAATGGCGTGGCAAAGAGAAATTTTCTCCGCAACAAAGATTTAAGTTACTGATCCCAGTTCCTAGTAGAGTTCATGCTACCTTAAATCCCAGAATCTTAGCCCATCCTCTCCAGCAGTCACAAAGGTATTTGTGTTTTCCTCACTGCCAAAATGATATGAACTTAAAGCTCAGTGTTTACCTTCTGTAATGAAACAGAAATATAATACAACTTAGTACCTTACATATGGTGCCCATGAGAGGGCTCTGATGGGAACAGATTCAGCAGTGACACACATAAAAGGTTTTGAATCTATACATTAACCAGAACAGCCAGTTAATATAACACCCAAACGAAATAAATAAGAGATATGCAGTTTAGGCATTCCAATAGATTGCTTTTTAAACATGTGAAGTAAGCAGTTCCCAAGTTAGACATGTCATCTGAATGGCACATGTGATAAAATACTATGAAAAGGGATGGTAACAAACCCTAAAATACCTTGTGATGACAAGTCTGTAGAGAACTTCCATAAAGCAACCTGGAACATCAAAATCCAACCATGAAACTTTCAGAATAGCACATTGTAACCCAACAGTACAGCTATCTTATCTGAACTAAAGAAATAATTTAATACAGGCAGAAAATATACCGTTCCGTCATGACATCCTGCCAGTATCATATCATGAGGAGAAGGCGACCAATCAACTGTCAAGGGAATGCTGTTTACCATTATAAAGAGGCAATGGCTTCAAAATGAAAATTCATGCTGACGAATTTAACAGAAATTTAAAAAATTCCATCTAGTTTTAATAGAAAAATGAAAAAAAAAAGTTTGAATACCTCTGTCTGTTCCCGCACTTCACTTTAGCACATCTAAATACAGGCCGCAGCTTTAGAAAGCGAGGGTCGGTTCCATCCATTGAAGACGAAGAATATATTTTCTGGATCATGCTTGGAGATGGAACTTCCCATCTGTGCAAAATAATGAGTAAGTACATAAGAAGTGGTGATATTAAAAAAGTGATGGAAAGAAGATTCACTCACACTTCAAGTGAGCCATTTCCTAACAGTATTGCAAGAAAACCCAAACATGATTTCTGTTCTGACTGATCTGGTGAAGGACGCTTCCATTTGATGTCCCAAGCAACTTTGCCATTATGAGCTAAACACAAGACGACCCTTGGTAGATGAATGCCTTTTGGGATTGCAGAAAAGCGCAAATTTTCTGCACAAGTAATTATATTACTATCTTTACTTGATTCTTTGAATGGAGCTACTTCTGTACCTTCCAATTCATCAATGATATGGGCACTATTTTCAAAAGGAACAGGTACAATTTGATTGGGAGCCACGCTCTCATTCATCTCCATGACTTCACAGTTAACAACTGCACTTTTACATCCAGCCAAACCAGCCGCATTGGTCATATCTTTACTTATAGATGACCCCAGTAGCATGGGCTTCTCGACAGCAGACAAATGATTATTAGGTATGATAGACGTGGATGATCTCTCCATCTTCTGTATATCACCACTAAAAGCCAGTGAGGAAGTCTCACTTGAATCACATTTCTTCGTAGGTTGCCGTACACGCCTTCTGGTGTAGAAAATTATTTGCTTCTTGCAGTTATCAACTGAGGCCACATTGTCACTTGGTTTGGGAGTTGTCACGCTGTTTTGTTCTGCGCCATTGTGGCCTGAATTGCAAGTTGAAACAGCTAAGCACGCAGTTTCACTTCTGAATTCAGGAATGGTGCCCAAAACATGTTTGCTGCTGATTGCGGGTGGATATTTCCGGGGCCTCCCCTTTTTTTTCTTTGGTTTTATACATACTAGAGCTCTAGACATATCTTTTGATTCAATGGCAGGAGAACACTTCGGGATTTTCCTAGGCCGACCCCTACCTTTTTTGGGGGTTGATTCAGCAGGCTTCACAGTTGGTATGGCACAATCACCTGGAATAACTCCTGAAGGGACAAGAGGGTCAATAAAACTGTGATCTTGACTTGCGCTATTATCCGTTGAGTCTAACACTTTGGCAACTGACAGAGGATATTTTCTTGGTCTTCCTCTTGGTTTTTTCAGACTTGGTTCTGCATGATCATCAGTAGTTGTCAATTTTATCTTTCTTGGTCTCCCTATTGGTTTTCGTGGAACTGAACTGTCAAGGGAATTGCCCACTTCTGGTATTTTTCTAGGCCTTCCTCTACGATTGCTCTTAGCGTACGCAGCCATTGACTGATTAGTATGTGCCTCTTCAAAGGGTGCTACGAGACACCAAACTTGAATAATACCTCTGCCAATCAGTGGCATACCAATTTTATGGTAAGAAGAACCAGGAGGATGAGCAGCAACGGCAAGATACTGCAACAGATAGAAGGTCATGATCAGCTATAAGTAACTCATATGTTCTACTTGTCTTTTTGTAAATCTAGTTAATTCTTGCAATTGAAAACCAGAAAAAGGACTAGTCATAGACACTGAAAAATAAGTGCAATAATGCAATGAACCTCCATGCAAAGATCACTCAAGGGAAGTACTGCAACGGATGTCTGGAGCTTTTTTTAGATATATATCTATATGCCAACAAAAAGTACACAGTCGAGTAAAAGGAATCAATATGTCACTGACATGTGGGCTTAGGAGTTAGGACCCACATGTCCTGAAAAAAAATGTCATTTTCTCATTGCTAAATTTGGGCGGTGACCAACATATTTCTCCAGATAGTCTTGCATGGCAAACATTGGATAATAAGATGATAGATAAACTTTTTTCAAGCCACGACTCACGACAAAAGAGATACTCCCTCCGATCCATAATAAGAGTTGGGATTTAGTACAAAGTTAGTACTCTGTACTAAATCCCCGACTCTTATTGTGGATCGAAGGGAGTACTAGTTCATGATCAGAGGGATTACTAGTTTATGATTATCAGTCAGTTGATCACAACCTCACAATTTACAGAAGAACAGGGCTTGTCGCACAACCTCGGGCACCAGTCCAATGACCAAACATTTCCCCCAGCGAACAAAATGAAATCAGAGCTGCAATAATTAAGAGATTTAATCACAGTTCAACCAAGATGGTTCTCTACAGTCACATTGATAATGTAAGAAAGAAAAGTGAAAGTGGGTAGAAATACAAAAGTTGAATTTAGCAGTGTATTCACGTAGAGTAGTTTATGGCACTACTGAACTTTCAGTTGTGGAATTTAGAAGGAAAAAAACAATGGTGCAGAATGCATATCGAACAACTCTCTTTTCATCAAGCAACTTCACTGTTCATACTAATAAATCACCTAAAAGCACCAAAACCCAACTCACTGTGCACAATTACTTCTGGACTAAGAGAATACTGCTCTTATTCTTAAATAGTCACACTTTTACAGCATGTGCAGTCAAAAAATAAAAACTTTGATTGATAATATACACAAAAACACAAAATGTGTTCATATTATTGGTCAATGGAAGTACTTCCATATCACTGACTATTTTAAATAATTTTGTTAGTATATAAGTAGAAAGGGTACTGACCAAAGGTCTATTTGAGATCATGTTATGTGTGAAACAACAAGGAAATTATTGTACTGTTTTAGAAAATATTCTTAACCACCAACAGCAAGAGAATAGGGACTGGTCTACTAACCAGTCCATGTGCAGCAACCTTTGAATGGTAAACACATAAAGAAATAGATAGCATAAGCAGGACTGTGGGATATCTTGCGTCATAACTTGAATACTCCAAATAATCAGAACTGAGGAACCTAAATCATAATGCACCTCTCCACAACAATACTACAGTCTTTAACTACTTTGGGAAATTATGTAACAAAATAAGTAGATTCTATAAAGTTAAAGAAAGAAGTCCAGATTATAGAAATAATACCTGTCTGTATTATTATTCCTCCCATCTTCCAAGTGTGTGACCTGCATTGATTAGCACTTACATGATCCAAGAAATCAGCTGAAAACTTAAGCCCTCCAATGTTTCTACAGGAAATTTAGGCTGATAAATTAGCGCCGACAATCAATGCTCAGTTTTACTAACCTGAGCCTGAGGAACAGATGCAGATGAGAACTGCGGTAAGGTTATCTCGTGTGTGTCATCTCTGGATGAAGTTGATCTAGTGCCGTGAGTAAAACTAACACCCTTTGGCTCATAAGAGAAAAATCTCCATTCCCTGGGAAGATAACAGCATATCAAAATCTCTAGCAGAATAGATTCTAAGTAACCAAAAAAAAAGGAAAGGACAGAGTAAAATGTACCATTCTATAAATTCCTAACACCAAAATCTCCAAGTAAACCAGTATATTCTAAATACACGGCATTAACTAAATATTGAATTCTAGTTAACACTAACTGCAAGAAAGAAGTGCTACCAAAACAAGAACATGGCGCTAGAATTGTTTGTTTGTAATGATGATGCCATGAACTCCAAATTCACAAACTGTAGCAAAAAATTCTCCTACGACACAGCAACCAAACTGGAGATATTCCCGATTCAAAACTCCGAGATACATGTACCCACATAAATATGCCCGGCAGCACGTGCAAAAGTTGAACCGATGAAGCAACCATTAAATATTTTTTTCCACCGTTGTACAACTGAAAATTACCAATTCTGTCTCGGTGATTGGGCAGCGGCGTAGAGCGAGCAAGGAGAGCGGGGTTTTCACCTCAGGAACGTTATGGAGGAGGCGAGCCTCCCTACTTCGGCGTCGGGGAAACTGGGCTCGGGCTCGCCGGCGGCGAGCTCCGAGATGGCGCGCACCGCGGTGGAGAAGTCCTCCGGCGATTCGTCGAACAGGCAGACCTCGACGCCGTTATTGCTGCCGTCGTCGCCTTCCTGCGGGGCCGGCGGCGCGGCCATCGCCGGCGAGGGGGGCGGCGAGCTGCAGCAGGAGGAGCTGTGTTAGGGCTTGGAGCCGCGGGAACAGAGGGTACCTGGCGAGATGGGCCTGGTTATTATATGGCGGCGTGCGCTAGATGGGCCGGTTTATGTGTTAGATGGGCCTGAAACGAGTAGGGTAAGGTTTTCGCTCTCAAAATTCGGCTAGAAAATACCTGAGCTAGAGGAGAGTGGCCTTGGAGGTCGTTCCTTGCAACACGGGGAGCCAACGCCGTGGAGGTCGAGCAGCGCGAGGCGGCGCCGGCGACGGGGGCGAGCGGCGGCGGCCGCACGGTTGGGGGCGAGCTACGGCGGCCGCACGGTTGGGGGCGAGCAGGGGTGGGGAGACGCGGAAGGGCTAGCGGCGGAGGGGGATGGGGTAGTGGCGCGCCGCCATGGCTGGGGAAAAGAGAACCTGCGGGCGGGGGAGGCGGTGTTTTCGGGTGCGTTTTTTGGATGTCGTCAGCCAAAAGTCCCCCAATTCAGCTGTGCTGTTGCTGATATCCCCTTTGACTTCGGCCCATATTCCCATTACGCCCCCAAATCCCCCTCTCGCCTCTACGCGGCGACGCCATTCTCCCCCGCCGGCCGTCGTGCGCCACGCGGTCCGGCAGCTAGCCTGCGAGCACCTACATCTGCTCCTTCCATTCTCCGCCTCCGTCACCCCCACCCCTCGGGCTCCTGCGCGCGAATACCCTAGCTCCGGCCCTGGTGGCTCTCCCGGCCATCGTCGGCAGCCTCCCGTGCCGCGGTTCGTCGGTCCTGCTCCGTCAGGACCGAATCCCCACGAGCGCCCCATGTATTCGCCCCCGAGCACTACACCACGGTTAATCCTAGTGTTGAAATATTGGGCCCACTTTTAGTGGCCCAAATTAGATTTCAGTTTTCTCTATAAATCTCAAAGCCCACATAGTGGCAGCCTTGTGAGTTTGAGCCCAAGTTGGTGGCAGCTCACTAGTGAGTGGCAAGAGGTGGGAAGTTTAGTCCCACATGGAAAGTTGAGAGGAAGTTAGACCACCTTATAAGGTGGGTTGTTTCACCACTAGTAAGTGAGTGAGAATAGGAGTGCTACACGCGCGCTCCTCCTCCTCCTCGCTCGCTCGTCTCGACTCGACACGACACGTCACGACGCGCGCCGCGCTGCGTGGTGAGTGGATTGAGCCTCGAGCCGAGACTTTCCTTACTTTTTGCAGCTCGAGAAAACGAACGAGTTCTAGACGGACGCGTCACGCTTAGCTCGGTTCGGGTCGCTCCCGGATCGTGGGCTATCCGTGAACCGACTCGAAACGTTCGTGCGACATGGGCGTGGCCCACGTTGCCTAGGGTTTCCGAGCCTATATAATCTCTTGCCCGGCCACCGCAGTAAACACACCGAATACACGAGTTAGGGTTTCCACCTCTCTCTCGCTTGCGCCGCCATCGTAGTCTACTCCATCCCGCGCGCCGACGTGCATCGGCGAACGGGAGAGCAGGTCTCCGGAACCACTCGTCCTTGCGATCCCGTACGGGAGAGGGCGAATTAGGTTTTTGGGAAGCGCTCCGCGCGACCGCTCAAGTTCTTCATCACGGGTCGCCTTCCGTCCAAGTCGGGCGGTCGCCTTCCGTCGTCTTCAACGCCGTCTACTTCGACCCGTCGCCCTCGTCGTCAACAACGTTGTCATCAACAACGTTACTCGCTGCGACATCATCCGCTACACCTCCACCGCCACCTCCACCAGATCGGTACGTGCGACATATCTCGATCCGTTTAGCGATGGATGCTTTATCGTTTGCGGCTCGCTGCTGCTCATGTTGATTAATACATCTAGTATGTTCGAGTTTCACATGTTAGTAGTTGCTGCCATCATGTTTTATATTCTGGAATTAATCATGGAAATTGTGCCTAATTATCCAACAATCCAAAAACCTAATTGTAGGCAATTTCCTGAGTTAACTATGGCTGGTTTTGCTGATGCACTGAGACCGGATAAGTTTACCGGTGTGCACTTTAAGAGGTGGCGATTAAGGCCACGCTCCGGCTTACTCATCCGAAAGTGTTCCATGTGAGTAATGGTCTTCCCGAAGGAACTATATCTCGACCAAGATCAGAACAAGTTCAAGGAAGACAATACTCTCTTTGTCGGATGCGTACCGAGTATTCTTGCCGATCGTCTATGTGATGTGTATATGCACATAGTAGACGGTAAAGAGCTCTGGGATGCACCGAATGCTAAATTCGGTGCAACCGATGCGAGCAATGGAACTCGTACATCATGGAGAGCTTCCATGACATCGGGATGGTGAACAACCGTTCGTAGTCGAACAAGCTCATGAGATACGAGTGCATTGCGAAAGAGCTTGAACTCCTTAAGTGTGCCTTACCCGACAAGTTTGTGGCTGGATGCATTATTGCTAAGTTGCCCCCTTCATGGAGGAACTTTGCCACAACTCTCAAACACAAGAGACAGGAGATATCGCTGAAAACCCGATAGCGTCTCTTGATGTTGAGGAGAAAGCTCGGGCTAAGGATACTACCGAGAAAGGAGAGGGTCAGTCTAGCGCCAACATGGTGCGGAAGAAACCCTACAAGCAAGAACAAAGGGAATAACAAGCCCTCCTTCAATAAGCCTATGAAGACTACAACCTTCAAGAAGAAGAAGATGATAAACAAAGCGAGATCCGAGCCGCTTTACTCGTGGAGAGACTGGCCACTTTTCTAAGGACTCGTCCGGAGAGGGCGGACCGCAAGAAAAAGGCGAGGCAAGTCAACACGGTGACCGCTAGCAATGCCGATGGGTACGGTAATCTCTTTACTCGTTCTTTCGGTATTTCAATCTCCATGTTGGTGGATTGATACGGGTGCTAATGTTCATGTGTGTGCCGACATATCCATGTTCACTTCTTACCGAGTCGCCCGGGATTCTTCCGTCTTGATGGGGAATGGGTCACATGCTTCCGTTCGTGGTGTTGGCACGGTAGATCCGAAGTTCACTTCGGGAAGATCGTGCGGCCGAGGAACGTGCAGCATGTCCCTACTATGAACAAGAATCTCGTTAGCGGCTCCCTTCTATGTAGAGATGGGTTTAAGGTTGTTTTAGAGTCGAATAAAGTAGTTGTTTCCAAGTTTGGACAATTTATTGGTAAAGGCTATGAGTGCGGAGGCTTGTTCCGCTTTTCGCTTCGATTTCAGTAATAAGTCTCGTGAACCATATTTGTGGCAATGTTAGTGATGATACCAGTGTTTGGCATTCTCGTTTATGTCACATTAATTTTGGTTTAATGTCTCGGCTATCCAGCTTTAAGCTTAATTCCGAAGTTCACCATTGCCAAAGGTTCTAAGTGCCATAGTTGTGTGCAATCAAAGCAACCTCGGAAGCCTCACAAGGCGGCCGAGGAGAGAAACTTGGCACCTCTAGAACTCATACATTCCGATCTATGCGAGATGAATGGTGTGTTGACAAAAGGTGGAAAGAGATATTTCATGACATTGATTGATGATGCGACTAGATTTTGCTATGTTTATTTGTTGCGAACTAAAGATGAAGCCTTAGACTACTTTAAAATTTATAAGGCCGAAGTTGAAAATCAACTAGAGAGAAAGATCAAGCGTCTTAGGTCCGATCGTGGTGGTGAATATTTTCCTAAAATCTTTGATGAATTCTGTGAGGAACATGGTATTATTCATGAGAGGACGCCTCCCTATTCGCCCCAATCAAACGGGGTTGCCGAGAGGAAAACCGCACGCCGATCGACTTGGTGAATTCCATGTTAGCCACTCGCTGGTCTATCAAAGGCATGGTGGGGGAGGCTTTGTTGACTACATGTCATGTCTTGAATAGAGTTCCTAACAAGAATAAAGATAAAACCCCTTACGAGGAGTGGTCTCGGGAGAAAACCATCACTTTCGTATTTGCGCACATGGGGATGTTTGGCGAAAGTCAATATTCCAATTACTAAGAAGCGCAAACTCGGACCAAAGACAGTGGATTGTATCTTTCTAGGTTATGCTCCGCGGAGTGTAGGCTATAGATTTTTAGTAGTTCAATCGAAGTACTCGATATGCATGTTGACACTATTATGGAATCTCGTGATGCAACATTCTTTGAGAATATGTTTCCTATGAAAGATATGCATAGCATTGCTAGAATTTCTACCGAGATAGTTCCTGAATCTAGTACATCTAATGAGTATTTTGAACAATCACATGAGATTGTTATTGAGAAGGATGACAATGAAGCTCCTAAACGGAGCAAGAGACGAAGGATTGAAAAATCCTTTGGTGATGATTTCATTGTATACCTTGTGGATGATACTCCCACGTCCATTGCAGAGGCATATGCATCTCCAGATGCAGATGACTGGAAAGAAGCTGTCCATAATGAGATGGACTCGATTCTTTCTAATGGAACTTGGGAGCTATCGAAACGACCCCATGGATGCAAGCTCGTGGGCTGCAAATGGGTGTTCAAGAAGAAGCTAAGACCTGATGGTACTATTGAGAAGTACAAGGCGCGGCTTGTAGCGAAAGGCTACACACAGAGAGAAGGCGAAGATTACTTCGACACCTATTCACCTGTCGCTAGACTTACCACCATTCGAGTACTACTATCCATGGCTGCCTCCTATGGTCTTATCGTTCATCAAATGGACGTAAAGACAGCTTTTCTTAATGGAGAGTTGGAAGAGGAAATCTATATGGATCAGCCTCGATGGGTTTGTAGTAAAAGGTGAAGAAAGAAAGGTGTGCAAGCTGCTAAAATCTTTATATGGCCTAAAACAAGCACCTAAGCAATGGCATGAGAAGTTTGACGTAACTTTAACTTCTGTAGGCTTTGTTGTCAATGAGGCTGACAAGTGCGTTTACTATCGCCATGGTGGGGGCGAAGGTGTTATATTATGTTTGTATGTGGATGATATTCTGATCTTTGGTACAAACATGAAAGTAATACACGAGGTCAAGTCTTTCTTGTCAAAGAGCTTTGATATGAAAGATCCGGGAGAAGCCGATGTGATTCGAACATCAAGCCGATTAAGAACGAGAGTGGGATTACTCTAACGCAATCCCATTATGTTGAGAAGATCTTGAGCCGGTTCGGCTATATTGATAGCAAGCCTTCTTCAACACCTTATGATCCCAGTGTGACATTACGCAAGAACCGGAGAATCGCCATAGATCAATTGAGATATTCTCAGATCGTTGGCTCACTCATGTACTTAGCGAGCGCGACTAGACCCGACATCTCTTTTGCTCGTTAGCAAGTTGAGTAGGTTCATGTCAAACCCGGTACCGATCATTGGCATGCACTTGATAGGGTAATGCGCTACCTATGTGGTACAATGAGTTATGGGATTCACTATTCGGGGCACCCGACCGTGCTTGAAGGATATAGTGATTCGAATTGGATCTCGGATGTAGCTGATCCGTACGCCACAAGTGGGTATGTATTTACCTTTGGAGGTGGCGCAGTTGTCATGGAGATCTTGCAAGCAAACCATATTGACGAGGTCAACTATGGAAGCAGAACTTATCGCTTTAGACACAACCATCGTTGAATCGGAATGGTTGCGTGAGCTCTTGATGGACTTGCCTCGTGGTTGAAAAACTCTGTTCCGCAATCCTTTTGAATTGTGACAATCAAACCGTAATTGTCAAAGTGAACAATTCTAAGGATAACGCGAAGTCATCAAGACACGTCAAGAGACGTTTGAAGTCCGTCGAGAAATTGCGAAACTCCGGAGTAATAACCGTTACATATATTCAAACGGACAAAAACCCGGCAGATCCCTTTACAAAGGGACTATCACGTAATGTGATAGAAAGTGCATCGAGGGAGATGGGTTTGAGACCCGTTGATGTTACACCATAGTGGTAACCCAACCTTTGTGATCGGAGATCCCGTGAATTAGGACCCGGGAAGAACAAACTAGTGGTTTAATTGAGGAGAGTATTATGTAACCCTCTCTATGTGAAGATGCACAACTCTCAATTGCTCGTAAGGCAGGTTGGCGACAAGCCTTAATGTGTTTATGTTGGCTATTATAGCAAAGATGCTGTCCTACAGAGCATTCTTGAAATAACACACCTATATGAGTCCGATTGTTAAACGTCGCAATCTATGAGATTTGGGTGATCTCTAGTAAACTCATGAAGAGACCATGAAGTATGACGCATATGCTTCACCCGCGGGGTAGGCTACCGGCAGCCATGTACTGGTCATGACTTTGAGTGAAACCCCGTTCACGCAAAACTTGCAATTCAAGGCTTAGTCCATTGTTCAAGTGTGAATGGATGTAGCTTAAGGTTCTAGGCGGAAGTTCAACTTAACAGCCTCCGCTAAAACACTCGGTATATAAACAAGCAGCGAGTATTGGTAAATCTCTAAATGGGGATTTGAGATCTGGTGGGGGATTGTTGAAATATTGGGCCCACTTTTAGTGGCCCAAATTAGATTTCAGTTTTCTCTATAAATCTCAAAGCCCACATAGTGGCAGCCTTGTGAGTTTGAGCCCAAGTTGGTGGCAGCTCACTAGTGAGTGGCAAGAGGTGGGAAGTTTAGTCCCACATGGAAAGTTGAGAGGAAGTTAGACCACCTTATAAGGTGGGTTGTTTCACCACTAGTAAGTGAGTGAGAATAGGAGTGCTACACGCGCGCTCCTCCTCCTCTCCTCGCTCGCTCGTCTCGACTCGACACGACACGTCACGACGCGCGCCGCGCTCGTGGTGAGTGGATTGAGCCTCGAGCCGAGACTTTCCTTACTTTTTGCAGCTCAGGAAAACGAACAGAGTTCTAGACGGACGCGTCACAGTTAGTCGGTTCGGGTCGCTCCCGGATCGTGGGCTATCTGTAACCGACTCGAAACGTTCGTGCGACATGGGCGTGGCCCACGTTGCCTAGGGTTTCCTGAGCCTATATAATCTCTTGCCCGGCTACCGCAGAAACACACCGAATACACGAGTTAGGGTTTCCACCTCTCTTCGCTTGCGCCGCCATCGTAGTCTACTCCATCCCGCGCGCCGACGTGCATCGGCGAACGGGAGAGCAGGTCTCCGGAACCACTCGTCCTTGCGATCCCGTACGGGAGAGGGCGAATTAGGGTTTTGGGAAGCGCTCGCGCGACCGCTCAAGTTCTTCATCACGGGTCGCCTTCCGTCCAAGTCGGGCGGTGCCGCCTTCCGTCGTCTTCAACGCCGTCTACTTCGACCCGTCGTCCCCGTCGTCAACAACGTTGTCATCAACAACGTTATCGCTGCGACATCATCTGCTACACCTCCACCGCCACCTCCACCGGATCGGTACGTGCGACATATCTCGATCCGTTTAGCGATGGATGCTTTATCGTTTGCTGCGTCTGCTGCTCATGTTGATTAATACATCTAGTATGTTCGAGTTTCACATGTTAGTAGTTGCTGCCATCATGTTTTATATTCTGGAATTAATCATGGAAATTGTGCCTAATTATCCAACAATCCAAAAACCTAATTGTAGGCAATTTCCCGAGTTAACTATGGCTGGTTTTGTCGATGCACCGAGACCGGATAAGTTTACCGGTGTGCACTTTAAGAGGTGGCAGATTAAGGCCACGCTCCGGCTTACTCATCTGAAAGTGTTCCATGTGAGTAATGGTCTTCCCGAAGGAACTATATCCGACCAAGATCGGAACAAGTTCAAGGAAGACAATACTCTCTTTGTCGGATGCGTACCGAGTATTCTTGCCGATCGTCTATGTGATGTGTATATGCACATAGTAGACGGTAAAGAGCTCCGGGATGCACCGAATGCTAAATTCGGTGCAACCGATGCGAGCAGATGAACCGTACATCATGGAGAGCTTCCATGACATCAGGATGGTGAACAACCGTTCTGTAGTCGAACAAGCTCATGAGATACAGTGCATTGCGAAAGAGCTTGAACTCCTTAAGTGTGCCTTACCTGACAAGTTTGTGGCTGGATGCATTATTGCTAAGTTGCCCCCTTCATGGAGGAACTTTGCCACAACTCTCAAACACAAGAGACAGGAGATATCGCTTGAAAACCCGATAGCGTCTCTTGATGTTGAGGAGAAAGCTCGGGCTAAGGATACTACCGAGAAAGGAGAGGGTCGAGTCTAGCGCCAACATGGTGCGTAAGAAACCCTACAACGAAGAACAAAGGGAATAACAAGCCCTCCTTCAATAAGCCTATGAAGACTACAACCTTCAAGAAGAAGAAGATGATAAACAAAGCAGATCCGAGCTGCTTTACTCGTGGAGAGACTGGCCACTTTTCTAAGGACTCGTCCGCAGAGGGCAGACCGCAAGAAAAAGGCGAGGCAAGTCAACACGGTGACCGCTAGCAATGCCGATGGGTACGGTAATCTCTTTATCGTTCTTTCGGTATTTCAATCTCCATGTTGGTGGATTGATACGGGTGCTAATGTTCATGTGTGTGCTGACATATCCATGTTCACTTCTTACCAGGTCGCCCGGGATTCTTCCGTCTTGATGGGGAATGGGTCACATGCTTCGTTCGTGGTGTTGGCACGGTAGATCCGAAGTTCACTTCGGGAAGATCGTGCAGCGAGGAACGTGCAAGCATGTCCCTACTATGAACAAGAATCTCGTTAGCGGCTCCCTTCTATGTAGAGATGGGTTTAAGGTTGTTTTAGAGTCGAATAAAGTAGTTGTTTCCAAGTTTGGACAATTTATTGGTAAAGGCTATGAGTGCGGAGGCTTGTTCCGCTTTTCGCTTTCTGATTTCAGTAATAAGTCCGTGAACCATATTTGTGGCAATGTTAGTGATGATACCAGTGTTTGGCATTCTCGTTTATGTCACATTAATTTTGGTTTAATGTCTCGGCTATCCAGTTTAAGCTTAATTCCGAAGTTCACCATTGCCAAAGGTTCTAAGTGCCATAGTTGTGTGCAATCAAAGCAACCTCGGAAGCCTCACAAGGCGGCCGAGGAGAGAAACTTGGCACCTCTAGAACTCATACATTCTGATCTATGCGAGATGAATGGTGTGTTGACAAAAGGTGGAAAGAGATATTTCATGACATTGATTGATGATGCGACTAGATTTTGCTATGTTTATTTGTTGCGAACTAAAGATGAAGCCTTAGACTACTTTAAAATTTATAAGGTCGAAGTTGAAAATCAACTAGAGTGAAAGATCAAGCGTCTTAGGTCGGATCGTGGTGGTGAATATTTTCCTAAAATCTTTGATAAATTTTGTGAGGAACATGGGATTATTCATGAGAGGATGCCTCCCTATTGGCCACAATAAAACGGGGTTGCCGAGAGGAAAAACCGCACGCCGACTGACTTGGTGAATTCCATGTTAGCCACTGGTGGTTTATCAAAGGCATGGTGGGGGGAGGCGTTATTGACTTCATGTCATGTCTTGAATAGAGTTCCTAACAAGAATAAAGATAAAACCCCTTACGAGGAGTGGTCTGGGAGAAAACCATCACTTTCGTATTTGCGCACATGGGGATGTTTGGCGAAAGTCAATATTCCAATTACTAAGAAGCGCAAACTCGGACCAAAGACAAGTGGATTGTATCTTTCTAGGTTATGCTCCGCGGAGTGTAGGCTATAGATTTTTAGTAGTTCAATCTGAAGTACCTGATATGCATGTTGACACTATTATGGAATCTCGTGATGCAACATTCTTTGAGAATATGTTTCCTATGAAAGATATGCATAGCATTGCTAGAATTTCTACTGAGATAGTTCCTGAATCTAGTACATCTAATGAGTATTTTGAACAATCACATGAGATTGTTATTGAGAAGGATGACAATGAAGCTCCTAAACGGAGCAAGAGACGAAGGATTGAAAAATCCTTTGGTGATGATTTCATTGTATACCTTGTGGATGATACTCCCACGTCCATTGCAGAGGCATATGCATCTCCAGATGCAGATGACTGGAAAGAAGTCTGTCCATAATGAGATGGACTCGATTCTTTCTAATGGAACTTGGGAGCTATCAGAACGACCCCATGGATGCAAGCCCGTGGGCTGCAAATGGGTGTTCAAGAAGAAGCTAAGACCTGATGGTACTATTGAGAAGTACAAGGCGCGGCTTGTAGCGAAAGGCTACACACAGAGAGAAGGCGAAGATTACTTCGACACCTATTCACCTGTCGCTAGACTTACCACCATTCGAGTACTACTATCCATGGCTGCCTCCTATGGTCTTATCGTTCATCAAATGGACGTAAAGACAGACTTTTCTTAATGGAGAGTTGGAAGAGGAAATCTATATGGATCAGCCTCGATGGGTTTGTAGTAAAAGGTGAAGAAAGAAAGGTGTGCAAGCTGCTAAAATCTTTATATGGCCTAAAACAAGCACCTAAGCAATGGCATGAGAAGTTTGACGTAACTTTAACTTCTCGTAGGCTTTGTTGTCAATGAGGTCGACAAGTGCGTTTACTATCGCCATGGTGGGGGCGAAGGTGTTATATTATGTTTGTATGTGGATGATATTCTGATCTTTGGTACAAACATGAAAGTAATACACGAGGTCAAGTCTTTCTTGTCAAAGAGCTTTGATATGAAAGATCCGGGAGAAGCCGATGTGATTCCGAACATCAAGCTGATTAAGAACGAGAGTGGGATTACTCTAACGCAATCCCATTATGTTGAGAAGATCTTGAGCCGGTTCGGCTATATTGATAGCAAGCCTTCTTCAACACCTTATGATCCCGAGTGTGACATTACGCAAGAACCGGAGAATCGCCATAGATCAATTGAGATATTCTCAGATCGTTGGCTCACTCATGTACTTAGCGAGCGCGACTAGACCCGACATCTCTTTTGCTGTTAGCAAGTTGAGTAGGTTCATGTCAAACCCGGGTACCGATCATTGGCATGCACTTGATAGGGTAATGCGCTACCTATGTGGTACAATGAGTTATGGGATTCACTATTCGGGGCACCCAGCCGTGCTTGAAGGATATAGTGATTCGAATTGGATCTCGGATGTAGCTGATCTCGTACGCCACAAGTGGGTATGTATTTACCTTTGGAGGTGGCGCAGATGTCATGGAGATCTTGCAAGCAAACCATATTGACGAGGTCAACTATGGAAGCAGTAACTTATCGCTTTAGACACAACCACCTGTTGAATCGGAATGGTTGCGTGAGCTCTTGATGGACTTGCTTCGTGGTTGAAAAACCCGTTCCGGCAATCCTTTTGAATTGTGACAATCAAACCGTAATTGTCAAAGTGAACAATTCTAAGGATAACGCGAAGTCATCAAGACACGTCAAGAGACGTTTGAAGTCCGTCGAGAAATTGCGAAACTCCGGAGTAATAACCGTTACATATATTCAAACGGACAAAAACCCGGCAGATCCCTTTACAAAGGGACTATCACGTAATGTGATAGAAAGTGCATCGAGGGAGATGGGTTTGAGACCCGTTGATGTTACACCATAGTGGTAACCCAACCTTTGTGATCGGAGATCCCGTGAATTAGGACTCGGGAAGAACAAACTAGTGGTTTAATTGAGGAGAGTATTATGTAACCCTCTCTATGTGAAGATGCACAACTCTCAATTGTCTGTAAGGCAGAGTTGGCGACAAGCCTTAATGTGTTTATGTTGGCTATTATAGCAAAGATGCTGTCCTACAGAGCATTCTTGAAATAACACACCTATATGAGTCCGATTGTTAAACGTCGCAATCTATGAGATTTGGGTGATCTCTAGTAAACTCATGAAGAGACCATGAAGTATGACGCATATGCTTCACCCGCGGGGTAGGCTACCGGCAGCCATGTACTCGGTCATGACTTTGAGTGAAACCCCGTTCACGCAAAACTTGCAATTCAAGGCTTAGTCCATTGTTCAAGTGTGAATGGATGTAGCTTAAGGTTCTAGGCGGAAGTTCAACTTAACAGCCTCCGCTAAAACACCGGTATATAAACAAGCAGCGAGTATTGGTAAATCTCTAAATGGGGATTTGAGATCTGGTGGGGGATTGTTGAAATATTGGGCCCACTTTTAGTGGCCCAAATTAGATTTCAGTTTTCCTATAAATCTCAAAGCCCACATAGTGGCAGCCTTGTGAGTTTGAGCCCAAGTTGGTGGCAGCTCACTAGTGAGTGGCAAGAGGTGGGAAGTTTAGTCCCACATGGAAAGTTGAGAGGAAGTTAGACCACCTTATAAGGTGGGTTGTTTCACCACTAGTAAGTGAGTGAGAATAGGAGTGCTACACGCGCGCTCCTCCTCCTCCTCGCTCGCTCGTCTCGACTCGACACGACACGGTCACGACGCGCGCCGCGCTCGTGGTGAGTGGATTGAGCCTCGAGCCGAGACTTTCCTTACTTTTTGCAGCTCGAGAAAACGAACGAGTCCTAGACGGACGCGTCACAGTTAGTCGGTTCGGGTCGCTCCCGGATCGTGGGCTATCTGTAACCGACTCGAAACGTTCGTGCGACATGGGCGTGGCCCACGTTGCCTAGGGTTTCCCGAGCCTATATAATCTCTTGCCCGGCTACCGCGAAACACACCGAATACACGAGTTAGGGTTTCCACCTCTCTCGCTTGCGCCGCCATCGTAGTCTACTCCATCCCGCGCGCCGACGTGCATCGGCGAACGGGAGAGCAGGTCTCCGGAACCACTCGTCCTTGCGATCCCGTACGGGAGAGGGCGAATTAGGTTTTTGGGAAGCGCTCGCGCGACCGCTCAAGCTCTTCATCACGGGTCGCCTTCCGTCCAAGTCGGGCGGTGCTGCCTTCCGTCGTCTTCAACGCCGTCTACTTCGACCCGTCGCCCCCGTCGTCAACAACGTTGTCATCAACAACGTTACTCGCTGCGACATCATCCGCTACACCTCCACCGCCACCTCCACCAGATCGGTACGTGCGACATATCTCGATCTGTTTAGCGATGGATGCTTTCCTGTTTGCGCTGCTGCTGCTCATGTTGATTAATACATCTAGTATGTTCGAGTTTCACATGTTAGTAGTTGCTGCCATCATGTTTTATATTCTGGAATTAATCATGGAAATTGTGCCTAATTATCCAACAATCCAAAAACCTAATTGTAGGCAATTTCTTGAGTTAACAATGGCTGGTTTTGCTGATGCACTGAGGCCGGATAAGTTTACCGGTGTGCACTTTAAGAGGTGGCAGATTAAGGCCACGCTATGGCTTACTCATCCGAAAGTGTTCCATGTGAGTAATGGTCTTCCCGAAGGAACTATATCCGACCAAGATCGAACAAGTTCAAGGAAGACAATACTCTCTTCATTGGATGCGTACTGAGTATTCTTGCTGATCGTCTGTATGATGTGTATATGCACATAACATGCGGTAAAGAGCTCTGGGATGCAATGAATACTAAATTCGGTGCAACCGATGCAGGCAGTGAACTGTACATCATGTAGAGCTTCCATGACATCAGGATGGTGAACAACCGTTCGTAGTCGAACAAGCTCATGAGATACGAGTGCATTGCGAAAGAGCTTGAACTCCTTAAGTGTGCCTTACCCGACAAGTTTGTGGCTGGATGCATTATTGCTAAGTTGCCCCCTTCATGGAGGAACTTTGCCACAACTCTCAAACACAAGAGACAGGAGATATCGTTGAAAACCCGATAGCGTCTCTTGATGTTGAGGAGAAAGCTCGGGCTAAGGATACTACCGAGAAAGGAGAGGGTCGAGTCTAGCGCCAACATGGTGCGTAAGAAACCCTACAAGCAAGAACAAAGGGAATAACAAGCCCTCCTTCAATAAGCCTATGAAGACTACAACCTTCAAGAAGAAGAAGATGATAAACAAAGCAGATCCGAGCTGCTTTACCCGTGGAGAGACTGGCCACTTTTCTAAGGATCTGTCCAGAGAGGGCAGACCGCAAGAAAAAGGCGAGGCAAGTCAACACGGTGACCGCTAGCAATGCTGATGGGTACGGTAATCTCTTTACTCGTTCTTTCGGTATTTCAATCTCCATGTTGGTGGATTGATACGGGTGCTAATGTTCATGTGTGTGCCGACATATCCATGTTCACTTCTTACCAGGTCGCCCGGGATTCTTCCGTCTTGATGGGGAATGGGTCACATGCTTCGTTCGTGGTGTTGGCACGGTAGATCCGAAGTTCACTTCGGGAAGATCGTGCGAGCTGAGGAACGTGCAGCATGTCCCTACTATGAACAAGAATCTCGTTAGCGGCTCCCTTCTATGTAGAGATGGGTTTAAGGTTGTTTTAGAGTCGAATAAAGTAGTTGTTTCCAAGTTTGGACAATTTATTGGTAAAGGCTATGAGTGCGGAGGCTTGTTCCGCTTTTCGCTTTCTGATTTCAGTAATAAGTCTCGTGAACCATATTTGTGGCAATGTTAGTGATGATACCGGTGTTTGGCATTCTCGTTTATGTCACATTAATTTTGGTTTAATGTCTCGGCTATCCAGTTTAAGTTTAATTCCGAAGTTCACCATTGCCAAAGGTTCTAAGTGCCATAGTTGTGTGCAATCAAAGCAACCTCGGAAGCCTCACAAGGCGGCCGAGGAGAGAAACTTGGCACCTCTAGAACTCATACATTCTGATCTATGCGAGATGAATGGTGTGTTGACAAAAGGTGGAAAGAGATATTTCATGACATTGATTGATGATGCGACTAGATTTTGCTATGTTTATTTGTTGCGAACTAAAGATGAAGCCTTAGACTACTTTAAAATTTATAAGGCCGAAGTTGAAAATCAACTAGAGAGAAAGATCAAGCGTCTTAGGTCCGATCGTGGTGGTGAATATTTTCCTAAAATCTTTGATGAATTCTGTGAGGAACATGGTATTATTCATGAGAGGACGCCTCCCTATTCGCCCCAATCAAACGGGGTTGCCGAGAGGAAAAACCGCACGCTGACTGACTTGGTGAATTCCATGTTAGCCACTGCTGGTCTATCAAAGGCATGGTGGGGGGAGGCTTTGTTGACTACATGTCATGTCTTGAATAGAGTTCCTAACAAGAATAAAGATAAAACCCCTTACGAGGAGTGGTCTGGGAGAAAACCATCACTTTCGTATTTGCGCACATGGGGATGTTTGGCGAAAGTCAATATTCCAATTACTAAGAAGCGCAAACTCGGACCAAAGACAAGTGGATTGTATCTTTCTAGGTTATGCTCCGCGGAGTGTAGGCTATAGATTTTTAGTAGTTCAATCCGAAGTACCCGATATGCATGTTGACACTATTATGGAATCTCGTGATGCAACATTCTTTGAGAATATGTTTCCTATGAAAGATATGCATAGCATTGCTAGAATTTCTACTGAGATAGTTCCCGAATCTAGTACATCTAATGAGTATTTTGAACAATCACATGAGATTGTTATTGAGAAGGATGACAATGAAGCTCCTAAACGGAGCAAGAGACGAAGGATTGAAAAATCCTTTGGTGATGATTTCATTGTATACCTTGTGGATGATACTCCCACGTCCATTGCAGAGGCATATGCATCTCCAGATGCGGATGACTCGGAAAGAAGCTGTCCATAATGAGATGGACTCGATTCTTTCTAATGGAACTTGGGAGCTATCGAAACGACCCCATGGATGCAAGCCCGTGGGCTGCAAATGGGTGTTCAAGAAGAAGCTAAGACCTGATGGTACTATTGAGAAGTACAAGGCGCGGCTTGTAGCGAAAGGCTACACACAGAGAGAAGGCGAAGATTACTTCGACACCTATTCACCTGTCGCTAGACTTACCACCATTCGAGTACTACTATCCATGGCTGCCTCCTATGGTCTTATCGTTCATCAAATGGACGTAAAGACAGCTTTTCTTAATGGAGAGTTGGAAGAGGAAATCTATATGGATCAGCCTGATGGGTTTGTAGTAAAAGGTGAAGAAAGAAAGGTGTGCAAGCTGCTAAAATCTTTATATGGCCTAAAACAAGCACCTAAGCAATGGCATGAGAAGTTTGACAGAACTTTAACTTACGTAGGCTTTGTTGTCAATGAGGCCGACAAGTGCGTTTACTATCGCCATGGTGGGGGCGAAGGTGTTATATTATGTTTGTATGTGGATGATATTCTGATCTTTGGTACAAACATGAAAGTAATACACGAGGTCAAGTCTTTCTTGTCAAAGAGCTTTGATATGAAAGATCTGGGAGAAGCTGATGTGATTCTGAACATCAAGCTGATTAAGAACGAGAGTGGGATTACTCTAACGCAATCCCATTATGTTGAGAAGATCTTGAGCCGGTTCGGCTATATTGATAGCAAGCCTTCTTCAACACCTTATGATCCCGGTGTGACATTACGCAAGAACCGGAGAATCGCCATAGATCAATTGAGATATTCTCGGATCGTTGGCTCACTCATGTACTTAGCGAGCGCGACTAGACCCGACATCTCTTTTGCTCGTTAGCAAGTTGAGTAGGTTCATGTCAAACCCGGGTACTGATCATTGGCATGCACTTGATAGGGTAATGCGCTACCTATGTGGTACAATGAGTTATGGGATTCACTATTCAGTGGCACCCAGCTGTGCTTGAAGGATATAGTGATTCGAATTGGATCTCGGATGTAGCTGATCCGTACGCCACAAGTGGGTATGTATTTACCTTTGGAGGTGGCGCAGTGTCATGGAGATCTTGCAAGCAAACCATATTGACGAGGTCAACTATGGAAGCAGAACTCATCGCTTTAGACACAACCACCGTTGAATCGGAATGGTTGCGTGAGCTCTTGATGGACTTGCTCGTGGTTGAAAAACCTGTTCCGGCAATCCTTTTGAATTGTGACAATCAAACCGTAATTGTCAAAGTGAACAATTCTAAGGATAACGCGAAGTCATCAAGACACGTCAAGAGACGTTTGAAGTCCGTCGAGAAATTGCGAAACTCCGGAGTAATAACCGTTACATATATTCAAACGAGACAAAAACCTGGCAGATCCCTTTACAAAGGGACTATCACGTAATGTGATAGAAAGTGCATCGAGGGAGATGGGTTTGAGACCCGTTGATGTTACACCATAGTGGTAACCCAACCTTTGTGATCGGAGATCCCGTGAATTAGGACCCGGGAAGAACAAACTAGTGGTTTAATTGAGGAGAGTATTATGTAACCCTCTCTATGTGAAGATGCACAACTCTCAATTGCTGTAAGGCGGTGTTGGCAACAAGCCTTAATGTGTTTATGTTGGCTATTATAGCAAAGATGTCGTCTCTACGTAGCATTCTTGAAATAACACACCTATATGAGTCCGATTGTTAAACGTCGCAATCTATGAGATTTGGGTGATCTCTAGTAAACTCATGAAGAGACCATGAAGTATGACGCATATGCTTCACCCGCGGGGTAGGCTACCGGCAGCCATGTACTGGTCATGACTTTGAGTGAAACCCTGTTCACGCAAAACTTGCAATTCAAGGCTTAGTCCATTGTTCAAGTGTGAATGGATGTAGCTTAAGGTTCTAGGCGGAAGTTCAACTTAACAGCCTCCGCTAAAACACTGGTATATAAACAAGCAGCGAGTATTGGTAAATCTCTAAATGGGGATTTGAGATCTGGTGGGGGATTGTTGAAATATTGGGCCCACTTTTAGTGGCCCAAATTAGATTTCAGTTTTCTCTATAAATCTCAAAGCCCACATAGTGGCAGCCTTGTGAGTTTGAGCCCAAGTTGGTGGCAGCTCACTAGTGAGTGGCAAGAGGTGGGAAGTTTAGTCCCACATGGAAAGTTGAGAGGAAGTTAGACCACCTTATAAGGTGGGTTGTTTCACCACTAGTAAGTGAGTGAGAATAGGAGTGCTACACGCGCGCTCCTCCTCCTCCTCGCTCGCTCGTCTCGACTCGACACGACACGTCACGACGCGCGCCGCGCTCGTGGTGAGTGGATTGAGCCTCGAGCCGAGACTTTCCTTACTTTTTGCAGCTCAGGAAAACGAACAGAGTTCTAGACGGACGCGTCACAGTTAGTCGGTTCGGGTCGCTCCCGGATCGTGGGCTATCCGTAACCGACTCGAAACGTTCGTGCGACGTGGGCGTGGCCCACGTTGCCTAGGGTTTCCCGAGCCTATATAATCTCTTGCCCGGCTACCGCGAAACACACCGAATACACGAGTTAGGGTTTCCACCTCTCTCGCTTGCGCCGCCATCGTAGTCTACTCCATCCCGCGCGCCGACGTGCATCGGCGAACGGGAGAGCAGGTCTCCGGAACCACTCGCCCTTGCGATCCCGTACGGGAGAGGGCGAATTAGGTTTTTGGGAAGCGCTCCGCGCGATCGCTCAAGCTCTTCATCACGGGTCGCCTTCCGTCCAAGTCGGGCGGTGCCGCCTACCGTCGTCTTCAACGCCGTCTACTTCGACCCGTCGCCCCGTCGTCAACAACGTTGTCATCAACAACGTTACTCGCTGCGACATCATCTGCTACACCTCCACCGCCACCTCCACCAGATCGGTACGTGCGACATATCTCGATCCGTTTAGCGATGGATGCTTTATCGTTTATACTGCTCGCTCGCTCATGTTGATTAATACATCTAGTATGTTCGAGTTTCACATGTTAGTAGTTGCTGCCATCATGTTTTATATTCGGAATTAATCATGGAAATTGTGCCTAATTATCCAACAATCCAAAAACCTAATTGTAGGCAATTTCCTGAGTTAACTATGGCTGGTTTTGTCGATGCACCGAGACCGGATAAGTTTACCGGTGTGCACTTTAAGAGGTGGCGATTAAGGCCACGCTCCGGCTTACTCATCCGAAAGTGTTCCATGTGAGTAATGGTCTTCCCGAAGGAACTATATCCGACCAAGATCGGAACAAGTTCAAGGAAGACAATACTCTCTTCGTCGGATGCGTATCGAGTATTCTTGCCGATCGTCTATGTGATGTGTATATGCACATAGTAGACGGTAAAGAGCTCCGGGATGCACCGAATGCTAAATTCGGTGCAACCGATGCAGTAGAGGAACTCGTACATCATGGAGAGCTTCCATGACATCAGGATGGTGAACAACCGTTCCGTAGTCGAACAAGCTCATGAGATACGAGTGCATTGCGAAAGAGCTTGAACTCCTTAAGTGTGCCTTACCCGACAAGTTTGTGGCTCGGATGCATCATTGCTAAGTTGCCCCCTTCATGGAGGAACTTTGCCACAACTCTCAAACACAAGAGACAGGAGATATCGGCTGAAAATCCGATAGCGTCTCTTGATGTTGAGGAGAAAGCTCGGGCTAAGGATACTACCGAGAAAGGAGAGGGTCGGTCTAGCGCCAACATGGTGCGTAAGAAACCCTACAAGCAAGAACAAAGGGAATAACAAGCCCTCCTTCAATAAGCCTATGAAGACTACAACCTTCAAGAAGAAGAAGATGATAAACAAAGCAGATCCGAGCCGCTTTACTCGTGGAGAGACTGGCCACTTTTCTAAGGACTCGTCCGGAGAGGGCGGACCGCAAGAAAAAGGCGAGGCAAGTCAACACGGTGACCGCTAGCAATGCCGATGGGTACGGTAATCTCTTTACTCGTTCTTTCGGTATTTCAATCTCCATGTTGGTGGATTGATACGGGTGCTAATGTTCATGTGTGTGCCGACATATCCATGTTCACTTCTTACCAGGTCGCCCGGGATTCTTCCGTCTTGATGGGGAATGGGTCACATGCTTCGTTCGTGGTGTTGGCACGGTAGATCCGAAGTTCACTTCGGGGAAGATCGTGCAGGCTGAGGAACGTGCAAAGCATGTCCCTACTATGAACAAGAATCTCGTTAGCGGCTCCCTTCTATGTAGAGATGGGTTTAAGGTTGTTTTAGAGTCGAATAAAGTAGTTGTTTCCAAGTTTGGACAATTTATTGGTAAAGGCTATGAGTGCGGAGGCTTGTTCCGCTTTTCGCTTCGATTTCAGTAATAAGTCTCGTGAACCATATTTGTGGCAATGTTAGTGATGATACCAAGTGTTTGGCATTCTCGTTTATGTCACATTAATTTTGGTTTAATGTCTCGGCTATCCAGCTTTAAGCTTAATTCCGAAGTTCACCATTGCCAAAGGTTCTAAGTGCCATAGTTGTGTGCAATCAAAGCAACCTCGGAAGCCTCACAAGGCGGCCGAGGAGAGAAACTTGGCACCTCTAGAACTCATACATTCCGATCTATGCGAGATGAATGGTGTGTTGACAAAAGGTGGAAAGAGATATTTCATGACATTGATTGATGATGCGACTAGATTTTGCTATGTTTATTTGTTGCGAACTAAAGATGAAGCCTTAGACTACTTTAAAATTTATAAGGCCGAAGTTGAAAATCAACTAGAGAGAAAGATCAAGCGTCTTAGGTCGGATCGTGGTGGTGAATATTTTCCTAAAATCTTTGATGAATTCTGTGAGGAACATGGTATTATTCATGAGAGGACGCCTCCCTATTCGCCCCAATCAAACGGGGTTGCCGAGAGGAAAAACCGCACGCTGACCGACTTGGTGAATTCCATGTTAGCCACTCGCTGGTTTATCAAAGGCATGGTGGGGGAGGCTTTGTTGACTACATGTCATGTCTTGAATAGAGTTCCTAACAAGAATAAAGATAAAACCCCTTACGAGGAGTGGTCTGGGAGAAAACCATCACTTTCGTATTTGCGCACATGGGGATGTTTGGCGAAAGTCAATATTCCAATTACTAAGAAGCGCAAACTCGGACCAAAGACAAGTGGATTGTATCTTTCTAGGTTATGCTCCGCGGAGTGTAGGCTATAGATTTTTAGTAGTTCAATCCGAAGTACTCGATATGCATGTTGACACTATTATGGAATCTCGTGATGCAACATTCTTTGAGAATATGTTTCCTATGAAAGATATGCATAGCATTGCTAGAATTTCTACCGAGATAGTTCCCGAATCTAGTACATCTAATGAGTATTTTGAACAATCACATGAGATTGTTATTGAGAAGGATGACAATGAAGCTCCTAAACGGAGCAAGAGACGAAGGATTGAAAAATCCTTTGGTGATGATTTCATTGTGTACCTTGTGGATGATACTCCCACGTCCATTGCAGAGGCATATGCATCTCCAGATGCAGATGATTGGAAAGAAGCTGTCCATAATGAGATGGACTCGATTCTTTCTAATGGAACTTGGGAGCTATCGAACGACCCCATGGATGCAAGCCCGTGGGCTGCAAATGGGTGTTCAAGAAGAAGCTAAGACTCGATGGTACTATTGAGAAGTACAAGGCGCGGCTTGTAGCGAAAGGCTACACACAGAGAGAAGGCGAAGATTACTTCGACACCTATTCACCTGTCGCTAGACTTACCACCATTCGAGTACTACTATCCATGGCTGCCTCCTATGGTCTTATCGTTCATCAAATGGACGTAAAGACAGCTTTTCTTAATGGAGAGTTGGAAGAGGAAATCTATATGGATCAGCTCGATGGGTTTGTAGTAAAAGGTGAAGAAAGAAAGGTGTGCAAGTTGCTGAAATCTTTATATGGCCTAAAACAAGCACCTAAGCAATGGCATGAGAAGTTTGACGTAACTTTAACTTCGTAGGCTTTGTTGTCAATGAGGCCGACAAGTGCGTTTACTATCGCCATGGTGGGGGCGAAGGTGTTATATTATGTTTGTATGTGGATGATATTCTGATCTTTGGTACAAACATGAAAGTAATACACGAGGTCAAGTCTTTCTTGTCAAAGAGCTTTGATATGAAAGATCCGGGAGAAGCCGATGTGATTCTGAACATCAAGCTGATTAAGAACGAGAGTGGGATTACTCTAACGCAATCCCATTATGTTGAGAAGATCTTGAGCCGGTTCGGCTATATTGATAGCAAGCCTTCTTCAACACCTTATGATCCCAAGTGTGACATTACGCAAGAACCGGAGAATCGCCATAGATCAATTGAGATATTCTCGGATCGTTGGCTCACTCATGTACTTAGCGAGCGCGACTAGACCCGACATCTCTTTTGCTGTTAGCAAGTTGAGTAGGTTCATGTCAAACCCGGTACCGATCATTGGCATGCACTTGATAGGGTAATGCGCTACCTATGTGGTACAATGAGTTATGGGATTCACTATTCAGTGGCACCCACCGTGCTTTGAAGGATATAGTGATTCGAATTGGATCTCAGATGTAGCTGATCTGTACGCCACAAGTGGGTATGTATTTACCTTTGGAGGTGGCGCAGTGTCATGGAGATCTTGTAAGCAAACCATATTGACGAGGTCAACTATGGAAGCAGAACTTATCGCTTTAGACACAACCACCGTTGAATCGTAATGGTTGCGTGAGCTCTTGATGGACTTGCTCGTGGTTGAAAAACCTGTTCCGGCAATCCTTTTGAATTGTGACAATCAAACCGTAATTGTCAAAGTGAACAATTCTAAGGATAACGCGAAGTCATCAAGACACGTCAAGAGACGTTTGAAGTCCGTCAGAAATTGCGAAACTCCGGAGTAATAACTGTTACATATATTCAAACAGACAAAAACCTGGCAGATCCCTTTACAAAGGGACTATCACGTAATGTGATAGAAAGTGCATCGAGGGAGATGGGTTTGAGACCCGTTGATGTTACACCATAGTGGTAACCCAACCTTTGTGATCGGAGATCCCGTGAATTAGGACCTCGGGAAGAACAAACTAGTGGTTTAATTGAGGAGAGTATTATGTAACCCTCTCTATGTGAAGATGCACAACTCTCAATTGCTGTAAGGCAGGTTGGCGACAAGCCTTAATGTGTTTATGTTGGCTATTATAGCAAAGATGCCGTCCTACGTAGCATTCTTGAAATAACACACCTATATGAGTCCGATTGTTAAACGTCGCAATCTATGAGATTTGGGTGATCTCTAGTAAACTCATGAAGAGACCATGAAGTATGACGCATATGCTTCACCCGCGGGGTAGGCTACCGGGCAGCCATGTACTCGGTCATGACTTTGAGTGAAACCCCGTTCACGCAAAACTTGCAATTCAAGGCTTAGTCCATTGTTCAAGTGTGAATGGATGTAGCTTAAGGTTCTAGGCGGAAGTTCAACTTAACAGCCTCCGCTAAAACACCGGTATATAAACAAGCAAGCGAGTATTGGTAAATCTCTAAATGGGGATTTGAGATCTCGGTGGGGGATTGTTGAAATATTGGGCCCACTTTTAGTGGCCCAAATTAGATTTCAGTTTTTCTCTATAAATCTCAAAGCCCACATAGTGGCAGCCTTGTGAGTTTGAGCCCAAGTTGGTGGCAGCTCACTAGTGAGTGGCAAGAGGTGGGAAGTTTAGTCCCACATGGAAAGTTGGGAGGAAGTTAGACCACCTTATAAGGTGGGTTGTTCCACCACTAGTAAGTGAGTGAGAATAGGAGTGCTACACGCGCGCTCTCCCTCCTCCTCCTCGCTCGTCTCGTCTCGACTCGACACGACACGCACACGTCACGACGCGCCGCGCCGTGGTGAGTGGATTGAGCCTCGAGCCGAGACTTTCCTTACTTTTTGCAGCTCGAGAAAACGAACGGCAGTCCTAGACGGACGCGTCGCGGTTAGTCGGTTCGGGTCGCTCCCGGATCGTGGGCTATCCGTAACCGACTCGAAACGTTCGTGCGACGTGGGCGTGGCCCACGTTGCCTCAGGGTTTCCGAGCCTATATAATCTTCTTGCCCGGCCACCGCAGAAACACACCGAATACACGAGTTAGGGTTTCCACCTCTCTCTGCTTGCGCCGCCATCGTAGCCTACTCCATCCCGCGCGCCGACGTGCATCGGCGAACGGGAGAGCAGGTCTCCGGAACCACTCGTCCTTGCGATCCTGTACGGGAGAGGGCGAATTAGGTTTTGGGAAGCGCCTCGCGCGACCGCTCAAGCTCTTCATCACGGGTCGCCTTCCGTCCAAGTCGGGCGGTGCTGCCTTACCGTCGTCTTCAACGCCGTCTACTTCGACCCGTCGCCCTCGTCGTCAACAACGTTGTCATCAACAACGTTATCGCTGCGACATCATCTGCTACACCTCCACCGCCACCTCCACCAGATCGGTACGTGCGACATATCTCGATCTGTTTAGCGATGGATGCTTTACCGTTTGCG
>NC_061513.1:71253819-71327131 GCF_022539505.1 Lolium rigidum | reverse complement strand
AATCTAGGCAGAAAAGAGAAAATATGCATTTTAGATAGATGTGCAAAAGGAAATACTTCGAAACCAGTATAATATACTAACACATGCCTTAATCAGATTAGTTAAGAATGAGATGCATGAAAAAACTGAAAATATAGGATCCATGGAAATCTGGAATTGCATAATCTTGCACTATCTTTCACACTGCAGATCAGGAAGTGCAGCATACCTGTGCAAGTAAGTCATGTATACTCCTCTTGGAGAGTAGCCGGTTACTAGATTCACCAGCAGCTGCATCGGCGGAAGCCATGTCCAGAAGCTGCGTATTATTAGCTTGTAGCGTAGCAGGAGTATCAGGCTTCTGAGTCAATGAGACAGGAGTCCGAGCAGCTTGCTGCTGGTTTTTCAGTGTTGTATTTTGCTGATTTTGTTGTGAGGAACTTTGTGGCTGACTTTGGTGCTGCTGCTGTTGTTGTTGTTGTTGTTGCTGCTGCTGCTGCTGCAGAACCTGTTGCTGAGGTACCTGCTGTTGCTGCAAAAGTTGTTGCTGAGGTACCTGCTGCTGCTGCAAAAGTTGTTGCTGAGGTAGGTGCTGCTGCTGTCCTGAAAGTACATTCTGTTGATGCGAAGCCATAGGTGCAGACTGTGCAACATTGTAGGGTCTTGGTTGTGGAACTTGTGGCCTTTGTTGGGGCCTAAATTGTGATGATACATTTGACTGAGTTTGCTGTAAAGCCATCGAAGGAGAACCCATGGACAGTGGTCTTGTTAAAGAATGCATGGGGGTTTTCTGTTGGAAAATAATTCAATCAAGTACACAGCCTGACATGAGCTGCAACAAATAAGTGTTGTCTTCCCTCCTAATTGGATGGTACAACATAAAATATGTGAAATTAATAAAGGGGCATTAAACCAGATTAAGCCTACACTTCTGTGGATTATAAACGATTAATCCAATTTTTGAAGGTCTGTAAAAATTATTTTCATGTCTGCATCAACATTTATATGAACAAATCTAATTTACATACTGTAACATTCATTTTGCATACAACTGAAGTAGAATATTGAATTGCCTACAGATAAAGCGATACTACGTCTACAAGTAAAAGGCTTCTTACTTGAGAACCTGGCATCTGGCTACCAGATGCAGATTGTGTCGCTGATGACAGGAGACCTGGTCTTGGCTGTTGGGGACCAGAGATTGCTCCTGGCCTTGGCTGTTGCGGACCAGAGATCGCTCCTGGCCTTGGCTGTTGCTGGCCAGAAATTGCTCCCGGCCTTGGCTGTTGCGGGCCAGAGAATGCTCCTGGCCTTGGCTGTTGCGGACCAGAGATTGCTCCTGGCCTTGGCTGTTGAGAAATGGACAAATCTATTTACATAACCACGGATTTCACATAGAACTGAAACATAACACTGACTTGCCTATAAATGAAATGCGACTTCCTCTACAAGTACATGACTTCTTACTTGTGAACCTGGCATTTGGCTACCAGATGGTGCCGCTGATGATGGAAGACCTGGCCTTGGTTGTTGTGGACCAGAGACTGCTACTGGTCTCATCTGAGATGTGCTGAGGGAACCAATCATCCCAATATTCTGAATCCCAGGGGCAGGCTGCCTAAGCTGAAGGTCATAATCATCATTAGGACTTTTCTAGAACTCAGCAGAGAAAATAGAAGATGCAATTTACACTTAACTTAGTAACAGTTATTGTTGACAAAGGTCACTTTTATGCTAATCCTATTAGGACTTGAGAGATGGTCAGCAACCTAAAGCCGTAGACTACCCACCTGGATTAGGATTCCTTCACTGTCGGTTACAGGTGTGGTCATTGAAACCCAGGAAATACAAGATCTCATTCAACGCAAGGTAGAAACAATTGGGAGTGCATGAGAAGATTAGAGTCTGTGGTGTTAATCAGCACAATGTTTGTGTATAGGGAAAGAAACGGAGGGCCCTAAGGTTCGAGATGGT
Organism: Lolium rigidum; assembly: GCF_022539505.1. Classification (NCBI taxonomy): domain Eukaryota; kingdom Viridiplantae; phylum Streptophyta; class Magnoliopsida; order Poales; family Poaceae; genus Lolium; species Lolium rigidum. Next base: position 71,325,178 of record NC_061513.1, on the reverse strand, counting down.
TGAGAGAGCGACAATCCCTTATACACCTGAGGTTGTGTTTAATGAATACGTGGTCGGCTTCGCCAAATCTTTTCTCCCTTGCTATGATTGTTTTTTCACCATTATTTCAGCTACATCTACTACATTCATCTACTTCGTTCTTGGTACCATACACCATCGTGCCATATTACATGATATCAGAAACGGACCAGAGTATAATATTAAGGATGCAAGCTGCGCGCCCATTAAGACCACAGACCACACGCAACAGTGCAAAAAAAGTACTAATAGCATCAAACTTCCACTGATGCTTGATTTGGCTGCTGCAAAGCACAACACAGGCTTTCACGGGCAGCCACTTGTACCCCTAGTAATAATAATAACTTAATACCAGCTCAGAATACTAATATGGAAGTAAGCACACAAAAGACTAGAATTATTTGAGATTGAGAAGCTCTATCTAAACTTTCAAAGGATGAAGTGGGTGAAGTGACTGAAAGACTGAAGCATTTACAGTTGTTCATTTCTTGCGAAGGACTAGGTGGATATACACCACCCAAACACCGCAGGCACACCGTCATGCATGTCCACCACGTACACTAGGTAATTCTATCGAAGGCCCGTAATACAGTGAACACCTGTGCCAGGTTCAGGGCTTGAATTATAAGTACAAGTTAACATTGTACTGGGTGGCAAGAATTAAGCACCGAAATTACATGTACTGTCTGTTGCTTTGCTATTCAGAGGCCACAGGTCCGATATGGGAACTAAAGCGCCATTTATCGAAAAAAAAGAGAGAACTAAATTGCGCACCGAGGTTCGAGTATTCTGCACGTAGCTAGCAGCACCAAGAAGTAGCTAATCACTAGTCATGGTTTTGAGAAAACTACGTTAATGAGCTCAATTTAGCCTCACCGGAAGGGAACTCCATTATTCAGAGCTTCCTTAGCTCAGAATATAAAACATTCGAGTTTAAGAAGGAGACACGAACCTGGGGAGCGGGCGGCGGAGCCTGGTCCGGGCCACGATGCATAGGGTTGAACTGGTGAGCGAGCGGCGGCGGAGGCACGAACCCGGTATAGCCCATGGGCGTCTGCGCCCCACGCGTGTGAGCAGGCAAGCCAAGGGCGACGCCTCCCCTTGGCATTGCAGAGGCCACGGAGGAGGCCCCGGCGGTGGCGGGAGAGGAGGAGGCGGTCATCGTGATGGGCGAGGCTAGGTGGGTGTACGGAGGCCTCATGCGAGGCGGCGGCGGCCTCACGCTGGCCGGGATGGGAGTCGGGGGCTCTAGGGTTTGGGTGGGGACTGGGGTTGGAGCGGGAGCAGGAGCAGGGTTGGAATCTGAGGTGGGTGGCGCGGCAGTGGAAACGGAAGGAGCAGGAGTCGGCGCCGGAGCCGGAGGGGGAGACGTAGCTGCGGCCGGAGCGGGCGGCGCCGCCGCGTCCGGCTGCGCGGGCGGAGGCTCGTCCATGGTGACAGGTGTTTGACGAATTGCCCGTTGCGCGGAGGATTCTTATATTTCTCAGGGACCTGTATGCAAAATATCCCCTGCTCCAAAACCCGCAAGGCAAAACCTCTTCCAACAGCGAGCGATGGGCAAGAGCGGGAAGAAGACGAAGGAGTCGCACCGGCAAGGCCGCGACCGCGGACGCCGCGCCGCCCAGTTCGGCGACGAAGATCTGCCTTCGTCTGCCTACGACGCGCCACCGCGCCGCGACGGCGACGACTCCGACGAAGCAGCATCGGAAGACGAGCATGATCGAGACGCAGGGGCAGGCGACCACCAGGACCAAGGGCAAGTCGGCTCTACGCCTTCCAAATTCCACCTCTACCAGCTTTCCGTGCAGGTAACATCGCTACTAGCTTCTATTCATTGCTTAGATCTGTGGAAGTCTCCGTGCTCGCAACCTGTTCGACGGAATGACAATGCTGCTGTGCTTTTGTGGCCAGTCGCCGAAAGGGGACATCAGCTACCTGCAGAAGTTCTTTCTGATGTACGTTGGCGGACGCGTCCCTCTCCACCTGCAGGAGGATTTCTGCGGCACGGCCCTCCTCAGGTTAAAGCACTGCCACGCATAGCCTCTGCGCAATCATTGTGCTGTCATTTTCACAAACACCTTGCACCATGTATCTATTGCTGAGGATTTCAGGGGTGGGTCTCATTAGCACGACATGATTGATTTCGTATTTGCATTGGTACACATGTTTCTACAAGCTTTCATGTTCAAATGGTTACTCTCTGGAGAACTTTCATCAGCGGTGTGTGACATCAAAGAGATTACTTATTATTTAGCTTCAGAGCATCAGTTGCACATGTTGCTCATGATCCATTTTCTCTTCCTTTTGGCAGTACCGAGTGGCTTCGCACTGACGCAAGAAGAACAGCCGTTGGCTTGGATTTCGACCGCGAGTCACTCGAGTGGTGTCTCGAGAACAACATGAGCAAGATTGGAGCTGATGGGAGATTGTTGCTCTTCGATGGAAACGTTCTGCAGCCGAATGAATCTCGCCTCGTCAAGCAAAAGATCGGTGATCTCATGCAAGGTCTAAATGTTACCAATGATAATGGTTCTACAGAAACAGACAACAGCGAGCAGTCAGATCCTGCAATTGCAAAGTGTTTAGCCGATTCGACCATGTCAGATGCAGCTTTGCCTGGAAGAGACATAATTTGTGCGTTCAACTACAGTTGCTGTTGCCTTCACAAGCGAAAAGATTTGGTTTCGTATTTCAGGCATGCTTTGAATGCACTTTCCAGAAGAGGTGGTATATTTGTAATGGATGTATATGGTGGCACATCATCTGAATGCAAGCTTCGTCTCCAGAGGAAATTCCCGAGCTTCACGGTGAGTAGAGTTATAACATTGTGTGGTAGTTACAGTGAATTGATGCCTATCTTGATGCTTGACAGTGTCATAAGATATTTTTGGGCGAGGTTACACTCTTTCTAATAAAAGCTGCAGTATTTATAAAAATTACAACACACTCACAACTCTCATAGTTTGGTGGTTGTAATATGTGACATAATATGTGCTGAACTTGAGTATCTTACTACCTGAGCATTGCATTTTTATATTCACATGCCAAAATATCTTAGCTACATATCAGTCTGTTCCTAACTATAAGACATTTTGGGAGTTCAAATCGAACTCCCAAAAATGAATTTAGGAACAGAGGGAGTATTTTGTTTGACCTCCTTGAATCACCATGTAGTATACTAAGTTTAGACAGCTTGAACTTACCAATTCAGCAATGTATATTTTGTATGGGTTGCATGAAAAATACATGTGTTATGCTAAGTTTCTATGCTAAATAACACTCTTTCTGGGTTTCCTGAAATTAACTTGGATATGATGATTTAGTACACAAAGATTGCAGTATCTCCATTACATTTTGTTGACAGAACCTCCTTTACGCATATCAATCATATAATTTCCACCCTTGCATGGTCTCTGCAAGGTGATACAAACTGCAGTCTGCAGTATCTCTATTAGCAAGAGCTCATAATTGTATGGCATAATATTAAATCTAAAATTATTTTTATATACAACTATGCATACAGTATTTCTGGGAGCAAGAAGAGTTTGACATCATAACTCGTGAAACAAGGATCAGCCTCCACTTTCAAGTCGGAAAGAAGCAAATGCTGCGGCATGCTTTCTCGTACCATTGGCGCCTGTAAGTTGCTTATACATTTACTTGGCAAGGCAACATTTAAGTTCATATCTGTTGCGTATTTTCTCGTTCACTGAGCCGATTGTTACAGAAAACCTGCATGGTAGTCTTCCATGAGCAAATAGTTCACATAGAAACTTCTGGTAAATGTCACGCTCTTCGGAAATTTGTCGGGTGGAATGGATCTAAGGCAGTAGGTGAGGTCTCGTTGATGGGAGGTTGACCGACACCAGTGAGAGGGAAGGCGCCTATACATAATTAAGATAGGGAATAGTGTAGTAGAGTAAAAAAGAGCGAGAGTTGGGGCAATTTTCTGCTGAATAAATCTCATATGCCTGTCGCCATTATATAGACGAGAACTTAAAAATTGGAACATAAACTGTAAGTTAAAATCATCTTATCTAAAGGAAAATAAACCAGATCCTGTAACTTAAGGTAGACACCTATCTCTAACTTTGCCAGCTGTTGCGCCCCCGCCTACAGATCCAGCTGGAGCCATATGGGCTTCGTGGGGTGGGTTTCAACATTTTACTGTCATACCTACTATGTTTAGCCATCTGCAGTTGTTATCATGCCCATACTCAGAAAATACTGTGCTGCTTCAATGGGGAATTATGATAGCATTCTATGCGGTGTAGATGCAGGGAAACCAAAGGCAAATGCTGTTACATTATCTTGAACAGCTTTGATACTATTGATCCGAGCGGTTCGCTGTTGTTACTTCGGTGATAGGAGTACAGTCGCATTTTCCTATGCCATATATGTTTTTAACTCTGGGACGTTCTTCAGTTATGGTGAGTGGCAAACCTGTGCAATGTCAAGCGTCCTCACCATGTGATGTTGGTTTCTGGAAAATATGCATGTGAATGGCAAACACATCTTTGTTACTCTGTACATGGATCTAGGAAGATCAGATTGAAAATTGTAAATCAATTCGCTGTTTTTCAGGTGGTCGATACCAGAAATCCAGGACTGCCTGGAGGAAGCAGGATTTAAGTCCATCCACGTCTGGATCAGGGAGATGCCAGACACCCAGTCAAGCGGAAACGCCAAGGAGTATACTGCCGACCGTGACGTGAAGTACGAAGAGCTCCAGCATTTCAACCAGGGAGATGCATGGAACGCATACGTGGTCGGAGTAGCAAACAAGTAGGCGAAGCATGCTCCTCGGTGCCTCGTGTTACTGAGATGTGATAGAAACCTGGTCGCTGACAATTTTCCCTTCCAACGCTCCCAAGTCACATTTTCTGCTGCTGGAGGAGGAACCATGTTTTTTTTCCTAATTCAGGAATGCTCGTCCACGAACTTTTTACCCGATGCAATTGCATTGTGTCATGTATTTCTTGTTGCCACCGGAAGTATTCTGAAGCATATGGTGGATCGCAGTTCTAGATGATATGCTATGTGTCACGATCCCGTGTCTCACCAGTTGGAAAGAATGACTGTGATTCAAAACGGCGAAGCTTCCTGAGTCTTTGAGTTCTCGGCCTTGGACGTTGAAGTGCTCGTTGTGGATGTGGAGTTAGAACTTGCACCGGAGAGGGGCTTCCCCAGGTGGCCCTCTCCCTGCTTCGCTTCTGCCGTTCAAAGGCAGGCAATACTCGTCGTAGTCATCGTTTCTTTCCACCACTTGCCGAGTTGCAGTGATGTTCCAGTTCCACTGATCAAGGGTTTTTGTTGGTCGGGGAGTTTGAGCCTATGGACACCAGTCTACCAAATGGCGCTTTCTGCTGCAAGGCTTCCACCTCTATCGAGTCGTGTCTGGACTACCATCAACATCCCTTGTTTGTTTGCATGATGGTGCGGTGTGCGGCAGAATTAGGCTTTTGGATTCTTTCCGCTGTCCCTTTTCGTGCGATTAATCGTCTTAGGTCGCATTCTAGATTTGTCAGGCTCTCTAAAATTTTGGACTAGCTTCCATTTGGAGTGCTTGGACTTAGTTCTCCCCTGTGTCGGTTGGACCAAGATTTTAAACCTTTCCTGTCAAAATTCAGTGTGATAGACAATATCAGAATGAGTCGAGCCATGTCATATTAGACTGCATCCTAGAGCGGCGGGGCACCGCTGAGGTTGAAAAGGAAGGACATCTCAATGATTTGGTTGTAATTTTTGTTTCTGTTGAGGTGATTTGTATTGTTCGATGATTTTTTAATGTTAGTGTTGTTTTCGCAAAAAAACAAAAAATGGTTTCGTTGGAGTCTTGTCCAATTGAACTTCAAACTCTTCGGAGGATACATTGTAAACGTTCAAAAGAATAAAAAACGTAACTGTCATCGACCCTGAAGTAGCAGTACTACTACTTCGGAGCCTGTCGATAACAGTTCAGCACAGCACTGCAACTGCGTGGAATGTTCTGATCTCAAAATCAACAATGGGCGGCTCAAAGTGGCCAAATGAAAGATTCTCAGTGCTCGCCGGCGTGGATTCCTACAAAGTGTGGGCGGGTCAAGGATATGGATATCGTTTCTCCGTCTCATCAGAAGCGCCAAGGAAGATGATGGAAAATACACGAGGCAAAGATCGATCCGTCGCTGGTTTTGTAGCCTAACCAGAGACCGATCAATACGGTGGCAACTGCAACTCTGCAAGGACTCTCCACATGGACTCATCGTGCCAATGAATCGGTAGGAAAGTGCCGAAACCCGGAAGAAGGCTTCGAGGATTGAGAGCGACGCAGACCAGAATGATCAGAATGACTTTTTTTTTTTGAAGAAAATGCAGTCGGATATGCTTTTCATTGATTGATGATCTGAAATTCTGAATGGTTTTATCAGCTGGGATGCATCCTAGTGGAGATAACAGGAGTAGGAAGACTTGGAAAGGTCGATCAAGTGCTGACCCCTATATTCCACTAACGAACACAAGCTCGCAGATTTGGACACGCAATAAATTCTTTTTTTTCGAGGGAATTCAGCACTTTATTTATCAAATAACATCAATACAAAGATTGTCACGGATAAAATCCGGGGCACTAAGACGGAAGAAAATACTACCATAAAGTTCGGCTCTACGAGCTAAAGCATGTGCTGAATTATTACACAAACGACTAACGTGACGAAAAGTATTTGAGTTAGGGCCTTAGGGGTGAGCTGAGATACTCACGTAAACCCAAAACAATCCATCGGGTTGAAAAGAAAAGAGGAAACTATGTTGGAAAATTAGCACACTTAAATGTGATCTGAAAATACACAGTAAAATAAGATGTAAACTTTAGCATAACTCATGCACCAACTCAGCAAATCGTTGTTCCATCACAAAAAAAACATATGCATCAAACATATATGAAGAAACTAGGTCCAACCTGAACCTAGGACAAGTCCTGGATGCAAATAGCAGCCAGGTAGTACAAGTACTAGCTGAAAACAGTACAAGTACTAGTAACTCTTAGCCCAAAGTGCAGCATCAAGCATCACCACAGAGACACTGGATTTTAAGTGGAAAACCTCCCAACTTAAGAGAAAAAATCACGAGCCGAAGCTACCCAAATCTTTTTTCCATTGTATCCAATGGGGATACAACTAAGTTCTTCTCTAGGGGACGCTAGAGGATCTGAAGCATCAAGATACAAATAAAATCTTAGGTGCTAACAACAAGATTTGGGGCACAAAAGTTAGGGATTAGAGCAATCTCACCGAAGATGGTGAAACGATAGTTTGAAGGAGATAAAGATGCGGATCTAGTCCTTACTACCTTTTGGGCAAGGCCTGGCGGTTGATTTAGCTTCTTCTTCCTTCAACTTTCTCTATTCTCCTTCTCTCTTGGTTTTTTATCCAATGAAGGCTACCTTGGATTTTCCTCACCCCACTGACAAGTGGCTAGATGGGAGGCATATCATCTCCCTTCCCTCATGTGCATGTTTGAAAGGACTCTCGGTCATAACCCTAATGGTAGTGAGCTCTTGCACATGTTTGGGCCGCCTGAAAGGTTTCAATAGGCCATCTCCTCACAACTTACATGAGGAGGATACTGTTTGAGATATGCCCAAGAGGCAATAATAAATTAGTTATTGTTATATCTTGGTGTTCATGATAAATGTTTACATCCCATGCTATAATTGTATTAACCGAAACATTGATACATGTGTGTTATGTAAACAACAAGGAGTCCCTAGTAAGCCTCTTGTATAACTAGCTTGTTGATTAACATATGATCATGGTTTCGTGATCATGAACATTGGATGTTGTTAATAACAAGGTTATGTCATTGGGTGAATGATATAATGGACATACACCCAAATAAGCGTAGCATGAGATCAAGTCATTAAGTTCAACTTGCTATAAGCTTTCAATACATAGTTACCTAGTCCTTCGACCATGAGATCATGTAAATCACTTACACCGGAAGGGTACTTTGATTACATCAAACGCCATTGCGTAAATGGGTGGTTATAAAGATGGGATTAAGTATTCGGAAAGTGTGAGTTGAGGCATATGGATCAACAGTGGGATTTGTCCATCCCGATGACGGATAGATATACTCTGGGCCCTCTCGGTGGAATGTCGTCTGATTAGCTTGCAAGCATGTGATTGGATCACAAGAGATGACATACCACAGTAACGAGTAAGGAGTACTTGTCGGTAACGAGGTTGAAGGTATGGAGATACCGATGATCGAACCTCGGACAAGTAAAGTATCGCGTGACAAAGGGAATCGGTATCGTATGTAAATGGTTCAATCGATCACTAAGTTATCGTTGAATATGTGGGAGCCATTATGGATCTCCAGATCCCGCTATTGGTTATTGGTCGGAGATGAGTCTCGACCATGTCTGCATAGTTCACGAACCGTAGGGTGACGCGCTTAAGGTTCGATGTCGCATAAGTAGATTCGGAATATGAGATGGAGACCGAAGTTTGTTCGAAGTCTCGGATGGGATCCGGGACATCACGAGGAGGTCCGGAATGGTCCGGAGAATAAGATTCATATATGGGAAGTCATTTTCAGGGTTACCGGAAAAGTTCAGGATTTTCGGTATTGTACCGGAGGTTCTAGAAGGTTCCGGAGGGTACCATAGTGGGGCCCACCTATCCCGGACGACCAACATGGACCGGAGGGGTCGCATAGGCCCACATGGGCCATGCACACCAGCCCCCCAAGGCCCATGTGGCTGTACCAAGTGGATAAGATCAAATCCCTTGAAAATAGGGACTTAACTTGGGGGAAGTTCCCCCCTTGTTTTGGCCGACCCAAAGGCTTGGAGGAGGGGCCAAGGCAGCCCCCCCACGCCTATATAAGAGGGAGGGGAGGGCTGGGGCGCAGCACATCATTCCCCCAAGCCCTAGCCGCCCCTCTCTCCCTCCTCCTTCTTCCTGCGCAGGCTTGGCGAAGCCCTGCAGAATTTCTCCTCCACCTCCACCACCACGCCGTCGTGCTGCTGGGATTCCGAGGGGATCTACCACACCTCCGCTGCCCGCTGGAACGGGGAGAGGATGGGCTTCATCGACACCGTACACACGACCGAGTACGGAAGTGCTGCCGGATTGCAGCACAGGACGATCGACTACATCAACAACGAGATCTAATCTCGTAGGCTTTGGAATCTTCGAGGGTTAGTCTCACATGATCTTCTCGTTGCTTAGATCTTGGTAGATTAGATCTTGGGTGTTCCATAGATTAGATCTTGGATTTATTCGTCTTGCGGTAGGAAATTTTTTGTTTTCTATGCTACGAACCCCATCAGTGGTATCAGAGCCATGTCTATGCATAGATCTGTTGCACGAGTAGAACACAATGGTTTTGTGGGCGTTGATGCTTTTGTTGCTTTAGTTTGTGTACTTTTCATCTTGCGGGATGGTGGGATGAAGCGGCCCGGGCTAACTTTACATGACCGCGTCTCATGAGACTTGCTCCACGCTTGACATGCAACTTGTATTGCATAAGTGGCTTTGTGGGTGTCTGTCTCTCCCACCATAGTGAAGATTCCAATTTGCACTTTCTATTGTCAACATTAGTATCACCGTTGTGGTTCATGTTCGTAGGTAGATTGGATCTTACTCAAAAACATAGGTAGATTGGATCTTACTCAAAAACCCTAAACCACGTAAAATATGCAAACCAAATTAGAGGCGTCTAACTTGTTTTTGCAGGGTTTGGTGATGTGATATGGCCATGATGTGATGATGATTATATTTGATATATGAGATGTTCATTGTTGTATTATGGCAACCGGCAGGAGCCTAATGGTTGTCTTTAATTTTTTGTTAAAGACCTGCGTGTCTATTCATCATGTAATAGCTTTATTTCAAGTAGTTGTTATAGTAGCTATAAGTGATGGACAACCATGAAGCGGTGCCATGCACCTTGGTGCAATGCTGGTGATGATGGAGATCATGCTCATGTGCTTTGGAGATGGAGATCAAAAGCACAAGAAGAAAGGCCATATCATATCACATATTATGAATTGCATGTGATGTTAATCTTTTATGCATCTTATCTTGCTTAGATCGCGACGATAGCATTATAAGATGATCCCTCACATTAATATCAAGATAATAAAGTGTTCTCACCTCGTATGCACCGTTGCTACAGTTCGTCGTCTCGAAACATCTCGTGATGATCGGATGTGATAGATTCTACGTTCACATACAACGGGTGTAAGCCATGTTGCACACGCGGAAATACTTGGGTTTGCTTGACGAGCCTAGCATGTACAGACATGGCCTCGGGACAACGGAAACCGAAAGGTTGAACACGAGTCATATGGATGATATGATCAACATGTTGATGTTCACCATTGAAGCTACATCATCTCACGTGATGATCGGTTTTGGTGTAGTGGATGTGGATCGTGTGCCACTTAACAACTATGAGGGATGTTGTATTAAGTGGGAGTTTATTAGTAATTAGATTAAAACATGAACTTATTATCATGAACATAGTCTGAATAGTATTTTGAATTAAATTTGTAGAATTGGCATCCGTTATCTACCATGCGCTAGTCTTGTAATTGAGATAGAAATACTGTTAAGTCCGACAAGTAACTTTACTGGATCGGTACCGTATTGTTAAAGAATCAAGATATGATTAAGTCCTAATGCAAACTTTTAGTAAACCTCACATTGATGATTCAAAGAGCAATGGTTTCAATTAGTACCAAATCATCTTGTCTCCGTGAAACTTGAAGTTCAAATCCGTTTGAAAAGTAAGGAGCTGGAAATTTTGTTTTCAGAAATAAGAAAGGTATGAGATATGTGTGATATCTAAGACCCTATTGCAAGATGATAGAATATAATCTAGTGAGACTACATAAACTCATAAGTTTTATGGGGATGTACGAAGGTTGAAGACGCTAGGCGTCCCGATCCTCCAACTAGTTGGGCACTAACGATATTCGCATATCCATGAAGTGATCGTCCTTAGTATGCACCGTTGCTAAGACTCGTCGTTTTGAAGCATCACGTGATGATCGGGTGTTATAGATTCTACGTGTGCATACAACGGGTGTAAGCCAGATTTGCACATGCGAATACTAAGGTTAAACTTTACGAGACTAGCATGTATAGACATGGTCTCGGAAAGTCGTCATGATTTGATGGATAAAATTATGAGTGAAATTATTCATCACATTAAAAGGTTACTAACATTGAAATCTGGAACACTTGTCATGTGATGATCAACTTCAAAGTAAGAACCTCAAGGTTATTGGTATTTGACCAATGGACCTAAAAGTTATTGAAGGTGAAGTGTTTTCTGAGAATGGGGAAAGCTAAAAGAGAGACTACAAAAGATATTTTGGCAGAAAGAAAAAAGACTAGAAAGTCTAGCTCGTGTGTATATAGATGATATACATGTTATGGATGTATTCCTTGTTTGGTCACATAATAAAATTCTTGGGTATTTGTACCAGATTGGTTGGTATGAGATGTCATACAATACAACGCAATACAAGAATACGATGGCCTAAGTGATCGATAAGGAATATGGTAATAATGCACGTCTGGAACATAATAAAGTGTTATTATGTTTGTCGTTGGCATTCTACCTAGCCCTTAGAATTTATAATAAAGAACTTAATAAATTGTTATTTTGCTCTGGTCAAATGAAAACAATGAGTTGTTCAAATTATGACATTACTCCATGGACGATGGATAAGTTATTATAAATCTTAATGGTGAAGCACACATACATAACACTGACGCTAAAATGTCATAAGGCAAATGATTTGAATTCCACTTATTTCTGGAACCGTCATTTAGGTCATGTTAGAGAGGAACGCATGAAGGAACTCCATGCAAATGGATTTTTGGAGTCATTTGATTTTTGAATCGTTTGGCGCTTGCAAATCTTTTCTAAAGAGAATGTCTGAAATACCGTTCATAGGCCAAGAGTTGAACGGGCAACTAACTTAGTGGAAACATACATGGTGATGTATATGGTTCACTGGGCATAGTTTTGTGCGGAAGATTCTTCTACTTCATGAAAACTTCTAACAATGAATTGAGTATATATATGTGGATATATTCGATAAGGAAGAAGTTTGAAACATTTGAATGGATTCAAATAAATTTCAGCATGAGGTGGAAATCATCGTAATAGAAAAGTCAAATATCTATGATTGGATCATGGTGGAAATATTTGAATTACGAGTTTTAGCAAATATCTAAGAGAGTTATGAAATCGTTCTACAACCTCACGTTTCTTGGAGTATCATAGTGATGATGGAGTATCCGAGAAACGTATCCAAACCTTGTTGAATTAATGATGAGATAATATAAAATGACGCCATTATATTTTTGTGGATTATGCTTTAGAGACTACCACTTTTACACTAAATAGAGCATCATCATAATCCGTTGAAATGACACCATACAAGTTATGGCATGGGTATAAACCCTAATAGTCCTTTCTTAAATTTTGGTATGCATAGCATAAGTAAATAAGTTTACAACCAAAATCGGATGAATGTCTTTGTTGTTACCCCAGAATTGGGAATTCTTTCCACTATGAAGTAAAAGACAAAAGTGTTTGTTAATGTTACTTGCTTATTTCCAAGAAATTGTTTTCTAGCGAAGTATTTGAGTGGGAGGACAATAGAACTTGATAAGGTTTATGAACCTGAGCATAATGATCAGAGTAGCACAGCATCGGAAATGGTTCCGGAAGCGGCCACGACGATCATGGCTCCCATGACTACAAAGTGTTTTAGCCATGGAGATCGAAGTACCTATTGAACCTTGTAGGTATGGTTTACTTTGTGATCAAATAAATGATTTGTGGACAAAGGATTGATTTTGAACAATGATAAACCAACTACATACAAAGAAGTTATGATGGGCCCTGACTCCATTAAAATGGCTATGTGCCATGAAATCCAAGATAGGTGAATACTTTTTGAAAGTAAAAAGATCTATAAAATTGATGGACTTGGATGCAATATCCTTGAAGAAGCTCGACTTGTCAAAAAGTTGTTTACGATAAAGTTCAAAGAGTTGACTACGATAAGATTAGATCTTCCGTAGCAATGCTTATAGTCTATGTGGATTATTCTAGTAATCGCTACATATTTCTTTTATGAGATATGATAGTAGGATGGCAGAAATACATTCCTTACCAGAAGTGTGTATGAAGGATGTATACTAGATACAAAACAAAGAGTTCTGCTAGTCCGTGGAATACTAGATAGGTATACGAACTTCAATTGGATGAAGTGAGTATCGCGGAGTTGGAATCTTCACCGGATGAAATAGTCAAAGAGTTTTGATTTCATCAGAAACGATGAAGATGTTTGCATTTGCAAGAAATTAAGTAGGAGCGCTGAGACATATTTATAATACTTTGTGTAGATGACATATCGTTGATTATAAATAATGTAATCATGTACTTGATGTGATTAGAAGATTTCATTGAGAATTAACTTCAATGAAAGGATATGAACTGAAACATATTTAGTGTCAAGATCTATGAAGATAGATTGAAACACATAATAAGTTTAAGTTAAAGTACATAGAATGAATATTGAAGTAGTTCAATATAAAAGTATTAAGAAGTTTTTTTTTCATGTGAAGGTTTAAACAAGACTTGAGTGTATTTGACACTCAATGAGTAAAAACACATGAGTGATTTTAGATCACAAATAATATGTACACAATCAGATGTCCTGTGCTCTAAAGAGTTAGGAGCATATACCAGAATGATTCATGTGATGATCATTGGACAACAGTAAGAATATCCCTGAGTGCTTTAGAAGAACCAAGGATATATATATATAGTTTTGTATGGGGTAATGACAAACAAATCGCTGTAAGGTGTTGCATCGATATTAGTTTGCTCTCATATAAAAATAAAAATTTCAATCTCAATTAGGCTAAGTGTTGTTTAAAAGGTAGCACAATAAGCTAGAATAAGTCTATGCTAGATTTAGATGAGTTCTAAATGTTGTGACGGATTCTACAAACAAAGGCAGAGTATGTCATTGTTTTGACAATGACTGAGGATGTTTAAGTCGAGGAGTTCTTTGAGAACTTGGTGTAGTTCCGATAGTGTCAGAACTTTGAAGCTATATTGTGTGTGACAATATTAGTGACATATTTCAGACCACGGAATTAAGGTTCCACCAGAGGACTAAGCATATATGCCGACTCATTTGGAAAATGAGTGATGCGTTGAGACGCAAATGAATTGCAAAATACATACGTTTCTGAGCATGTCAGATCCGTTGACTAAAACCTCTCCCGTGAGCAAAACATGATAAGCACCAAAAGGCCAAGGTGTTATATCTTTATAAATGTAAACTAGATTATTGACTCTAGTGCAAGTGGGAGATTGTTGGAGATATGCCCAAGAGGCAATAATAAATTAGTTATTGTTATATCTTGGTGTTCATGATAAATGTTTACATCCCATGCTATAATTGTATTAACCGAAACATTGATACATGTGTGTTATGTAAACAACAAGGAGTCCCTAGTAAGCCTCTTGTATAACTAGCTTGTTGATTAACATATGATCATGGTTTCGTGATCATGAACATTGGATGTTGTTAATAACAAGGTTATGTCATTGGGTGAATGATATAATGGACATACACCCAAATAAGCGTAGCATGAGATCAAGTCATTAAGTTCAACTTGCTATAAGCTTTCGATACATAGTTACCTAGTCCTTCGACCATGAGATCATGTAAATCACTTACACCGGAAGGGTACTTTGATTACATCAAACGCCATTGCGTAAATGGGTGGTTATAAAGATGGGATTAAGTATTCGGAAAGTGTGAGTTGAGGCATATGGATCAACTGTGGGATTTGTCCATCCCGATGACGGATAGATATACTCTGGGCCCTCTCGGTGGAATGTCGTCCGATTAGCTTGCAAGCATGTGATTGGATCACAAGAGATGACATACCACGGTAACGAGTAAAGAGTACTTGTCGGTAACGAGGTTGAACAAGGTATGGAGATACCGATGATCGAACCTCGGACAAGTAAAGTATCGCGTGACAAAGGGAATCGGTATCGTATGTAAATGGTTCAATCGATCACTAAGTTATCGTTGAATATGTGGGAGCCATTATGGATCTCCAGATCCCGCTATTGGTTATTGGTCGGAGATGAGTCTCGACCATGTCTGCATAGTTCACGAACCGTAGGGTGACGCGCTTAAGGTTCGATGTCGCATAAGTAGATTCGGAATATGAGATGGAGACCGAAGTTTGTTCGGAGTCTCGGATGGGATCCGGGACATCACGAGGAGGTCCGAATGGTCCGGAGAATAAGATTCATATATGGGAAGTCATTTTCGTGGTTACCGGAAAAGTTCGAGATTTTTCGGTATTGTACCGGAGGTTCTAGAAGGTTCCGGAGGGTACCATAGTGGGGCCCACCTATCCCGGACGACCAACATGGACCGGAGGGGTCGCATAGGCCCACATGGGCCATGCACACCAGCCCCCCAAGGCCCATGTGGCCGTACCAAGTGGATAAGATCAAATCCCTTGAAAATAGGGACTTAACTTGGGGGGGGAAGTTCCCCCCCTTGTTTTGGCCGACCCAAAGGCTTGGAGGAGGGGCCAAGGCAGCCCCCCACGCCTATATAAGAGGGAGGGAGGGCTGGGGCGCAGCACATCATTCCCCCAAGCCCTAGCCGCCCCTCTCTCCCTCCTCCTTCTTCCTCGCGCGAGCTTGGCGAAGCCTCGCAGAATTTCTCCTCCACCTCCACCACCACGCCGTCGTGCTGCCGGGATTCCGAGGGGATCTACCACACCTCCGCTGCCCGCCGGAACGGGGAGAGGATGGGCTTCATCGACACCGTACGCACGACCGAGTACGGAAGTGCCGCCGGATTGCAAGCACAGGACGATCGACTACATCAACAACGAGATCTAATCTCGTAGACTTTGGAATCTTCGAGGGTTAGTCTCACATGATCTTCTCGTTGCTTCGATCTTGGTAGATTAGATCTTGGGTGTTCCATAGATTAGATCTTGGATTTATTCGTCTTGCGGTAGGAAATTTTTTGTTTTCTATGCTACGAACCCCATCAGATGGAATAAGCCCCTCACCCGTCTAGCATCCATTCCAGTGATGAATGTATCGTCCCCGGAGGGTGTCTGGAGGCTTGTCTCCGGCGGATCCCGCTGGATTTGGTCTGTGCTCCTTCTGATCTACGTTGCTCTTCACCGACGATGGTTGTTGCTCTCGTGCATCGGTCCTTTTAGAGCCTTAACACGACAGCTTTCTATCTGTCTACAATAACAAGCTCTACTACGCCAAGTTTTACCCAGTTCCAATGAGGACGGTGGCGTGCCTTCGGCTTCTTCGAGTGCTTGCGGTCATCGCTAGGTGATCCAAAGAACTTTTTAATTTTTATTATTATTTTATAGTTTTCTTTACTGCTGTTGAGGATTATGAATAAGTTGGTGGACTTTTCGAAAAGAAATGAAAGAAGGTGAGCTCGTTTGAGTGAAGAAGGAAAAAAAAAGATTGAATGCAGTTCACTCCGTGAGATCATCAAAACGGCATGTGGACTAGCATTATTCTGCTTTTGCTTGGCACGACTAAATAGACAAGAGTACAGACCGTTGGCAAGTGAAGAAAAGAAAGTCACAGAAAGAGCCCATCAATCTCCTGCAGCCATGGCGTGCACTCACGTTACCTCCCTCCCTCCCAACACAGAATCATTGCTCCCCCCAACGCTCGAACCCGACATTGGATCCCCCGTTCGTTCCCGAACCCAAAGCCCAACCAACCGCGCAAATTAATCACGCTCCGACCTATATAATCTCACCTCGCAACGCTCGAGCCCATCGCGTTCCGCGTCCGGTAAAAAACAAGGATAGTCGCCGTCCCCCCCGGCCACCCCGGACCTCGGCTCACACCCAGATGCGCCTCCCCCGATGCGGCCCCAGCCCACCTAGCCCGCGGCGGCGGCGGCCATGAAGCGGCCGCTGCGGGGACCCTTCGCGGCGCTCCTCTTCCTCGTCCTCTGCGGGGCGCTCTCCTTCCCCTCCGCGCTCCGCCGGGCGCCCCCCGTGCTCGCCCCGCTCGATCCGGCGCGCCTCAACGCCACGCTCCTCCGCCTCGCCGCCGTCGACGGCTCCGAGCCCTCCCTGCGCCGCGACGTCGACGACCTCCTCGAGGGCCGCCTCCCGCTCTCCTCCCGCGCCCGCGCGCGCTCCTGGCGCCGCGACCCGCTCCACCTCCGCCACCACCACCAGTTCCCCGTCCACCGCCGCGGCCAGCACCGCGACCACCACGACCCCCTCCTCCACCCGCTCCCGCGCGAGGGGCTCCTCCTCGACCCCGCCCTCCGCCGCGCGCTCCGCGCCTGGCACCGCCTGCGCCGCTACGACCCAACCGTCCTCCTCTCCCTCCCCTCCGCCCTCTCCCTCCCCGCCCGCATCCCCACCTGCGCCGTCGTCGGCAACAGCGGCATCCTCCTCCGCCACCCCCGGGGACCCCTCATCGACTCCCACCACGCCGTCTTCCGCCTCAACAACGCGCGCGTCGCGGGCTACGCGGCGCACGCCGGCACCAAAACCAACCTCTCCTTCATCAACAGCAACATCCTCCACCTCTGCGCGCGCCGCCCGGGCTGCTTCTGCCACCCCTACGGCGACGGCGTGCCCATCCTCCTCTACATCTGCCAGGCCTCCCACTTCCTCGACGTCGCCGCCTGCAACGCCTCCTCCTCCGCCACCCACGCCGCCCCCATCTCCGTCACCGATCCCCGCCTCGACGTCCTCTGCGCGCGCATCGTCAAGTACTACTCGCTACGCCGCTTCGTCGCGGAGACCGGCCGCGCCGTCGAGGACTGGAACGCCGCGCACGACGCCGCGCTCTTCCACTACTCCTCCGGGATGCAGGCCATCATGGTCGCGGTGGGAGTCTGCGACAGGGTCAGCGTCTTCGGCTTCGGGAAGGCGGCCGACGCCAAGCACCACTACCACAGCAACCAGAAGAACGAACTTGACCTCCACGACTACGAGGCCGAGTACGCCTTCTACCGGGACCTCGCCGAGCGCCCGCAGGTAGTCCCTTTCCTCAAGGACACCGGCTTCACCGTGCCGCCCGTCGTCTTCTACCATTAGGCGCCGCCAGCTTCCCTAGAGTGTTCGAGCAATGTGCTCGACGTTATGTGCAGCGCGTGCTTTTTATTTTTGGACCTGCTTATAGGGATGCCCAGTGTAAAATGTGCTCTGAGAGGTGGGTTGTTTATTGTGATTAGATGATAGGAGAATTCAGATAGAATCGGAGCTGCAATTGTACATTACTAAGATTTAGGATACTCCATTGCTGCTATAGGAGAGGTTCATTGGCTTTTTGTTTAGCTCGGACTGGAAGTGTAATTTCAGACTCATGGTATTTTACGTCAGTAGCTTCTTCATATTTAACTTCTTACTTTTGTCTCATCTATCAGCTAACAAAATAACGGAGGTACACAATTACCTCTGCTAATGGCTCGACATTTTGCTTTACAAATTCACAATTGCTGGATTTTTCGCGCAAGCTCACAAATGCTTGCTGCGATTAATCCCTCTGCCCCATAATATGATATGTTATTGAAACCCACTAACTCATACTCCCTCCGTGCTCTAATGTAAGATGTTTTACATATTTTTGAAGTAGACTAGATACAAACTAAAAGGAGTGCACCTACACATTAAAAGTAGATAGATACAGTCAAAAGTGAGTGAATCTGTAAAAGAGCTAAAACGTCTTACATTTCTAGACAGAGGGAGTATATTGGTTGTAAACTTGTTATAACATTCTAACACCTTGTTGCATTGCCTGGCTACAGTTTTTGTTTACTAGTTGCAACTCAATCGTTCCTATGTTGCATTACCTGCTTGTTTTCTGCAATTTGTTTGCGGATAAACAAATTGAACTGGAGCACCTGTTGGATAAAGTCCCTGTACTGTTGTCTCTGTGGAGGCTGCTGCACATGGTCCTGTGGAGGACTGGCTGCAGCATACATGGTCCTTGTGAAGGACTTCTGTTAGGATAGGAAAGTATCTTTGACTGCCTTTTTAGGGGCATCAAGGACTGGCAGTTAGCAGCACCCTTGACTGCTTTTAGGGGCATCAAGGACTGGCAGTTAGACTAGCATCTTAGCATATTCGTGGCTGGCTAGCAGCTATATATCTGTATCCCCAACCCTCAGGTTGGTTATGGCATTGTGTGAGATGTGTGTGAAATAAACCAACGAAAATTGCCCCAACTCTCCTAGTGTCATCCTCTTCTTCATGAAAGTGAGGATAGAGATACTAAAAAGTGGTATCAGAGCAAGGTTGTCTTGCAACCTAAGCATTTCCTGCTCCTCCCCTTCACAGGGAAGAGAGCAGCCCCAGCGAGTAGCAGCCTCACCTGCCCCTGGTTACTTCCCTCCCTCCGGGTTGTCGAGCAGCAGCTCGTCAGAAGCAGCTCTTAGCCCCCCAGCAGCGAGCCATGTCCGACGGCCACTCTCAGCACACGGCTACCTCCAGCACGCGGCGTCGGCAGGAGGCCGATCGCGCCGCGGCAGAGGAGCGTGAACGAGTGGCTGCAGCAGCCGCTGCGGCGGCAGCAAGGGCGTCGAGGCTGGCAGCGGCCGAGCTGGCAGCAGCCAGAGCGGAGGTAGAAGCAGCAGCGGCAGCGGAGGCATCACGTGTAGCTGCGGCGGAGGTCGAGGTGCTGCGCGGCAGCGCCAATGGCTCCGGTTCTGCTGACGGCAACGCCGACGCAGACGCCACAGCGCGAGAGCGGGTGGCGCAGTGGGCAGCCGAGCACGCCCGCGCTCCCGGAGGAGGCGCGCACGGCGGTGGCGCTCCCGGAGGAGGCGCGCACGGCGGTGGCGTTCCCGGAGGAGGCGTGCATGGCGGTGGCGCTCCCGGAGGAGGCGCGCACGGCGGTGGCGCTCCCGGAGGAGGCGCGCACGGCGGTGGCGCTCCCGGAGCGCACGGCGGCGGCCGCTGGGACGACCAAGACCGCGGCCTCTATGGGGTCCGGACCGTGGTCGTGGACGTTGGTCCCGGTGCCGGTGGCCTACCCTCACCAAAACCAACTACGTCGAGTGGGCCGCGGTCATGAGGATCGAGCTCCGTGTGCGGCACATGTGGGAGGCGGTCCAGATACGGCGACGTCGACCACCATGAGGATCGACGGGCGTTGGATGCCCTCATCGCTGCAGCTCCGCCCGAGATGCGGTTCTCGCTTTCCAACAAGCGGACTGCCAAGGAGGCTTGGGACGCCATCGCTGCGGCACGCATCGGCAGCGATCGTGCTCGCAAGTCGACACCGCAAGCACTTCGCAAGGAGTGGGAGAACCCGGCCTTCAAGCCGGGGAGGACGTCGATGACTTTGCTCTCCGTCTCAACACTGCTGCAGAAGATGGTGCAGTTCGGTGATGACACCTACGACGAGGAGAGAACTGTCGAGAAGCTCTTTCGCTGCATCCCCGAGAAGTACAAGCACAAGCAGATGGCTCGCTCGATCGAGTCTCTGCTGGACCTCTCCACGATGACGATCAAGGAGGCGATAGGTCGCCTCAAGGTCGTCGACACCGACGAGCCACAACCTCTCTCGGGCCCATCACCATTGACGGGAAGCTACTTCTCACTCGGGAGCAGTGGGATTCCTGCCACGGTGACATGAAGAAGGGGGAGTCCTCTTCCACGCCAGGCGGCCGCAAGCGTGGCAAGCCGCGCAAAGACGCCCGTGCTGGGGTGCAAGGACTTGCCGACGATGATGCCCGCGGAGGCGCCCGGAGGCGCCGCCGGCAGGCACAAGCCGGCACTGGACGACACCCGCCACAGCCGTGGCCGGCTTGGCCATTGGGCCGAGGAGTGTCGGCAGCCACGACGCGGCCGGGCCCATGTCGCACGAGCGGAGGAGGAGGAGGAGTCGGCTCGTTCATGGCGCATGCAAGCATCGAGCTACCTCCAGCGGTACCGACCGCAGCGGCTCTCCTCCACCTCGACGAGTCAAAGGCACACGGCCTTCTCGGCGATGGCTCCGGCAACAACAAGACAGGCGGGTGGTGCCTCGACACCGGCGCCACCCACCACATGACCGGTCGACGGGAGTTCTTCGCCGACCTTGACTCCGACGTGCGAGGCTCCGTCAAGTTTGGGGATGCCTCCGCCGTGGAGATTAAGGGTGTCGGCTCCGTCACCTTCACCGCCAAGACCGGAGAGCATTGGTTGCTCACCGGTGTCTACTACATTCCCGCGCCGAGGAACTCCATCATCAGCCCGGGACAGCTGGATGAGAACGGCTCCCGCGTGCTGATCGAGAGCGGAGTTCTGCGCATCTGGGATCGCCACCGTCGCCTGCTTGCCAAGGTAACTAGAGGCACAAATCGCCTCTATGTTCTTGATGTGCAGGTGGCACAACCCCTTCTGTCTCGCTGCTCGTCAGGAGGATGAGGCGTGGCAGTGGCACGAGCGCTTCAAGCATCCTCACCTTGAGGCCCTGAAGCATCTCAGTGACACGGAGATGGTGCGAGGCCTGTTGTGCCTCGACCATGTGGTGCAGTTCTGCGACGTCCGGGCGAGCTTCCGAGCCAAGGAGAGGCTCGAGCTCGTGCACACGGACTTGTACGGCTCGGGATGGCTCAGCGCTCCCACAAGACGACGTACAAGACTTAGGGGAAGAATGTTGGATAAAGTCCATGTACTGTTGTCTCTGTAGAGAGGCTGCTGCACATGGTCCTGTGGAGGACTAGCTGCAGCATACATGGTCCTTGTGAAGGACTGCTGTTAGGATAGGAAAGTATCTTTGACTGCCTTTTAGGGGCATCAAGGACTGGCAGTTAGCAGCACCCTTGACTGCTTTTAGGGGCATCAAGGACTGGCAGTTAGACTAGCATCTTAGCATATTCGTGGCTGGCTAGCAGCTATATATCTGTATCCCCAACCCTCAGGTTGGTTATGGCATTGTGTGAGATGTGTGTGAAATAAACCAACGAAAATTGCCCCAACTCTCCTAGTGTCATCCTCTTCTTCATGAAAGTGAGGATAGAGATACTAAAAAGCACCTGCTTGTTTTATGTATTTTGTTTGCCTATAAACACATTGAACTGGAGCACCTTCTTGTTTTCTTTAATTTGTTTGCGGATACACACACTGAACTGGAGCACCTGCTGCTTGTTTTCTGTAGTCTGTTTGCGGATAAACACATTGAACTGGAGCACCTGCTTGTTTTCTGTAGTTTGTTTGCACATAAACACACTGAACTGGAGCACCTGCTTGTTTTCTTTAATTTGTTTGCGGATACACACATTGATCTCGAGCACCTACGTATAAACACATAGAGCTGGAGCCAGAGAACTGTTTTCATACTATAGGATGCTTGATATGTCTGACAAATACTAACGTGAGGCACCAATCTGTTGCTCTGCCATTAACAGCAAGTTTACCTAATGTTTCAAATAGTTTTGTACTTTGAGCTTGTTTTTTTTTCCTTTGATAAATAGATGGCCTCACAGCTGGCCATACAATATTCTCTTTGTTTATTTGAAATGAATCCAGCATGTTCAGTGGCTGAGCGCTCTTCCAGATCCTTGGTCTGAAATTACTCGTCATGACGAAGTTTCAGTACAGCGGGCTGTTGTTTAATCGGAGGATCGTTTGTGTGCAAGATGCATTTGACGATTCGGTGCACCATGTTACGCGTGCACTGCTTATTTAGTGAGTATGGTACCTCTTGTACTGTTCATTTTTTTAATTACAGCCAAAGGACACCCCTACATGTTATTCAGTGTACGAGATCTTATCATAAACAGCTTTTGGCATTTGCCTTTGTCTTTTGATGACCATTTGTAAAATGGAAATCCTATCACTATCCTCACTAGTAGAGTGTATAGTATACCAGAGTGTGACGCTGATACTAGGACTCTTATGACCGTACAAATTAAATCTGTTTCTTTTTCATCTTACTAGGCATTATTGGTAATCACAGAATCTGAAGGAGACAGGAGCTCATGCCTGGCAAACGAGATCTCTTTTCAGCCAAGTTTTTCATTTGATCAGTGGACTGCACCGAAAAATACACACACCTGACCATTATCGAGTTCTTCATTTGCTTATAAATTCCACAACCATCATGGTTTGCAATTTTCTCAAAGTTTTTATCTGATACAAGTTTCTGCCGCCTTTCTCTAGAGCAATTTTTTCTGTCTACTGGGGAGCTGCTGTAACTTGTTAGTCAGTCTTTCTCCTTCACTGACCATCTTGTTCTGTTAATCAGGTTGCTCCATCCTTGTTTACTCGTTCCTAATTTGCAGCGATGATGGCCACACATGTTCTTGTTAGACAACCTTAAGCTACTATGTCTGTCAACATGTTCTCGCCATCAATTTAACCTTTGCCTTCTCAACATGCATTTGTTTTGGACTAGTGCTGAACTGATTATCTGCAGAGTTTTATGCACTGTTATTTATCATCGATATTGCAGTGATTCCACCATGTTACGCGTGCACTGCATATTTAGTGAGTATGGTACCTTTTGTACTGCATCGTGTTTATTAGTGCCAAAGGACACACCTACATGTTATTGAGTGTACTGGATCCTGTCTTAGACCAGTAAACTAGTTGGCAGCTTTGGGTAGCTTTTGGCATCTCCCTTTGTCTTCTAATGACCATCTTTCTGTAAAATGGCAATCCTATCACTATCCTCACTATTAGAGTGTCATGCTGATACTAAGACTCTTATGACCGTACAAATTAAATCTGTTTCCTTTTAATCTGACTAGGCATTATTGGTAATCACATAATCTGAAGGAGACATGAGCTCATGCCCTCCTGCCTGGCAAACGAGATCTGTTTCAGCCAAGTTTTACATTTGATCATTGGACTCTGCACCAGAAAATACACATCTGACACTGACAGTTATTGAGTTCTTGATTTGTTCGTGAAATCATGTTCTACAGTTCGCCTCTTTGTGCAAAGTTCGTATCTGCTACAAAGTACTCCTGGTCCTGAAATGGATGTTTAATATTTATCTAAATTCTGTCTTAGGTTTGTCTATATATACATCCGAATTTACACAAATCTGAGACATCCTTTTCGGGATGGAGGGAGTACAATTTTCTCGTTGTATTGTGTTAATCAGGTTGCTCCATCGTTGTCTATTCTTTCTTAATGTGTACTGGTAGTGGTGAATCGGTGATGACTACATTTGATCTTGTATTACAGCCTGAAGCAATCCAAATCCGAGGACGACTATGTCTGTCAAGTGTCAACATGTTCTCGCTGTCAATATGCCCTTTGCCTTCTCAACCTCCATTTGTTTTGGACTAGTGCTGAATTGATCATCTGGTGAGTTTTATGCACTCTGATTATCATCGATAAGCAGTGACGTAGGGCTAATGCTACTTGCAGTCTAGCATAATAAGTTTCCCAATCATGTAGCCAAAAGGCCGCGAGTGCCTTGCCTAGTGCCCTAGTTGCCTGTCAAAAAACTCTTGGAGCCTGAGCCACTAATTAAAAGGTACTCCTGTGTTAATAAAGGGATTTGACAGCCTATACTCATGTTTAGAACTGATTGATGCGTCCACCAAATCTTGCCGCCTTTGTTGCTTATTCCTTCTCCTGCTCCTACAGGGCGGTGGTTTATTTCCACCTTGAGTATATCTCTTCTTCTGAAGTCGGTTCTTTTTTTTTAAATCCCATTGATGGTTTGATCTCATTTCGGATGCTTTTCGCTGATCCTTCCAATCTGAAGTTGGGCTTGAAGCCATAAACGGAGCCTGATGAAGATCCAATCCGTTGAAACGAGGCCAGGGGCAAAACCTATACACCGACCAGGTTGGTGGCTACCGGCCACCGCACACCCCTGGTCGGGTATGGGCCAGGCCCATTTATGTCTGTTTAGTCTGTTGGAGTTCGTTTTTCCTTTTTTTTTCTGGTTTCTTTTTCTGTTTTCTTTTCTTTTTTCTGTTTCGTTTATATTTTTTCAGATTCGAAAATTTTAATTTTTAAAAATTGTTCAAATTCAAAAATGTTCAAATTTGAAAATCGTTCAAATCTAAAAACTATTCAAATTTAAAAACCGTTCAAATCTAAAAACCGTTCAAATCTAAAAACCGTTCAAATCTAAAAACCGTTCAAATCTGAAAACCGTTCAAATTTGAAAACCGTTCGAACGTGAAAAATGTTCATATTCGAAAATTTTCAAATTTTGAAAAAAAAATAAAAATTTAAAAATTCAAAAATTGTTCAAATTTCGAAAAAAATCTAAAAAAATGTTTCAAATTCGAAAAATGTTCAAATTTTGAAATATTTAAATTTCAGAAAAAACTAAATTTAAAAATTCTAGATTTTAAAAATCGGTTTTATAAAGAATCAGCTTTTAAAAAACGTAAAAGGAAAAATCGAATAGAAAAAAACGAAATAGCAAAACAAAACTGGGAATGTTGGGCCGGCCCAACAACCCGTCTGGGGGGTGTGCGACGCCTGGTCCGCGCCGACCAGGTCGGCATACAGCACCCCCGTGCCAGGTCACAAAGCTCATAGAGGCAAGGCCGGAAGCTCCTATTGGGGTAGTGCTTTGCACCGACCTGGTCGGCGGCGAGCGACGAGCCGCACACCCGGCCGTTGTTGGGCCTGGCCCACGATTTCGTCCGGCTTTTTTCAGTTCGCTACGAAGCAGTCACGAGTTCGATCTCCCACCAGCACATGATGAGGACTGGTTGGCCCGATCTTTCACGATGCACCTTGATGATCCATAGAACCGATAGATCTTGAACTTCCTCGACAGATTCAAGGATACTCAAGCATATGATTACTCTTGACAGACTCAAGAACTCACACATCTTTATTGGATAACTAGACGAACGTCCGAGACGCTGTCATAGGGCCAACCCCGCAGGGATGGTGATACTGGAGGAACCCAAGGTTCTACATAACTTGAATCAAAACTAGACTACCCTAACCCTAGCCGCCCCACCTCCTTATACGAGGGGAGGGTGGCGGCCGGCCAACCCCTATTGGGTTGGGGCGCCCACTCATGGGCCTAACCCTAATTCGACTTGGACAGGCCCAAGTCAAATAGACTCTATTAAAACCCTAATTTGGCCCACAGCATGACCTGGCTACATTATTATCTCCTAATAACAAGATTATAATAAACTACTGGTACAACCTTAGACCCAAATATCATATCAATGGCTGTCCTAGAGTACCAGGCATGGATATCCATATCATCTCTCCCCTTCTTCAAGAAGCGTTGTCCCCAACGCGTGAGGGTCTGCTAGAAAAAGGTAGCGTCAGATAAGAACATCACCGAACTTCATCCTCAAGCCTCGCCAGTCTTCCACACCACATCCTCCCTCTCGACTAGCTTGTCTTGACCTTGGCGCCCCTTTGGTCTTCGACGCCATCAACTCGATTGAGACACGGGCATCCTCCAAACACAAGCCGAAAGTGCAACATGCATACCACCCAAGACATACAGAACAAATTCCTGCACGCCATAGATCCAAATAAGCCGAATACACCCGAGTATGCACCCTTCTAAACACCAATGTCGTCCTTCTTGAAGAGCAAACTTCCTTCCCTTCCGCGACGAACAAACAACAACGAGCATCGCAACGCCGCAGGTCCGGACGCCGGTAGTGTCGCACGACCGCACGCCGAATCGGTCGGCCGTGAGCCCGTCTCGTCCGTCTTGGACGCCAGCCCCTACGGCCCGAGCCCGGCTCGACCGGCCCGGGAGCCGGCTCGGGGCCCGGTCGGCCGAGCGGCAACCGGCCGCGGCGTTGGGTGGCACGGTGACCGGCCGGTCGGCGTTCGTTCTGCCCGGTCGCGCCGGAACCGCCCGGCTCGCCGGCCGGTCCGACCGGCCTGAGGGCCGAACCCGCCGGTTCAGTGGCCGGTTGGCCGGCCTGGTGACCGGCCCGGCCGGCTGTGGAGCCGGTCTGCCGGGCGGCGCACCGGCCGCCGAACGGATCTGATCTCCTTCCTCGCGAACTTTCCTGCCGCGGCACAGATTTCCGACGAAACCCTGCCATGGCAGAACTTGAGCAGCGTTCCTCCTTCTTTTCCCTTGCAACCACCACCTCCGCATGCACGAAGGCCGTGAGAACTTGACTCTGCTGCCCACTTCCTCCTCCTTGATCTTCACCAACACCATGGCGGCGACGTACCCAATGGTAGCCACATCAATCGAGCAGAAACAACCGAGCAACAAACCAATCTGCACCGTGATCAACCTAGCAATCTGATACCACATGATGAGCTGGACCGGCCTGGACGTCGACTTCTCCTCTTGCGGATACATGTTTCAGTTCTGAGCACTTTTCTGAATATACGTAGCAGTCACAGAAATATATTTTCTTTTTTTAAAATCTAAAATTTGAAAAGAATTTTTCGAGAAAAAATATTTCACAAAATTTGAATAGTTTTAAAATTTGAACTTTTTTTAACTGAACTGTTTCAAATTTGAACCGTTTTAAATTTTGAAGAGTTTTTAAATCTGAACAATTTTGAAATTTGAACAATTTTTTAGATCAAACAATTTTCGAAATTAAACTTTTTTGAATATAAATAAATTTAAAATTTGAACGATTTTCCGATTTGAACATTTTTCAAATTTGAACATTTTTTGAATTTGAACAAATTTTATATTTGAACTTTTTAAATTTTAACAAAAAGAAAAGAAACAGAAAAGAAACAAAAACAAAAGAAGAAACAGAAAAGAAACAAAAAAAGAAACAGAAATGAAAAAAAAGAAAAAAAGAAAAAGAAACAGAAAACAGAAATAAATAAACGTGAAATGGGCCGACCAGGCCGGCCCATTACCGCGCGTGGGGTGTGCGGCGCGCGGTAACAACCAACCTGGTCGGTGTATAGGAATTGCCCTCCTATTGCCCGCTTTAAGCGGGAGCGAGCCTCCCTCCCGCCTGAAGTAGCTTGTTTGTGGGCCTCCCTGCTGCAGCCCAACAAAAGGTAGTCCCTCTTTTTTCGTTTTCTTTTTCTTTTTTCTGTTATCTGTTTTTTGTTTTAAGGCATTTTAAATCTGAAGTTTTAGAGAACTGAATTTATTTTTGAACAAAATTTATTTGAACAAAATTTTCGAAAAAAAAATATATTTGAACAAAATTTATTTTTGAACAAATTTCAAATTCGTACAAATTTCAAATTCGTACAAATTTCAAAAAATGAACATTTTTTAAATCTGAACAAAAAAAATCTGAACAAAAACGGAACAAAATTCAGAATCGAAAAAATTAAAAACCGAAAAGTTTAAAACAAAAGAATTTTACATCGAACAAAAAATATATTTGAACAAAATTTATTTTTGAACAAATTTTGAATTTGAACAAATTTCAAATTCGAACAAATTTCAAATTCGAACAAATTTCAAACATGAACATTTTTTAAATCTGAACAAAAAAAATCTGAACAAATTTTGGAAATCAGTAAAACCAAAATAGCAAAAAACCATAAAAGAAATCATCCAAAACTCAAAAAACCTGAGAAAACCTGAAAAAAACGAAAAAAAAAAAACAAAACCGTACGTCCTAAGCGCTAATGGGCCGGTCCACCCAATCCGTCGCTTGAGCGG
Source organism: Lolium rigidum (assembly GCF_022539505.1). Taxonomy (NCBI): domain Eukaryota; kingdom Viridiplantae; phylum Streptophyta; class Magnoliopsida; order Poales; family Poaceae; genus Lolium; species Lolium rigidum. Next base: position 71,296,540 of record NC_061513.1, on the reverse strand, counting down.
GAGCGAATCGCTCCCGCAATAAGCGGCGAATAGGGATCCGCGGCAAGGCCTGAGTTGGAGTGTCGCAGCCCCTTAAACAACCCGCGCAGATCACCCCGCTAAAGGCCCACACACCGATGCCACACTAACACAACTGGTCATGTATTATAAACTGGGCTTGACTTTTCCCATAAAATGAACTGGGCTTGACTTTCCTCAGAAATAAACTGGGCTTGACTTGGCTCGTACAGAGGATCCCAATTTCAAAACAAACAAAAAAAATACAGAGGATCCCAAAAGAAAAAACGTAAACAGGAAATCATATTTTATGACACCGTATGTTTCATGTGAATTATGCTGTATGTTTCATCTGTGGCACCTTCTTCATCGATTAATTCCATGAAAAATTGACTGTGGGAATGCACCCTCCCAGGCTCCGAGTCAGGCTCTGTTAGGACGGAACCGCTCCTCCCGGGTCGCTCGCGCGAGAGCGGCTCCGGAGGGCCCCCCAGATCCTGAGAGCGCGGCGGCTCTGATCTCCGCCCCCGGCCGCTGCCGTCGCCATCGCCGGCGGTGGCGGCCACACCTGGCTGCCAAAGGCGGCGGGTGGGGTGGGTGCTCCCCGACGGATCCCATCGCGCGGGGTTCCTGTCTCCAGGGCGGCGCGGCGGCGGTTCGAGCGGCGTCACGGCGGCGCTCGCCGTCGCGGGAGGGAGGCGCGGAGGTGGTGGACGTACGGCGCTGCTCGCTGGAGGTGGCGGCGTGACCTCAGCCTATGGCGGCGCTGGCCGATCCTGTGCTGCAGGCGCGTGGCCAAATTCTGGCGGCGGATCGCGCCGTACGGTCTGATCCCTAGGCTCGTCTGAGTCGCAAGGGTCAACCCGATCTCTCCGAACGTCAGGAGTCGATCGGCGGCGTGGGGGCTACTGGTTTCGGCCAAAATAATGGCGGCGGTCCTAGGATTCCAACTTGCGTCAAGATGATGATCTTCCGAAGGTGTGTCCCCATTGATCTGGCTAGAGTGACGGGTTCCGGAAGGCTCCGCCGGCGATCTTCCATGTGCGAATCATGCCTAGAGACTGCTGGATCGGCTGGGATTCGGTCGTGCGCACCCGTGTTTTACTCTGGCCGTTTGGTTTCAGAGGGAGCGCTTCGAAGCTCTGCTGGCTGTTAATATCATGGGGCACGTTCTCGTTCCATGGTGCTGGCAGAGAATGTCATGAAGGCCGAGATCTGAGAACTACCAATGGAGGTCCAAATCTTTGGCGCGATGAGGTTTTGGCTTGGTGGTTCATGACTTGGAACAGCGGTATGCAAGTGGGGACGACTGCACAAGAGAAGACCAAAGTCTTACCTTTCAGGATGAAAATCCAAGGTCTGGCCTTAATTGGTTGTGCCTGGCAATGGCCTTGTTGAAGGCATTGTTTTGAGAGCGAGGACCTTCTTCCGGATGAAAATCCAGATCTTTGATCGGGCGACGACATCGTTTGTGCACTGTTCCCTTCTTGGAGGCGCCGCTTTTGAAGAAGTTGGACTAATGATGCTGTCTTGGTGGTGTTTGTGCTGCTGTTCCGAGGATTAAACCACCGTAGCGGGACTTTTCTTTTTCTGTAATTCTTCTTTCTTTTTTTGGCTGTGTGCACCCGTAATGCCGCTAGGGTAATGCGTTGTTGCAGAGGCTGGGTGTAATTGGTATCTTCGATATTAATATATGCTCTTTGCCGAAAAAAGAATGAAGAATCAATTATGTGAAGTGCAGAAGCTTCTTCTCTAGTTCAGATGCCGCCGGTCCAAACTGGGATATCCATTTTGGCTCATAGATGTAGATGTACCCATTGCTCCAAAAACATATTTTAAAAGGTTCAAACGATGTAGATGTACCCATTGGCTCATAAATCTGCAATCTAGACTTCATCTGATCAACACACTTTCGAAGGTTCAAACGAAAAATGTACGCACTTCATAACTGACAAATTCATGTTTTCGTCGGACAAAATAGATACTGAAGTGACTGACTATTTCATGCATCTCTCCAAATGTGATCACAATGTTGCTGGATCCACTGCTAAAATTGGAATGCGGCGGAGATCTGGACTTGGCGAACAGAAAACAATGCAGATTGCACGGATCATTTTTCCTCTTGTCAAGCGATCACAGGCTCGCAGCCAAATTAGCGGTCAAGCCGACACGGCTTTACACCTTTTGTCTGAAGATTTTGGATAATACAACGGCCTCTTTACTGTCTTCATGTCCATCAGAGCAAACGGACTAGTTTATAAAACCAAACGTCCAGTTCACTAATAATTCGGCTATCTGCATGACGTGACTGTTGAACACAATCTAGTGTTAATTACTCCAAGTTTACTTTTGTTCAGCCTTTCCTTGCAGCTACCGTAAATCACATACGTCTATGTCGTGAATCACACTTTTCTTAAGATAATGTTTCATGTTGGATTGTACACTTGTTTCTTCCGTCGGTGAATCTCTTGACTGCAATATCTTTGCTGGATTGTTGAATTATGAGGCTTATATATTTATACTAACACAAACCTGCACGTTCTACAAATGGCTCTGTCGTACATGTTAATATAACATCTGCCCCTATCGTACGTGAAAAGAAGGGACACAGAGGGTCTTTTGTGTGCTCCATTTAAACGCTGATGATCGTGGTGAAGATTATATAACTCATTGACATTTGCTTAAAAAATTAGACCTCATTGACATTGATGTTCCGCGACTAATAGTTTATCATTGTTTTTTTCCCTGACGAAATTCAAATCTGATGGGGACATGAAATGAGGAGTTGGACAAGCAGGATGACGCATGTTTATATGGAACGCCACAGAGAGCATAATAGACAAGCAAGAAAAAAATGTAATGTATAATCGAGCTACCAGACATGCGGTTCAAGACATATAGGAAGATGTGAGAAGAGTTTGACAAGCATGATGACGCATGTTTATTTTTTTGAAACGAGGCAAAAGCTTTGCCTTTCATTGATATAGGAGAAAAGAGTTGACCCGTTTATGAGGAAAACTGGCCGAAAAACCGTTACAACACGACACCACACGCCAGCCCTAAGACTGCGCTCCACACGGGTCGACGACCAACCAGGTCGACACTACACCTCAACGCAACAGGCGGAGGCGAAAGACCGGAGACATCGCTCCAAACTACCACGCCGGCCCCAAGGCCGCGCCCCTCCTGGCCGAAGACGAACCCGACTCCGCTGAACCACCAAAACACTCCGCAAGTCCCACTGTCCGGTGGACGTCCAAAGCACGGCCCCAAGAGGCAAAGCGACACAAGAGCGCCGCCCACGCCCGATCCCGCTAAGGATCTAGGGTTTCCCCCGGAGAACCCAGGCGGAGATCAGGAAACACCCGCTTCGACGACGCCTTCAAGAAGGATGCGGCGCCCACAGGCGTCACCGTCGTCGGTCCTGGCCGGCCACCAAGACAAAGCTTTCGCCTAGCAAAGAGTTCCAAGACCTCGCGCCCGCCCAACAAGGACCGGCACAAACCACCAACTGCAACCACCGCATCGCGACCCCCGGAGAGCCGCCGCACGTACCCCGGTCGCTCGACTTCTTGCAGCAACTTCATGACCAACCCCTAGCCGCCGCCACGCTGCACAACCTGTAGCCAACGGAGTACCGCCGAAGAGCGATGTGGGCGCCGCCAGAACGCCACATAGAGGGGGTGCCGACCAACACCGACACGGGGTTCGATGACGAACGCCGAAGACCGCAGACTTGAGCATCCAGCACACCCACATGGCCGCCACTCCGCCATCCAGCGCCACGCCCTCCCCAACAGCAACGCCGGAGCAGACCAGGAAGAAGAGCCTCACCGCAGCCCCGGCGACCACGACCGAGCCAGCGCGAACAGGGGTGAACCCGAGCCGGCCCGCCGGAGCCCATCTGGGCCCGAGTGCGCGCCGCGACACCTGCGCCGCTGCACCTCCGCGAAGCCCCGCCACGCCTGCGCCGCTGCACCACCGCCGCTCCCCGTCCGCGCGCCGTCACCTCCGCCAGCGCACAGCCGCCGGCCCCAGCGCCCGCCGCCCCGCCCCGCGCCCGACGAGCTCCCTCTCGCCAGGGGACGCGGAGGGAAAGGAAAAACCGCCCCGCCGCCACCTTCCCCGGGGGGCGCGCGGTTTTGCCGGCCCCCCTCCGGCGGCGGCGAAGCTGGGAGGAGAGGTGGAGGGGGCTACTGGCGGCGGCTAGGGTTCCCCCCCCCGGTTGCCAGAGGAGGGCGACGCGGGGGGGACGTTTAGTCTATCGGGAGATACCTCAGTTTATTGATGATGACGCATGTTTATATTGGACGCCATAGAGGGCATAAAAGACAAACAAGAAAAAAAGTACTGCATAAAGGAAGATCTGAGATAGTGAGAGTGATGCATGTCCCTAAACCCCCTGCATCATGTGAACAATGCACGTGCTGGCCACTAGATAAAACGCCGATGTTGATGTTAGCTTAACCCGATGTTGAACATCATCAATGACATGTATCATCAAATACAATATTTGGTTCTAAAACTACATACCAAAATTATGTTACATTGTTACATTAAATTATCTCCACAAATAAAACTGTAACATCAAATGAGTGCTGGCACGGGTAAAAATGTGGCAGCTTCCCATATGGTTGTTGCAATAGCACACTTTATTGCCACCATCATTTTTTGTGGCAATAAGAGCATCCCCCCAATACGTTGTCCGACCTCGCCGTTTTTGGCCTGAATGGGGGGGGGGGGTGCCGGCGCGGAAGTGATTATGGGGAGGCAGCGCCCAATCGTTCTCCCTATGTGACCCCATAGATTAATTTTTTTTCTATAATTTGAATTTGAAACAACAAACGAACTACAAAAATATACTACAAGTTTAACAAGTGAATAAGTTTAGCATAGTAAATAAATAGTATATGTTCAACAACACACACAAATAATTTAACAAGTTTGGGTCACACTAGCAAATAGATAAATAAACTAGGCGGCATCTTTGCGGATCCACTAATGCTCCACCAGATCATTTTGTAGTTGGTGATGAGTATCTGTATCTCGAACTTCTTGACGCCTGAGGAGAAAAGCAGCAAAGGCTGGTGGCACATCGTGATAAACATCTGCAAGAAGACCCATCGGTTCATACGGTTTAGTGTCAAACACTGGGAATTCCCGCTCGCTCTCAGTGATCATGTTGTGCAATATCACATAGGTAGTCATGACCTCCCACATCTGATCTTTCGACCAGGTAAGAGCGGGGTAACAGACAATTGAAAATCGAGCTTGCAGGACACCAAAGGCCCGCTCCATATCTGTACTGCAAGTCACTTGCTGTTGAGCAAACCAAACTTTCTCCCCTCTAGGCACATGATTTGAGATTGTTTTAGCAAATGTTGACAATATTGGATATATGCCATCGGCTAGATAGTATCCCTTGTCATACTGATGGCCATTGATCTCGAACTACATTGGAGCAGCATTGCCTTCAACAAGCTTTTGAAACACATTCGAGCACTGCAACACATTGATGCTATTGTGCGATCCTGCCATACCGAATAAAGCATGCCAAATCCAGAGATCCTGATCTTTTACTGCCTCAAGTACCACACAACATGATTCTTTGTGACCTTTATACATGTCTTGGTGTGCAAATGGACAGTTCTTCCATGCCCAGTGCATACAGTCAACGATTCCAAGCATTTCAGGAAATCCTCTATCTGCATTATGTGCCAAGATCCCAACTGTGTATTCAGAATTGGGTGTGCGCATGTAGTTCTTTCCAAACACTGCGATAATTGCTCTGCAGAACATGTACATGCAACCAATGGTCGTGGAGTCGGCCATGCGCAGGTAGTCGTCATGTGTATCTCTAGGCATTCCATATGCAAGGATCTGGAGGGAGACTGTGCATTTCTGAATAGTGGAGAAACCAAGCAAGCCGACGACATCTCTCTTCAAATTGAAGTAGTCGATCTCCCGCAGATTCTCAACAATCTTCAAAAAAATCTTCCTACTCATCCTGAAACGGCGATGGAAAATGATATCACCATGCAATGGATCATCGGCGAAGTAGTCGGCATAGAGCATGCAGTAGCCTTCCATCGCCTGCCTCGACTTTCTCTTGCGGCGCCCCGACGCATAACCACCAATCCTCGGTGATACCTTCGATCCGGATTATGGATTATAGTATGATAACATTTTTCTCTAGAAAATCTAGGTTTAATCGAACCTTGGAAGCACTGCTAAAATGGTGTAAAGGAAACGTTTACAAGACTTGCTAGTTGATTTTATTTTATGTTTACCCGACCTATCTATTTTACTTTTAATTGGGTTGTATTCAATGAGATGGAAATAGGCCAGGGTTCAGGATTCTCCTGGAGCTATGCATACATAAAGAAATAAAGTGCAAATGTGTAGTAAATAAAATAGTGATACGGGATATGTGAGCAGCACATCCGTAAATACTCTTGCCCCTAAAGCGAGAGGTGATAAGAGCTTCTTGGTCCAAACATTGTTCCCACAACCGCGAGTAACAATAATTATTAAGTAAATGAATACATACCAAAACATTAAGCTAGATGATTATACCGTTGAACCCGACTGAATCACTAAACATGTACCGTTACTTCTCCTTTCTGTCAGTGAAGTTTCGCGGTAGCACTCTGTTCTCCCCTCATCCCATCTCTCCCCTTGATCGACCCGATAGACATGGGTACCTGCAGATCATTGAATCGAGGCAAAGAGACAAGGATACAAGATTGTAAAACTCCTATTCAATTCTTACACATATTTATGAGATTAGATGCATATAAACGTTGTGAGGATTCACCCCAACCCGTAGCCCGTGAGGACTACTCACACATAATATCAAGATCAAAGATATAAATCATTATTGCAAATACTTAATCACAATATTATTACAATGGTCGCTAATTCTCAAGAAGATCTCTATTACATTGGTGATGGCTATGGCTATGGAGGAGGTGGGAGATGGAATGGATGAACTATGGTTGTGGACCTCCTTTGGTCTGGTGTAGATGGATCTGTGTGGTGACGAATGGCTCTCTCTCTTTTGCACCGAGTCCTTCACGAAACTTATTGGGTTTGACCTCGGGAAGGCTACGGTGGCCAGTACGGGTGTATTGTACGGGCGGGGCTTGCCCGTACCGGTGTTCGCTAAACTCTTTGGAACCGCCTTTCGACGTCTGGCCAACTTTGCTGTACTTGTGACGCGATTTTCTTCGGTTATTGCAGGTGCATTTTGCATTATGATGTGCTTTCCCGCACACCATTCAAAGATAGAAGAGATTGCACATATTTGCAATAATTAGTCATTAGTAGCACATTAAGAGGGAAACTTAGTCAATTTATTGACATATCTAAAGGTTTAAATATGATAAAAAGTGGCGTATTTCACAGCCATCAACTTCCCCAAGCTTAACTTGATCGTCCTCGAGCAAGAAACAAAGAACCATAAGGAACTTGGCGCTTAAACCAAAATAACGAGAAAGTAAATTCACTCACAAGTGGTAGCCTTATGAGTCCAGCACTCCTTCCATTCGAAAGCTTAGCATAGTTAGAGAAGTTCCAAGAATACAATACAAGCATCGGTAACTCGAGATCATCAAAATGAAGATTTATGAGCACAAAATTAATTGTGTAAATAATCACTCTAGCTTAAGTAGTCAACTCTCAATATGCCAAGGAACACTAGAAAGTTTATTATCATCAAAATTAAGTACGAGCATTCATGTCAAAAAGATGTATAAGCAATGAAGTATCTTATTGACGCCCACATCAATAGATCAACACTATCAAAACACTTACTATCTATTCATTACTTTTCAATAAAATTCTTCTCATAGTAACGAGTCCATGCCAAGACTTGAAAGTGATACTTTTGGATTCCAATGATAGTTACCAATCAAAAGTCATGCATGACCTTTCAGTAATATTTTTGCAACACTCAGGGGAACTAATAGTACACACGAGTGTAGGATAACGTTGCATGGAAAACAAAAATTTTCCTACCGCGAACACGCAATCCAAGCCAAGATGCAATCTAGAAGACGGTAGCAACGAGGGGGTATCGAGTCTCACCCTTGAAGAGATTCCAAAGCCTACAAGAGGAGGCTCTTGTTGCTGCGGTAGACGTTCACTTGCCGCTTGCAAAAGCGCGTAGAAGATCTTGATCACGATCGGTTCCGGCGCCACGAACGGGCAGCACCTCCGTACTCGGTCACACGTTCGGTTGTTGATGAAGACGACGTCCACCTCCCCGTTCCAGCGGGCAGCGGAAGTAGTAGCTCCTCTTGAATCCGACAGCACGACGGCGTGGTGTCGGTGGCGGTGTAGAAGTCCGGCGGAGCTTCGCTAAGCTATGCGGGCAATATGGAGGAGAGGAGCTTTGGCTAGGGTTTGGGAGGGGTGGCCGGCCACTCTATGGGGGGCGGCCAGCTTGTGGTCTTGGGGGTGGCCGGCCCCCTCCCTTGGCCCCTCATTATATAGGTGGATCCCAAGTGTTGGTGTCCAAGTCTTCGAATAAGACCCGAAACCAAAACCTTCCATAAGAGGGGAAACCTAGCCCAACTAGGACTCCCACCCAAAGGGTGGGATTTCCACCTCCCATGTAGGGGGTGGCCGGCCCCTATGGTGGAGTCCACTTGGGACTCCACCCCATCTAGGGCTGGCCGGCCATGGTGGTGGAGTCCCATGTGGACTCCACCTTCCTTGGTGGTTTCTTCCGGACTTTTCTAGAACCTTCTAGAACCTTCCATAGAACCTTCCGCGACATTTTATTTCACATAAAATGACATCCTATATATGAATCTTATTCTCCGGACCATTCCGGAACTCCTCGTGACGTCCGGGATCTCATCCGGGACTCCGAACAAATATTCGAACTCCATTCCATATTTCAAGTGCTACCATTTCAACATCCAACTTTAAGTGTGTCACCCTACGGTTCGAGAACTATGTGGACATGGTTGAGTACTCACTCCGACCAATAACCAATAGCGGGATCTGGAGATCCATAATGGCTCCCACATATTCAACGATGACTTTAGTGATCGAATGAACCATTCACATATATTACCAATTCCCTTTGTCTCGCGATATTTTACTTGTCCGAGGTTTGATCTTCGGTATCACTCTATACCTTGTTCAACCTCGTCTCCTGACAAGTACTCTTTACTCGTACCGTGGTATGTGGTCTCTTATGAACTCATTCATATGCTTGCAAGACATTAGATGACATTCCACCGAGAGGGCCCAGAGTATATCTATCCGTCATCGGGATGGACAAATCCCACTGTTTGATCCATATGCCTCAACTCATACTTTCCGGATACTTAATCCCACCTTTATAGCCACCCATTTACGCAGTGGTGTTTGGTGTAATCAAAGTACCTTTCCGGTATAAGTGATTTACATGATCTCATGGTCATAAGGACTAGGTAACTATGTATCGAAAGCTTATAGCAAATAACTTAATGACGAGATCTTATGCTACGCTTAATTGGGTGTGTCCATTACATCATTCTCACAATGACATAACCTTGTTATTAATAACATCCAATGTTCATGATTATGAAACTAATCATCCATTAATCAACAAGCTAGTTTAAGAGGCATACTAGGGACTTCTTGTTTGTCTACATATCACACATGTACTAATGTTTCGGTTAATACAATTCTAGCATGATATATAAACATTTATCATAAACATAAAGATATAAATAATAACCACTTTATTATTGCCTCTAGGGCATATCTCCTTCAGTCTCCCACTTGCACTAGAGTCAATAATCTAGATTACATTGTAATATACCTAACACCCATGGCATTCTGGTGTTGGTCATGCTTTGCCCTAGGGAGAGCTTTAGTCAACGGATCCGCTACATTCAGATCAGTGTGTACTTTGCAAATCTTTACTTCTCCATCTTCGATGTACTCGCGAATCGAGTGGTAACGCAGCTTGATATGCTTCAGCCTCTTGTGTGACCTTGGCTCTTGTGCATTGGCGATGGCACCCATGTTATCACGAGTAAATGATTAATGGGTCCAATGCACTAGGAACCACACCGAGCTCTACAATGAACCTCTTCATCCATACCGCTTCGATGAAGCCTCGAAGCCGCTATGTACTCGATTCCGTTGAAGATTTCGCCACCGTGCACTGCTTCGAGCTTGCCCAGCTTACTGCAGCACCATTCAATATAAACACGTACCCAGATTGTGACTTAGAGTCATCAGGATCAGTGTTCCAACTTGCATCGGTGTAACCATTTACAACGAGCTCTTGGTCACCTCCATAACAAATAAACATATCCTTAGTTCTTTTCAAGTACTTCAGGATATTCTTGACCGCTGTCCAGTGTTCCATTCCTGGATCACTTTGATATCTGCTAGTCAAACTAACAGCATGTGCTATATCCGGTCTAGTACATAGCATGGCATACATGATAGATCCTACTGCCGAGGCATAGGGGATGTTACTCATCCTTTCTCTTTCTTCTGCCGTAGCCGGTCCTTGAGTTTTACTCAATACCTTGCCTGGTAACATAGGTAAGAACCCTTTCTTACTTTCGTCCATTCTAAACTTCTTTAGAATCTTGTCCGGATATGTACTCGTGATAGCCCTATTAGGCGTCTTGATCTATCTCTATAAATCTTGATGCCTAATATATACGATGCTTCACCAAGGTCTTTCATTGAAAAACTATTATTCAAATAACCCTTAACACTCGCTTAATAGTTCTATATCATTCCCGATCAATAATATGTCATCTACATATAATATCGGGAATGCTACGGAGCTCCCACTCACTTTCTTGTAAATACGAGGCCTCTCCATGACACTCGTATAAACCCGAAGTCTTTGATCACCTTATCAAAGCGTCGGTTCCAACTTCTTGATGCTTGCTTCAGTCCATAGATTGAACGCTGAAGTTTGCATACTTTGTCGGCATTTTTAGGATCGACAAAACCTTTGGGTTGTACCATATACAACTCTTCCTCAATGTCTCCATTAAGGAACGCCGTTTTGACATCCATCCGCCAAATCTCATAATCGAAAAATGCAGCTATTGCTAACAAAATCCTCACAGATTTTAGCTTCGCTACAGGTGAGAAAGTCTCATCGTAGTCAACTCCTTGAATTTGTCGGAAACCCTTTGCGACAAGTCGAGCTTTATAGACGAGTAATATTACCATCGGCATCCGTTTTTCTCTTGAAGATCCATTTATTCTCGACAGCCTTTCGGCTATCGAGTAAGTCTACCAAAGTCCATACTTTGTTATCATACATGGATCCCATTTCGGATTTCATGGCTTCTTGCCATTTGTTGGAATCTGGGCTCATCATCGCTTCTTCATACGTCGCAGTGGTCCTCATCATTGTTATCTACAATCATGACATTTAGACAAGGATCATACCAATCAGGAGTGGCACGTTCCCTTGTCGATCCGCGAGGTTCGATAGTTTCCTCGTTCGAAGTTTCATGATCATTATCATTAGCTTCCTCTCGTTGCCGGTGTAGGCGGTACGAGTACAATTTCCGGTACTGCGCTACTCGATCAACGAGTATAGATTCATCAATCTCATCGAGTTCTACTTTTCTTCCAGTCACTTCTTTAGTGAGAAATTCTTTCTCAAGAAAGGTTCCGTTCTTAGCAACAAAGATTTTGCCTTCGGATCTGTGATAGAAAGTGTACCCTATAGTTTCCTTAGGGTAACCTATGAAGACGCATTTCTCCGCTTTGGGTTCTAGCTTGTCCGGTTGTAACTTCTTAACATAGGCTTCGCAACCCCAAACTTTCAGGAACGACAGCTTAGGTTTCTTATTAAACCATAATTCATACGGTGTCATTTCTACGGATTTTGATGGTGCTCTATTTAAAGTGAATGCGGCTGTCTCTAATGCATAACTCCAAAATGATAACGGCAAATCGAGTAAGGGACATCATACTACGAACCATATCTAAGAGAGTTCGATTACGACGTTCGGACACACCGTTTCGTTGTGGTGTTCCCGGCGGTGTCAATTGTGAAAGTATTCCGCATTTCTTTAAATGCATGCCAAACTCATAACTCAGATATTCACCTCCACGATCAGATCGTAGAAATTTGATCTTCTTGTTACGTTGATTTTCTACTTCACTTTGAAATTCCTTAAACTTCTCGAAAGTTTCGGATTTATGTTTCATGAAATAGATATACCCATATCTACTCGGATCATCTCGTGAAGGTTAGAACATAACGATAACCACCGCGCGATGCTACGCTCATTGGTCCACATACATCGGTATGTATGATTTCCAATAAGTCGGTAGCTCGCTCCATCATACCGGAAAATGGAGTCTTTGTCATTTTTCCCATTAGACATGCTTCGCATCTATCAAGTGACTCAAAGTCAAGTGATTCAAGTAATCCATCGAGTATGGAGTTTCTTCATGCGTTTCACTCCAATATGACCAAGACGACAAGTGCCACATATAAGTAGAATTATCATTAAGTTTAATTCGCTTAGCATCAATGTTATGTATATGCGTATCACTACTATCGAGATCTAACAGAAATAAGCCATTCTTTTGTGGTGCTCGACCATAAAAGATATTATTCATAAAAATAGAACAACCATTATTCTCAGACTTGAATGAATAACCGTCTTGCATTAAACAAGATCCAGATATAATGTTCATGCTCAACGCGGGTACAAAATAACAATTATTTAGGCTTAAAACTAATCCCGAAGGTAGATGTAGAGGAAGTGTGCCGACAGCGATCACATCGACTTTGGATCCATTTCCAACGCGCATCGTCACTTCATCTTTCAGTAGTCTTCGTTTATTCTTTAGTTCCTGTTTCGAGTTACGGATATGAGCAACCGAACCGAGTATCAAATACCCAGGTACTAGAACGAGAACCAGTGAGATAAACATCTATAACATGTATATCGGATATACCTTCTTTCTTCTTCTTGACAAGGCCGCTCTTCAGATCAGCCAGATACTTGGAGCAATTACGCTTCCAGTGTCCCTTCTTCTTGCGAGAATAGCACTCAAGCATCGGGCTTAGGGCCGTTCTTAGGTTTCATAGGAGGCGTGGCAGCTTTCTTGCCACCCTTCTTGAATTTTCCCTTAGACTTGCCCTCTTTCTTGAAACTGGTGGTCTTGTTGACCATCAACACTTGGTGCTCTTTCTTGATCTCAATCTCAGCAGCTTTTAGCATGCCAAAGAGTTCGAGTAACTCCTTGTTCATGTTCTCGCATATTGTAGTTCATCACAAAGTTCTTGTAACTTGGTGGCGGTGATTGAAGGACACGATTAATCCCCGACCTGTTAGGAATCACTATTCCCAAGTCACCGAGTTTCTTCGCATGCCCGGTCATGGCGAGCATGTGCTCACTAACGGAGCTGCCTTCTTCCATCATACAGTCGAAGAAATGTTTCGATGCTTCATAGCATTCCACCGCCGCATGAGTCTCGAATATAGCTTTCAGCTCATTCATCAACTCATGAGGATCATGGTGCTCAAAACGTTTTTGAAGATCGGATTCCGGATCGCACAGGATGGCACACCGAACTTGAGAGTACCGAGTTTTCCGAGTCGCGTAAACAGCTTTTACTTCATCGGATTCATCTTCTGCAGGAGGGTCACCTAGCGGTGCATCAAGCACAAATTGCAGATTTCCGCCGGAGAGGAAGATCCTCACATGACGGAACCAGTCGGTGAAGTTGCTACCGTTGCTCTTAAGTTTCTCTTTCTCTAGGAACCGATTAAAATTGATTGGGGACGCCATCTCTACAACATATATTTGCAATAGTTTAGACTAAGTTTATGACAAATTGAGTTCAAATTTTAATTCAACATAATTAAAATCCTAGGTGAACTCCCACTCAAAACAATATCCCTCGCATTGTCTTAGTGATCACACGAACCAAATCCACCGCACCTATGTCCGATCATCACGAGACAAGGTGTGATTTCAATGGCGAACACTCAAAGTGTTCATCATATCAACCATATGATTCATGCTCTACCTTTAGGTATCACGTGTTCCGAGACCATGTCTGTACATGCTAGGCTCGTCAAGGCCACCTTAGTATCCGCATGTGCAAAGCTGTCTTGCACCCGTTGTATGCACTTGTTGATTCTATCACACCCGATCATCACGAGATGCTTCGAAACGACAAGTCTTGGCAACGGTGCTACTAAGGATGAACACTTTATTATCTTGAGATTTTAGTGAGGGATCATCTTATAATGCTACCGTCGCGATCTAAGCAAAATAAGATGCATAAAAAGGATTAACATCACATGCAGTTCATATGTGATATGATATGGCCCTTTTGTCTTTGCGCCTTTGATCTTCATCTCCAAAGCACGGACATGATCTCCATCATCTTCGGGCATGATCTCCATCATCGTCGGCGTAGCACCAAGGTCAATGGCGCCGTCTTCATGATTGTTCTCCATGTAGCAACTATTACAACTACTTTGAAATACTACTCAACATGAAATTTAAAGACAACCATAAGGCTCCTGCCGGTTGCCACAATACAATAATGATCATCTCATACATATTCATCATCACATTATGGCCATATCACATCACCAAACCCCTTAAAAACAAGTTAGACGTCTCTAATTTGGTTTGCATATTTTACGTGGTTTAGGGTTTTCGAGAGAGATCTAATCTACCTACGAATATGAACCACAACGTTGATACTAATGTTTTCAATATAAGAGTAAATTGAATCTCTACTATAGTAGGAGAGACAGACACCCGCAAAGCCTCTTATGCAATACAAGTTGCATGTCGAACGAGGAACAAGTCTCATGAACGCGGTCATGTAAAGTTAGTCCGAGCCGCTTCATCCCACTATGCCATAAAGATGCAAAGTACTCAAACTAAAGATAACAAGAGCATCAACGCCCACAAACCATTGTGTTCTACTCGTGCAACCATCTATGCATAGACACGGCTCTGATACCACTGTAGGATAACGTTGCATGGAAAACAAAAATTTTCCTACCGCGAACACGCAATCCAAGCCAAGATGCAATCTAGAAGACGGTAGCAACGAGGGGGTATCGAGTCTCACCCTTGAAGAGATTCCAAAGCCTACAAGAGGAGGCTCTTGTTGCTGCGGTAGACGTTCACTTGCCGCTTGCAAAAGCGCGTAGAAGATCTTGATCATGATCGGTTCCGGCGCCACGAACGGGCAGCACCTCCGTACTCGGTCACACGTTCGGTTGTTGATGAAGACGACGTCCACATCCCCGTTCCAGCGGGCAGCGGAAGTAGTAGCTCCTCTTGAATCCGACAGCACGACGGCGTGGTGTCGGTGGCGGTGTAGAAGTCCGGCGGAGCTTCGCTAAGCTATGCGGGCAATATGGAGGAGAGGAGCTTTGGCTAGGGTTTGGGAGGGGTGGCCGGCCACTCTATGGGGGGCGGCCAGCTTGTGGTCTTGGGGGTGGCCGGCCCCCTCCCTTGGCCCCTCATTATATAGGTGGATCCCAAGTGTTGGTGTCCAAGTCTTCGAATAAGACCCGAAACCAAAACCTTCCATAAGAGGGGAAACCTAGCCCAACTAGGACTCCCACCCAAAGGGTGGGATTTCCACCTCCCATGTGGGGGGTGGCCGGCCCCCTATGGTGGAGTCCACTTGGGACTCCACCCCATCTAGGGCTGGCCGGCCATGGTGGTGGAGTCCCATGTGGACTACACCTTCCTTGGTGGTTTCTTCCGGACTTTTCTAGAACCTTCTAGAACCTTCCATAGAACCTTCCGCGACATTTTATTTCACATAAAATGACATCCTATATATGAATCTTATTCTCCGGACCATTCCGGAACTCCTCGTGACGTCCGGGATCTCATCCGGGACTCCGAACAAATATTCGAACTCCATTCCATATTTCAAGTGCTACCATTTCAACATCCAACTTTAAGTGTGTCACCCTACGGTTCGAGAACTATGTGGACATGGTTGAGTACTCACTCCGAACAATAACCAATAGCGGGATCTGGAGATCCATAATGGCTCCCACATATTCAACGATGACTTTAGTGATCGAATGAACCATTCACATATATTACCAATTCCCTTTGTCTCGCGATATTTTACTTGTCCGAGGTTTGATCTTCGGTATCACTCTATACCTTGTTCAACCTCGTCTCTGACAAGTACTCTTTACTCGTACCGTGGTATGTGGTCTCTTATGAACTCATTCATATGCTTGCAAGACATTAGACGACATTCCACCGAGAGGGCCCAGAGTATATCTATCCGTCATCGGGATGGACAAATCCCACTGTTTGAACCATATGCCTCAACTCATACTTTCCGGATACTTAATCCCACCTTTATAGCCACCCATTTACGCAGTGGTGTTTGGTGTAATCAAAGTACCTTTCCGGTATAAGTGATTTACATGATCTCATGGTCATAAGGACTAGGTAACTATGTATCGAAAGCTTATAGCAAATAACTTAATGACGAGATCTTATGCTACGCTTAATTGGGTGTGTCCATTACATCATTCTCATAATGACATAACCTTGTTATTAATAACATCCAATGTTCATGATTATGAAACTAATCATCCATTAATCAACAAGCTAGTTTAAGAGGCATACTAGGGACTTCTTGTTTGTCTACATATCACACATGTACTAATGTTTCGGTTAATACAATTCTAGCATGATATATAAACATTTATCATAAACATAAAGATATAAATAATAACCACTTTATTATTGCCTCTAGGGCATATCTCCTTCAACGAGTAGCTGTCTACCCATGCCTTCAACTCAATAGCTAAAATTGAGATTTAGACCTTAAATTGTTCATAAGTCAGTGGAATTGTTAGCATCCCAAGAGTGTGCACCAAATTTTTTAGACAAGATTTAAGCAATATAATACTTTATTCACAACATTACAGCTTGGCATGCATCTCAGTTGCCACTAGACTTCAGTTCAATCAAACAATTCACATCAAGAGTGCTATCAAGTATTATCACTATATTTATAGATTTAAGTATATTCAAAGTTAAACCCTTAAGACAATCGATCATCATACAAGTCATAATTCTAGACTTTTTCTTGCTGTACTTGTTTGGCATTATTATTTCCAAGGCAAAAGTCAGTTAACTAAATGATGTAGAGCAAGAGCTATCACAATTATGTAAACACACAAATAAAAGCTCTACTGCAGTTGTTTCAAATCACTCCCACTAATACCATATTTTAATAAGTCTACTAACTAGCATAAACAGTTTCAAAGTTCCAAAGTGGGAGACACAAGACATACCTCTTATAGAGATGACTTCACATTTCTATTCCTTATAATATGTTCCTTCAAAACTCTTAGTAGATCACTCTCATTAATGCTCGTAAATTACTTACATTGATGTTAAGTCCTCATGCCAGGACGGTGATGACTCCCCCTCCGCATATGGGGCCCTAAGCTTCAAGTGCTTGGTGGTTCATGTAGATGATGAGAAGCACACCCAAATTTGGATGGATGTTGCTATTTGGGAACACAACCTTTGCGAGGATCATCATGTCCTCTTCATTGATTCTTGTGAAATCACCACATGTATGCAAGATGTTAGCAATAATATAGTACAAATAACGAATAGCAGGGCACTCAATATTATTCCCCTGATGGAGTGTGTTAGATACTTTCATCCTACTAAAATAATCGAGAGGAGATGGATTTAAAGTAAAGCGGGCAAAACAGTTGGCGGGGGTGCTATTGTCAAAGCCAAAGTAGTGGCACCACTCATCTAGAGTTAGTTCATACTCACGGTTCATCGAACGGAAGGATATCCGGTTGACTCCGGGTTGTGATACTTTCCCACCGTATGCTTCAAGGTGCTAATGAACTCGAGTATCAAGCGGTGATAGGTGGCGGCCTCCTGGAAAACAAAGTGAAGCAAACCAACATTGTTGCAAAGAGTATTGAAATCATGGCGTAGGCCTAGTTGGTTCAGCATATGGGGGCATGCCCATTTTTTCGACTTGATCTCGCGGTTCTTGAGATGGTTGAAACGGTTGAGTTGGTGTTCATCATCAAACTCGATGCCAAACGCAGCAGGGGTGTTCTTAACCGATGGTGCGGCTCGTGCAGCCACGGCGCATGTGTGGCTCCTCGTGTTCATCTAAAAAGTAATCAATAGTTAAATATCTTTAAACACAAATTAAAACTTTAACAACATAAAAATCTTGATCCGATAGAAATAGACATATGATCATCCTCTACACATCTTATGAAAGAATGTACTCAAATTTCAAAATCTAACATTCTCATTAGGGTAATGAAGTTCATAACAAGACCTAAGTCTAGATTGATAATGGCAAAAGCTAGAACATGGATTTGCTGAAAAATAAGTTGGGGGCCAGAGGAGAAACAAACCATGGTTTGATGGAGCGCGAGGAAACGAATAAAAAACGAATAGATTTGAAGATCCAATGGAGTTGGTTTGGAGTTTGGAGGAGAAAGAGATAGAGAATATAAAAAATTGGGTTTAGGTTTACCTCTTCCCGTGCTTAAGTTGCATCCCAACGCTCGGTACGGGTGGACGGTACGGGCACAGCCCGCCCGTACTGGGTGTCACCGCCTTAGGGTTGAGTCGGTACACTCGGTACGAACGCGCAGTACAGTAGTATCTCTCCGTACGGGCAGTCGCTAAAGTTACTGGATCCTTACCGAAAATTTGTTTTCTCGTCGACGAAGTGGTACGGGCGGCCGGTACGGGTGGATGCTCCCGTACCGATGGTCGCTAAAGTTACTAGATGGTGTTGACGAAAACTTTGATTTTCTCTTCTTGGGCTGGTGAAGTGGTACGGGCGCGTGGTACGGTCTGGTGCCACCGTACCGATGATCGCCATTCTTACTGGAACTTGCAAAACTTTTAATTTCTTTGCATTCCTTCACATGCCTTTGCACATCAACATACCCTCAAAAATGACTAAGGAAAAACAGCAGTTCATAAATTTTTAATAATGCTCAAGTGTTAGTATATAAATCAAGAGGCATAAAAGCTTATTTCTTCTCCTCTTTTTTCAAAGGATCTCAAGAACACGTACTCTTTATTAGTAGTAAAAAACAAACAAACAATTGTAAAACTAAAACAAGAACTAGTAAAAGAAATTTATTAAACATGAGTTGTCTCCCATGAAGCGCTTCTAGTTAAGATCAATTAGCTTGACCCAAATGGTGATCATCTTGATTTTGGAAGTGGAAGACCCACTCCAAAGCAGTTAGCTTTTAAGGTGTTGATCCCATTGTCATCATGCTTGGTCTTATTTCTAGGAAAGTGTACTACAAATGGTTCTTTAGATGGTAGCCCAATTCTCACATTCCCTAATGCAAATTGATTAGAGCTTTAATAGTTCTAAGAAATGGCCTTCCTAAGATAATAGGAGATGTAGGGTCTTCAGGCATGTCCACAATAACAAGATCAATAAGAGTACGAGAACATTTAATCTGTACTACAATGTTATCTTTAATGCCTACAACTTGTTTATAAGTTGAGTCAGCTAAGTGAAGTTTTAGCTTAGTTGTTTTAAATTTCCCCAACTTTAACTTATCAAATAAGCTTTTTTCGGAATAGTTGAGATGCTCGCACCAAGATCAGAAAGTGCAGCCACATCATTCACTCCAATATGAATTTTAATAGTGGGCTCAAATATATCATCAAACTTAGCTGGGTGTTTTTCAGCTAGCTTCTTATATTGTTGTTCTAACTAACGAACTTTGCATGCGACTTCATGAATAAATTTTCGGTACATAGTGTCGTTACCTTGATAAATTCCAGGATTCTTGAAGGTGATCATCTTCACGAGATCTTCCACGGAATAGTCCGGTGATGGAGCATTGCTATAGTCCAGTTCTTCAGGTGCTCCATCTTCTTCCTTGATCCTCATCATCTTGATATCTTCAACGGGATTTGGTTCGGGCTTTGAGCTATCTTGCCCAATTGTTCCTCAATTGTGCCTCAATGGTCTTTGCCCTTTCTTGTAGAACTTGAACATCATTCTTGAGGGAAACCGTTTGTTTAGATAAATTCCCTAACATGGTGCTATGATTCTCAGTAAGTTTTGTAAGGGTATTATTTTGTTCAGTTTGAGCATGCATAAAACTTTTGGAAGTATTTTAATAGAAATATTACCATTGCTTGCTTCATTTGCATTAGTGTAGTTATTGTTTTGTAGTCTTGTAGGATTAGTATATTGCTTTTGAAAATTAGAGCCAAATTTTTTACTCTTTCATATGCAGGGTTATAAAGATTTCTTTCTATGAAGTCTACTTTCTCAACATTATAATTGATGATGGCATTAACTTGAGTATTTTCCTTACCCTTCAAAATATTTATAAGCTCATCTACCTTTGAAGTAAGTTCTTCATTATTACCTTCGGTGATTGAATTCACCTTTCTTGAGGAGGATATTTCTACATGCCATTGGGTATGGTTGCTTTGCATGTCATCTTGGAGTCTTCTAGCAACTTCAACTTGCTTGCTCATGAATGTTCCTCTGGATGCAGCATGAAGCATATACTTTGACATTGGGTTAAGAAAATTATAAAATAAATGGAGTATTATCTAGTCCTCCATTCTGTGACTTGAACAGTTCATGATAGCTTCCTTCATCTTTTTCGATGCAAGCGCTAGTGTTTCGCGATCTTCTTGTCTAAAACATGTAATGTTAGAGCGTAGGTACATAGTCTTTGCTGGCGGGAAAAACTTGGTCATAAATATATTAGTGCATTCATCTCATGAAGTAATAGTGCGTTTGGGCAAAGCTAGCAACCAGTCTTTTGCTTTTCCTCTTAATGAAAAAGGAAACAAGCGTAATTTCACCGCATCGGGGTTGACATCTTTAATGTGCATCATGTCACATATCTCTGTAAATGTATTCAGTGCATACCTGAATCCTCAGCGGTTGAGCCTCCAAATTGATTCTGCTGAACCAAGTTTAAAAGGTTAGGATTAATTTCATAGTTATCCGCTGCAACAACGGGCTGATTTATGGGTGCACGAATAAAATCATTATTGGGGATATCATATTTCTCAAGCTTCTTTTGTGCCATGATTCTTATATTTTTGATGTTTTTTCTTATGATGATAAAAGAAACAAGCAACAATATATTTTTTTGGGTTTTCGAATAGATGAAAAAATGTAAACTAATAACAGTAAATAAAAACTTAAAATGAAAATAAAACTAACTAACAAGGTCTCTAGTAACCTTACCGGAATAGAGAAATTGCTTCCCAGATAACGACGCTAGAAAAAGGGTTGATACCTTCGATCTGAATTATGGATTGTAGTATGATAAGCTTTTTTCATAGAAGACCTAGGTTTAATCGAACCTTGGGAAGCACAGCTAAAATGGTGTGAAGGAAACGTCTACAAGATTTTATAGTTGATTTTATTTTATGTTTACCGGACCTATCTAGTTTACTTTTAGTTGGTTTGTATTCAATGGATGGAAATATGCCAGGGTTAAGGATTCTCCTGCAGCTATGCATACATACAGAAGTGAAGTGCAAATGTGTAGTAAATAAAATAGTGATAGAGGAATAGTGAGCAGCACAGCCGTAAATACTCTTGCCCCTAAAGCGACAGGTGACACGAGCATCTTGCTCCAACCATTATTCCCACAGCCCCAAGTAACAACAATTATTAAGTAAATGAATACAGACCAAAGCATTAAGCTCAATGATTGTGTCGTCGATCCCTAGTGAATCACTAAACATGTACAATTACTTTCCCCTTTTTGTCAGTGAGGTTTCGCGGTAGCACGCCGTTCTCCCCTCATCCCACCACTTCTCTTGATCGATCCGATAGAAATGGGTACCTGCAGATCATCGAATTGAGGCAAAGATGAAAGGATACAAGATTGCAAAACTCCTATTCAATTCTTACACATATTTATAATATTAGGTGCATATAAACACTGCGAGGATTCACCCTAACTCTCAGCCCATCAGGACGTACTACTCACACATAATATCAAGATCAAAGATAGAAATCATTGTTGCAAATACTTAAATTGAAATCACAATATTCTTACAATGATCGCCAACTCTCAAGGGGATCTCTATTACAATGGTAATGGCTATGGCTATGGAAGAGACATGAGATGGAATGGATGACTATGGTGGTGGATCTTCTTTGGTGTGGTGTAGATGGATCTGATGGATGGCGGCTCTGTTTGGCGCTGAATGGCTCTTTTTTTTGCTCGGGTCCTTCACAGAACTTATAGGGTTTGACCTCGGTAAGGCTGCGATGGCCAGTAAGACTGGGCGGTACGGGTGGGGCTTGCATGTACCGGTGTCCTCTAAACTCTTTGGAACCGCCTTTCGACGTCTAGTCAACTTTGTTGTACTTGTGACACGATTTTGTTCAGTTATTGCAAGTCCATTTGCCATTATGATGTGATATCCTGCACACCATTCAAAGATAGAAGAGATTGCACATTTTTGCAATAATTAGTCATTATTAGCACATTGAGAGGGAAACTTAGTCAATTTATTGACATAGCTAAAGGTTAAACACAAGAAAAGGTGGCGTATTTCACAACCATCAGTCGGTTTATCCTCTGTGGTGATCATGTCTAGGAGGGCGACGAGGATTGTGATATGATCCTCGTCACCAACCGGTTCCCTTCATGCATTAACGACAACGACTTCCTCGTCCATCAGAGCAGCGAGCACCTCCTTGTCGTCGAAGTTTATCGCCTTGGCAAACCGTTGAACACCTAGCGGCGGAGGGATGACAGTGTGATGGGCGGCGTGCTAGAGCGGGGAAGTGGAAAATTATATTCGGCGGGAAAGGGTTTCTATCGAAGACTACCGGCCAACAACAGTGAGGGGTGGTTGCGGCACCGACCAACTCAAGGTGGGGCAGGCTGGATGGGAAATGATTTATGAGAGTCTCGCTGATAGGGCTGGCCCACGGCATTATTTCGTGCATCCGGCAGCCCCGCCAGCCCCCCGTGGATCGATTTCAGCCTGGGGTGCCAAATAAGTTATTGTTCCGCGCCGATGACAAAACAAAATTGGGCCGGCGGCTGGGAGCGTTATTTCGCGCCGCCACCCTCATTTTCTGTTGGAGATATGCCCAAGAGGCAATAATAAAGTGGTTATTATTATATCTTTGTTTTATAATAAATGTTTGCATCCCATGCTATAATTGTATTAACCGGAAACATTAATACTTGTGTGTTTTGTAAACATAAAAGAGTCCCTAGTAAGCCTCTTGTAAAACTAGCTTGTTGATTAATAGATGATCATAGTTTCATGATCATGAATATTGGATGTTATTAATAACAAGATCATGTTATTAAGAGAATGATGTCATGTACACACACCCATAGTAAGCATAGCATATGATCCAGTCATTAAGTTCATTTTGCTACAAGCTTTAAGATTCATAGTAACCTAATCCTTCGACCATGAGATCATGTTAATCACCTGCACCGGATGGATGCTTTGATGACATCAAACACCACTTCGTAATTGGATGGTTATAAAGGCGGCATTAAGTATTCGAAAAGTATGGGTTGAAGCGCATGGATCAAGAGTGGGATTTGTCCATCCAAATGGTAGATAGATATACTCTGGACCCTCTTGGTGGAATTTCATCCAATTAGCTTGCAAGCATGTGACTGGGTCACAAGGGATGTCATATCACGGTACGAGTGAAGAGTACTTATCGGCAACGAGGTTGAACTAGATACTGATGATCGAACCTCGGATAAGTAAAGTATTGCGCGACAAACAGAATCGGTATCGTATGTTAATGGTTCTTTCGATCACGGAGTCATCGTTGAATATGTGGGAGCCATTATGGATCTCTAGGTCCCGCTATTATTTATTGAACGGAGAGGTGTCTCGATCATGTCTGCATAGTTCAGGAACCGTAGGGTGACACACTTAAGGTTTGATGTTGTTTAAGTAGATATGAAATATGAAATGGAGACCGAATATTGTTCGGAGTCTCGGATGGGATCCAGGACATCACGAGGAGTTTTGAAATGGTCCGGAGATTAAGATTCATATATGGAAAGTCAAATTCCAAGTTTGGGCATAGTCCGGTGAATTTTTGGAAGGTTCTAAAAGGTTCTAGAAATATCCAGAATATTACACTATGGCAGGTGGAGTCCTGGAGGCAGGACTCCACCAGCCTAGCCGACCCACAAGAAGGGAAGGTGGATTCCATGGTTGGCTCCACCTCCTTGGCCGGCCACACCAAAAGGAAAGGGGGAAAGTCCCACCTTGACTAGGTTTTGACTTTTTGTATTATGGTAGGTTTTTCAATAGGACTCCTAGAGGGAGTATGATTGAAACCTAGGGCTTTCCACCTATATAATGAGGAGGAGAGGGGGCTGGCCGGCCACACCAAGGCTGCCCTGGCCGCACACCCTCTCTCCCCAAACCCTAGCCCCCACCCTCCTCCACCTCTCTCCCGCACGCCACCACCACCGTCACCACGTCGTCGTGCTACCGGGATTCCAAGGAGGATCTACTACTTCCGCTGACCGCTGGAATAGGGAGAATGACATTTTCATCAACACTGTACGTGTGACCGAGTGCGGAGGTGTGATGTCTACGTGTGCTTCTATTCTTGTAGACAGTGTTGGGCCTCCAAGAGCAGAGGTTTGTAGAACAGCAGCAAGTTTCCCTTAAGTGGATCACCCAAGGTTTATCGAACTCAGGGAGGAAGAGGTCAAAGATATCCCTCTCATGCAACCCTGCAACCACAAAGCAAGAAGTCTCTTGTGTCCCCAACACACCTAATAGGTGCACTAGTTCGGCGAAGAGATAGTGAAATACAAGTGGTATGAATGAATATGAGCAGTAGTAACGGCGCCGAGAAAAGTGCTTGTCGGCGTGCGGTTGATGGTAGTAATATTGCGAGCAGTATAAATGCGAGTAAAACAAGTAAACAAGCAGCGATAGCGATATTTAGGAACAAGGCCTAGGGATCATACTTTCACTAGTGGACACTCTCAACATTGATCACATAACAGAATAAATAAATAGATGCTAGACTCTACACCCTCTTGTTGGATGATGAACACCACTAACCGTGTAGGATTACACGAACCCTCAATGCTGGAGTTAACAAGCTCCACAATATTCAATGTTCATATTTAAATAACCTTAGAGTGCATAACGGATCAACATAACCAAACCAAGTACTAACATAACATGCACACTCGTCACCTTCACACTACGAAAGGAGGAATAGATCACATCAATACTATCATAGCAATAGTTAACTTCATAATCTACAAGAGATCACAATCATAGCCTACGCCAAGTACTACACGATGCACACACTCGTCACCATTACACCGTGCAGGAGGAATAAACTACTTTAATAACATCACTAGAGTAGCACACAGATAAATTGTGATACAAAACACATTGCAATCATAAAGAGATATAAATAAGCACTTCACTATGCCATTCATAACAGTGAATAATTATTCTGTGAAATATAGCCTAAGAGACCCACACGGTGCACACACTGTCACCTTTACACACGTGGGACAAGGAGTCTCCGGAGATCACATAAGTAAAATCCACTTGACTAGCATAATGACATCTAGATTACAAGCATCATCATATGAATCTCAATCATGTAAGGCAGCTCATGAGATTATTGTATTGAAGCACATAGGAGAGAGATGAACCACATAGCTACCGGTACAGCCCCGAGCCTCGATGGAGAACTACTCCCTCCTCATGGGAGACAAGCGAGCGTTGATGAAGATGGCGGTGGTGTCGATGGAGAAGCCTTCCGGGGGCACTTCCCCGTCCGGCGGCGTGCCGGAACGGAGACTCCTGTCCCCCGGATCTTGGCTTCGCGATGGCGGCGGCTCCGGAAGGTTTTCTCTCGGTTTCGTCGAACGTGGTAGGGTTTTCGCGACGGAGACTTTAAGTAGGCGGAAGGGCAAGGTCGGTGGAGTCACGAGGGACCCACACAACGGGCGGCGCGGGCCCTAGCCTGGCCGCGCCGCCTTAGTGTGGCGCCACCTCGTGGCCCCACTTCGTATCTCCTCCGGTCTTCGGAAGCTTCGTGTGAAAATAGGACCACGGGCGTTGATTTCGTCCAATTCCGAGAATATTTCCTTACTAGGATTTACTGAAACCAAAAACAGCAGAAAACGAGAACTGCCACTTCGGCATCTCGTCAATAGGTTAGTTCCGGAAAACGCATAATAATGACATAAAGTATGCATAAAACATGTAGATATCATCAATAATGTGGCATGGAACATAAGAAATTATCGATACGTCGGAGACGTATCAAGGTGCTATCCGATTGCAGCACCGTTGGGATCTTCTACGTGCTCGCTCCTAAGAGCGGCAAGTGATCGACTACATCATCCATGAGATCTATCTCGTTAAACTCTTAGCGATCTTCGAGGGTATGTTGATCCCATCTCGTTTCTACCATCTAGTAGATTAGATCTTGGCTTGTTTTTCGTTCCTGCGGTAGGAATTTTTTTCTTTTCTATGCTACGAACCCCTACATTTTCATGTTTAGGGAAATATTTGGAACATATCATATCACATCGTAGATAGATTGAAGACTTGGATTTGAATATGGTGCCTCGGTATAAAGAGGCCATAGACCTTTCTCAAGATCAACTCATTTCGATAGACTAGAACCCTAGCCAACTCACCATTATCAAGATTCAAGAATGTTTGTTGTGGATCTATTTAGCACCTGTATTTTGCAACTCATGGACATACACACATATAAACATGGGTATGACTAGTACCGAACCTTGGTAGCCCAAACCCAGGGAAACAACCATTTTTGTCGTTGCCTCTAACGTGGTTGGTTCAGTTTATACCATCCATCCCTTTTGTCTCCATTAACTTCATCCACATCATGAAGATCAATGGTAAGTCTTAATCGTTGACACATGGGCACTTGCGACGTGGAAGTTCTTACATATTTGCAGTTGGCAACTATGTAATCTTTGTTTGATTTGCAAGTAGAAGTTGGATTTAGTGGTTCACCATCTTTCAAGTGTCACTTCACTATCTTCTAATTTAAACTACAATTAAATCTTGGCTTAGCTTTGGTGATCTCTATTTTGACACTTTCGTAACTATTCCGTGGTCATGACTCATGAGTTAGTGGGCTGCACTGACACCAGTGGCGGAGCCAGCATTGGCTGTGTAATCATATGACTACACAGATTTTTGGCAATACAAGCTTAAAGTGTGTAAAAAATAATTAAAAATTTATACAAATATATGTATTTGACTACACAAGTTTAACATGACTACACAAAGGTTAATGTTCTGGCTCTGCCACTGACTGACACACAATACAAACATTCACGGAAGGCACTTGTATCTTTAGCCATGCTAGTTCTAACTTCTAAGGGAGGTTTGCGACGATCAGAATCACTAGTAGAAAAAAGGGCTTCCATTCCAACCCATTAGTCCCCAAATATTTTGACCCGGGACTAATGGGTCTTTAGTCCTGGTTCGGGAGGTGAACCGAGACTAATACTCCAGCCCGGGACTAAAGGGTACCCTTTAGTCTCGGTTCGTAACACCAACCGGGACTAAAGGTTATTTTCTGGTTTTTACTCCCCACGCACCCTTCACCACCACCCCCCCCCCGCGTGGATCGCCTTTTTAACTCTGTAAAATAGAAAAGAAAATGATAGAAAATTCAAAAAAGATAATCTTTTGAGATTCTTGTATGTTACGCAACCTACTATTACGGAAAATTAAGAAATTCGAATTTTCACTTATTTTGCAAAAAAGTTTTGAAAAATGGTAAAACCGCATTAACTTTTGCATACGACGTCGGAAAAAAAACGTATAATATATCAAAATCATCGTGGGAAAAATTTACATCCGAATTCACATGGGTTTACCCGGTTAGCCAATTTTTAGATTCTCAAAATTCCAAATGAAAATATGAATGCAGGAAGATTTTAGTTTTTGCTATAAATTACGGATTTTATATATTTTTTATTTTTTTAAAAAATAAAATTAATAATTGCATCCTGCATAAAGATTACTATTACTTTTACCCAATTTTTAGATTTTCAAATTTTTAGGTTTTAGGTTTGGCAAAAAAAATTTAAAAAATACAAATTAAAAAGTTAATGTTTATTTATTTATTCAAGTTCATTATTACATCATTACTTTTGTTTATTAAAAGAATTATTTGAAATTCAAACAATAAATAAATGTGACATCGACCAACATGTTAATAGAATTGATATGATACTAGTATCACATACATGCGCGCGAAGCACTTGGATGCGGGACGGAATGGAACTCGGAAGTTAAGCGTGCTAGTGTGGGAGGATGGGTGACCGAGCGGGAAATGTGACCACGAGTAAGTAATTTGAGTAGAGATAAGTGTAGTTAGAGATATAGACTAAACTATGCAAATAACTGTAATAATAGAAATTCAAAAAAAAATGGAGTGAAAAAAATAAAAATATTTTTTTTCGAAATCTGGAGATATTTTCGCCCGACGCGCGGAACCACGTTGATGGACCTTTAGTCCCGGTTCGTAAGCAACCAGGACTAGGGGGGGGGTCTTTAGTCGCGACCCTTTAGTCCCGGTTGCACAACCGGGACTAAAGGCCCTTACGACCCGAGACTAAAGGGTCTGTTTCTACTAGTGAATGCAAGGGTTTTCCGTCATATATACCTCGACCCTTAACCCTTTCAAATGATCATTGTAGTTTGAATCAAGGAAGAAGTGTCCGTGCTGGTGCAGAGCATTTAGAGTTCCGTAATACCTGGGAGAGAAGCCTATTGTGGCCACTGTGTTTTGTTTTTCTAGCATGTCTTGGCCGATTTTTGCTTACATCCTTTAACTAAGAGTGCTTTCCGCTTTTTTATCCTAGTTATGTATTTGTGACGCACATAAAGCGTTTTTGTTCGCTTAAAAAAATAGATATGACAGGATATGACGGCTCGAATGATCGAGTAAAAACACGCACACGGACTATCGAGTTTAGCTGCGCACATTTTCTCCTGGTCAAGCTAGCGCACTAACATACATTTCCACCTGAAAGCTTTACTTGAGCGATCAATGTCACTTTTGCTGCTTACCAGAGCACTCACACCAAGTGAAGGCTGGAGACGAGGAATTATATAGTCAGTAGTGTGACCTGGGTTGCGGTCCAGGGGCGCCACAAAGTTGGACTTGGTCGAAAAAGGTTCATACGACGATCAACCCACGCCAGGGTGCTTTGGAAATGTGGGCAAGGAAAGCATATACTAGACCCTGATAAAGCCAGTTTGTGCCATAATTATCTCCAGGTGGTGCGTACACTTCGTCGATCTAGCTAATCTACCTAGGTCGTGACCCATGTCGAGGCTAGCTAAGCTTTGTGTTTGTGCTCGTGTCCGGTGACGCCGATCGGGCGCCAGGTGATAGCTGCGCGTGTGTCGTCGTCATCCGTCGTTTTCGCAGTTTGACTTCGCCTGAGTTTGTCTCCGGAGAGAATGTTGAAATTCTAGGTCGCTACTGCAATGTAACGCGTGCATGCACTTAAGGAGAGAGGACCATTTTGCGCTACATGCTCTCGATGCTCCACGTATAGATGCATGTATTCCTAGCTAACTACCTTGACCCCTATATACCAAATTCTAACCAACTAGTAGCCAAGGCTTCTCTGCAGTCTACACTCGTCTCAAACAAGGACTCTCTACCTTTCCTTTTTAATCTGCATTTTTGCGGTGCATCTTCTATGCTTTAGTATATACTTTCTTCATTTCTTTTTAATTGACTCTAATTTAGTACAACTTCATACTAAGTTAGAAATAATTAAAAGGGAACGGAGGAAGTATATATGTATGTATTCTTAGCATCAGGTCCTTCCTCTCCCTCGCGTCGTCCTAGTAATCCCCCAGCCATCGGCTTCCTTGCCCCTCTCCCGTCCTCACCCACCACATAGCCGCGCTGGAGGATGTGGCAGCCTTCTCTGGTGGATATCGGCAAGATTGGCCCGACGGTTTTCTCCTAGGGTTCCACGGTGTTGCTGCGTCTTGCTCCCTTGGGGCAGCGTGTGCGGTGTCTGCCAAGGCAGGCTCTCCGACAGCCGGTTGTTCTAGTAGCACAACCCCAAGCAACTCGACGGGATATGATCCTTCGATGGCGCCTTGGGCCTGGGCTTGGCTGCGTCGCGGGGCGGCTCGCGGGAGGTGTGAAGACGGTCTAGATCTTTGTGGGCATGTAGGATTGCTGGTGGCTCTAGCGATGATCACTAGAGCCTACAACGGCAGCGCCCGCGGGCCTCGTACCCTTGTTGAAGGCGTCGATGACGCAGTTTGAGCTACCGCCCATATTGCTCCATGGGAAACCCTAGATCCCGTATCCGGGTCGGACGTAGGCAGCGCTTAGCGTCATTTTCCATCTTGAGGGCAACGGTTGAGACTTGAGAGTTGAGACCTATAGTAGATGGTGGTGTTCGAGAAGGTGAGTGGCGTGCCATCTATCACGTCATCGACGATGTGTCTCGGTGGCATGGTGCAGTGGGGTCTCGGATCTCTGCCCTGAAGATGGACCAATGGTTGATGGAGGTGACCTGAAGGGAGTGAATGAGGTGCTTGCCGAGGGTCTGCTAGACCGGATGAATGCCCCTGTTTCAGCCGCATGGTCTCGGTGATACCCCCAGTATTTAGCAGGTAGGGTGTTGTTTTTGTTCTTAGGGCACAAGGCCATGATGACATGTTCTTCACCCATTGACATGTTTGTATGTGTTGAGTGGTGGTTTTGGGTTTTGTGATGTATGCTTTTGAAAAGTCTTTGCTGAACCGAATCTAAATAAAGGCCGTATGCGCCTCTTTGATGTAGAGGCCGGAGATCTCATCCTCCATTTCGAAAAAAATGTGTGCATCCTAGCTAACTAGCTAGCTTGACTACTGTACCGCACTACTGCTATAAAGAAGAAGCTTGACTACTGTATTACCTACTGTTAGCTAAGAAGTGTCTAACATTTTCTTTTGAACTGCATGGCTCCGTAAGTTTCATGTAGCAATTTGTTAGCAGAGTACTTTAATTATAAGGGCGCTAACAATGGCGTAAGACCAAATATAGTGCACACACAAGATTCGTCTATGCCTTGGAAGTGTGAAAGAAGAGAGAATGATGTCTTCCTTTGGTTAAGGGATATTCTTTCTTCTCCGTTATACTTGTTCTCATCTCTTTGTCATATGCTGACTATTAATTTAATCATCACAAAATTGTGCATTTGTCCAAGAATTAAATATACTTGAGATGAAGCTAAGAGCCAGTAAAGCTGCACTCTTTTCCTGAGATATCCTAATGCGTTAAGAAACTTGCAACCCATAAGTGGATAATATAGAGACCCCATTTAGGGCCTCTTTGGATAGTAGGATTGCAAAACACATGAATAAAAAGACACAAGAATCCCACAGGTTAGCATACAAAACAAATGATTATGAAACACAGGAAAACTACATGAAAAATGCCTCACGTGTACGCATTTGAGTCTATTAAAGAGGTTGAAGTGGATGTTCAAATTCCTATAGAACTGACGCATAGGAAACCAATTCATAGTAAGGGCCTCTTTGATTCAAAGGATTTGTACAGAAAATTTGTAGAATTAAATCCTATCAAAAATTTCTATGATGGTTATTTAACATATAGGATTAATTATCGTAAGATTGTTTTTCCTAAGAAATCATTTGCACTAGATTTCATAGAAAATCTAACATCCACTCATATCACTTTTTTCTCGTGTTAGGGAAAAAAGGGTTTGTTTATATGAATCCATGTAGGATTAATTGATGTGGGGGACATTGCAATCCTATATTTTTCATATTCCTACTTTTTTATATCCTACAAATAAAAGAGGTCCTAACTTGGGTAGCAAACCCTTTGACCCAAAGGCAATCCATAAGGGAAAACATCCTAAGGATTGGAAGCATACATTACAAAGATGCAGAAATTAATTGAAACCACTCGAAGTACAAATTTATAAAAAACCAATATGGTGGAATGTCGAATCTGTATTTGGTTAAAAAGTGCAAAAATTGAATCGATTGATGTTGAAATTTATGATTTTTGTTCCTTTTATAGAAATTAATTGGTCCGTCACGGTTTATTGGGCCTGCGTGCATCACTAGATCGTCAATTTGACTAACATAATATAAATTATATAGCACAAAAATTATATCATTAGAATGTAGTACATCTAAACTTTCTAATGATAGATATTTTATAATATATACTTTGTATAATGTTGACCAAATTTATTACCTAAGAATACGCGCATGACCTATAAACCAGGATGGGGGAGTATACCATATGTGTAGAACTATAAAAATAACATCATTTATATTGAAACATGCTTTATTTATTCAGAAATGGAAGGCCGCACCTATTTTGACTAGCTTAGTTCAAGATTTGACCAATAGTTAATTGTCTAATAATGTGCAAAAACTGATACTCCCATTAGATTCATAGATTCAAGATTAGCACTTCTTATAGTTATGAATTTATTAGTATTAAATATTGACAAATAAAATAAATAGAAAATGACACAGTAGGGGGCCTTTCCCTACTGTATTTGTGTCAAAAAAGACAAAAAAAAAATGGTTAGAGCTTGAACCTGGACAATGTAAAAATATATATCTGAACGAAAGGAGTAATTTTACAATAGTTTATTAGTATAATGCGACATAAAAACATGATTGAAAGCAAAAACTTAATTGCTAGACTCTGTGGCATAAAAGTAGCCAATCAGAGTATATGTATTGCAACATGTTAATCATCCCTTCAGAATTTGATCTTTCTCATATAGTAAGTGAAATGCTAGACATAAACAGTATACTAGGCCCCCATATTTACCGGTTTAGTTAGCCTGTGAAGCTGGTAAATTTTCTCCACTACAAAGCGCTGCATTGACAGCCTACTCCGGCGGAAGGGAAGAAAATTCAGCTACTTCACAGCTCTTAGCAACCGATCGGGGGCCACCTTATTGCTCTATTAATCACTTTGTTCCTCTTGAATCTTCTTGGATCTTTATGCACGCATGCAGTGCATGAATGCATGCAGATGTCAGCCTGCATATGTTCTATCAGTGCCGATCGAGCGATCTCACCGTTGGAAGCTTATGACGCGGTCCTGGGTGGCGGCGCCGCCGCCACCGTCGACGACGACGGGGAAGTGTTGGCCGCCGAAGGAGCGGACGTGGTCATTGAGGGAGCGCTTGTGCTTGAAGTCGGAGCCGCAGGCGCAGAACCAGCGCTTGCCGCAGTTCTTCTCGTGCGTGCGCCAGTCGCCCTTGACGGCGAATGGCTTGGCGCAGCGGCGGCAGCGGAAGGGCCTGGCGCCGTGCTTCCGCTTGTAGTGCGTCTGCAGGGTGCGGAAGTCCTTGAGCGGCCGCGCCCGCGGGTGCGCCACGTTGTTCCGGCAGCCGGCGGCGCAGCAGTAGCACGGCAGCTTCAGCAGCGCCAGCGTCTGCGTGCCCTTGAGGGATTCCGGGCCCTTGCGGTACTCGCGCCCGTGGCCCCACATGTGCATCTGCATCCATCATCAACGCATGGCAAGCATGCACATAATGGATTAGCAGTTGTTGATAACAAAGTACTGCTTGCATTTTCATGATCACTACTAGTGTGTTAATCTTCCTTATTGTCATGATTGTTTGCATGAAATGCACTCAATAGATCCTGAATGTCAAGCTTCTCGTGGCTCCACACGGCCGTATATACACATGTGTCGGTTTCATATCGAGATTGTTCTTTATGGAAAGATACTACCGGGCCGGACGGCGTAAAGCACAGGTGATCACGATCATGTGGTCCATAACTCCATATATATGCCTTTTTTTCGGAACAAATTGAGTAATTGACACACATAACTTGTTAGCTTTGGAGCTCCTACATAAGTTTGGAGTTCCGGGTCCCATAGTCGGCCAAACACCTGCAATGCCTTTGTGAAAGTGGCTGGCCGGTGTGAGATAGGTCGAGCTCAACTTCGACAGATATTTCCATTCCAGGTAGCAGATCAATGGCATCGATCTACTGGTGGTGTAGGTGTAGCATGGCGGCGGCCTGGTTCTATTCATACTACCTTTGTTTGTATGAATAATGTGCACACATATACTATATTGAGACGAATTTTTACGGAAAGATTTGAGAAACACATCTTATTTATATGATACTCCCTCAATACATCTGAATTTAGATAAATCTGCGATATCCTTGTCGTACAGGAGGTAGTACATAATTGATTAATTGATATGGTCTGATTTGTATTGAAGAACAAAATGTAATGATACCAATTCTATATCAAAATTATTCAGAGGGTGATCTTGCATGGGCTTTGACCTAGTTGTACTGGAGAAACCTCAGATCTCGTGATGGACGATGAGGGGAGGAGGTTTAAGATTGTTGATGTTCGAAATGAATTTTTTCCTTAATTGGTTAAGATTTGGACAGGCAGCGGACTGAATTGAGGATGCACTACGCATTAAATTGGTGAACTTAGCCTCTCAATTTTTTTTTGGTGAACTTAGAATTTTTATTTTTGCGAAATCAGTGGGCTTAGATGATCTCGGTTATGTGAACTTACTTATTTTGGTACCAACTAATTGAATCACCACAAAAATAATCAATAATCATGGCATAAGAGAAGTAACAATTAGTAGTATTAACCAAGAGATATACTGATCATACTACATAAGAGCATGCATGCAAATAAACACCATTTACCTGCATGTTGTTGTATCTGTTGAAGTTCTTGTTACAGACATGGCACACAAACTGCACCGGGCCGACGAGGATCTGCGCGGGCGTCGGGATCCAATACTGGCTGCTCATCGCCACGCTGCTCTCTGCCCCGGCAACTCCGAATTCACCCATGTCAAGGATGCTGTTTGACCCTTCCACCTTAACCACCGCCTCGCCGTGCTCCTTTTTCTCCACCTTGCAACTGCCATGGGCAGGCTTCCACTCATCCATCTCCCCCTCATCCTCCTCGTCTTCAGCGTCATCGTCGTCTTCAGCGTCTACCTTCTCCTCGTCTTCCATGGCGTCATCATCGCAAGATCCACCAACCGGCAAGCCTATGTTCAGATCCACGCCGGGGCCCAGCACCCCGGCCGCACTGCTAATGATCTCTTCCTTGACCGCATGGTGCTCATGATCGCCACCAGCGCCCCTCTTCCCCTCCTCCAGCATACGGAGCAGCGGCAAACATGTCATGCTGCTTCCATATTCCTCAGGGGATTCTTGATGCCTCGAGGAGGACGAGGAGAAGGTTGAGCATGACGGCGACGAGGAAGAGGACGACGCGGGCGGCTTGAGCCACTGGACGAAAGGCGAGGCGACAGCAAGCTCGCCTTCCATCGCGCTGCAGGTCCGCAGCCCCATCTCGATATTGTAGCTGTATATAAACTACGACTCCCGCTTTGGGGTGGGGGAGATGCAGCTTATATATAAGCTCTTGATCTCGGGTTTGGTGAGTCGTGGGGGGAAGATAGAACAGGTGAGGAAGAATGAGGAGAATGGCAGCCTAATGTCAAGGTGTGCATGCGTCACGAACGATCTTGGAGAAAAGGAGAGATGACGCCGTTTATATATACACGCTAATGGAGCCTTGTCTAGCTCCTCGCCTTTATGTTTGTGTGTGCTGCACTGCTGGGTCTGGAAACTCTCGCAGGCTTTCACACACGATCGAGCTATAGATCGAGGTAGGTCAGGCAGATCGAGATGGGCCGCGAGGGAGGGCTGCTGCGTATGCATGCGCTAGCGCCGGTGTAGAGGGGAGTACGTGGGGATGAGTTCCTGGCGCCGTGCGTTACACAGTGCTAGCGGTCCGCGCGCGCGGCGGGGTCGTGACTGAGTGGCGATCGTGCTAGGAGTGCGCGCGCGGGGTCCGGGGTCAAGTGCAGTACACAGTGAAGAGAAACAGAGGACGGGATGGACTGTGTTGTGTTCTCACCTACATGTACGGCGGCCTAGCCTCCTGTTTAGAGCATGTCTAACAGGCTCCGTATTTTTTCGCCCCTTAAAACGCGAGTACAGGGCCTGTATTCACTTTTCGCCGGCCAAAAACTCGGACGAGATAGCAGACCCCGTATTTCTAAACTGTAAAGAAGAATATTCCCAGAATATGCTAAAAAAAATTCTTCTCTTCTTCCTTCTCTCTTTCTTCCTCCTCGTGCGTGCATCACAGCTCCTGGCCTCCTGCCCCACCCTACCCCGGCCGCCCCTGCTCTGCCCCTGCCCCGGCCGTCCCTGCCCTGCCCCGGCACCCCGCCGCCGGCCCTGCTCCGCCCCGGCCGCCCCCCGTCCCCCGCCCCGGCCATGGCCGCGCTCCGCTCCGGCCGCCGCCCGCTCCAGCTCCGCCCCGGCCGCCCCCCGTCCGCCACGGCCGGCCGCGCCCGCTCTCCGCACCGGCCGCGCGCGAGCCATGGCTGGCCGCGCCGCAGCGGCTGCGCCCGCTCCCGCCCCCGCCCGCCACGGCCGCGTCCGCACCGGCTGCGCCCGCTCCTGCCCGGCCGCCGCCGGCCCGGCCGCGCCCGCTCCGGCCGCGCCCGCTCCGTCCGTCCCCACGCCGGCCGCGCCCGCTCCCGCTCCGGACGCCCGCCATGGCCGCCGCCCGCTACAGTGCGCAGAAGCAGTTGCTAGCTGAAATTTCAGCCCGCCAAGGGTGAGGGGTTGGCCCTGTATTCCCCCTCCCGCCCCGCACAAGTAAGGGGCGAGAAGCCGCCCCGTAGCCGAAACTGAAAAATTTCGAGTCAGGGGCCTGATTTACGGGGTCTGCTAGATGGCCGGGTAGAGCTCTACCCCGTATATCGGCGGTTATTTTACGGGGTTGGGCCTTTTAGGGGGTCTGTTAGACCTGCTCTTAGGGTTTGTTTGGGACTTTTTCATACGCCTCTCTAGACCTTAGAACAAAAACTATTTGTGCGTGGGCGCCTCCAAAAGAGAGGCCATAGCGTAGATGATAGAGTATATTATAGAGTGACTAATTCTCACTACCATGATGTCATTAAATCTTAGCTACTGTAGATGATAGAGTATATTATAGAGAGTGACTAATTCTCACTACCATGATGTCATTAAATCTTAGCTACTGCTCGTGCGTACTCATAACTAGCATGAATCACCAAGGAGTCTAACAATTCGCGCATTTCTCTCGTTTGTAAATTATGTTGCAACTCATAACTAGCACAAATTAGAGGAGATTTATTTCCCCACAAGGGTAACTAGAGGCTTTATATCAAACTATCGGGGCAAAAAGTGGTTCTTTCTTCTATCCTCTTCAAACACCCTGAAATCCAAATGAAATAGTTTTGTGTCCCCAACTCCAGTGAAGTGTTTGCCAAGCACAATAGTGTGTAATTGATACGAAATAAAACATAATAAAGCAAGTAATTAAAGTATTTTTTGTATCTTCAAATTAGTTAGTACTAAAATAAAAGTGCAAGCAAAGCAAAGAAAAGTAAAGTGTTTTCTTATGGATTAAAATTGACTAGGCTTTATGGTTTCATTTGATCTCTCTCATAAACATAGTTGCGTGGATAAAACACTCAATAACAAGCAACAAATGGTATCATACAATATTATGTTGTTGATAAGCATTCTTATGGGCATTACATCTCATCATAGAGATGGTGCAATACATCTCCCTAATACTCCCCTGGTAGGGGAAAACTTTTCAACCTAAGATTAAAATAAACAGAGTATTGCTTGAGGAATTTTGACATGAAATTGATTAACAAAAAATACTATATTGACGAAACGGGGCCACCTAAAATGTCACTAGATGAACAATAGCATATGTAATCATTTATCCCTAGTGGGGTAACTAATGGAAAGGTAAAAAAACCCATAAAAGCACATGAATATTACCGCATGCATATTACCAAGTTACTCCACATAAAACACCCCCCTCACAGGTTCCTGCACACATGAATGGGGTAACATATGCATCTACCGATACAAGGAGAATAAAATATCAATTGCATCCCATTACTCATCTCATAATAAAAATATCCACCATCATAGAAATACATATATGTTCACAATCATGCAGGCAGGTCATGTGACTCTAATTAGTAAAGTGCATAGGGAGAGATTGATGCAAGATACCAGAAAGTGTATATCTCTTAGTCACGCGGATGGACAAATCATAGTATTGATACATGCTAGACAACAATTACTTTCCGAGATACCTGAAAGGCACATTTTGTTTTCCTAGCTACAAAGTGACAATCGATGCCCCCAAAGTATTCTTCTGGTACACAGGAGTATCATAGTCTCATGGTGTAAGGATTAGGATACTTGACATTGGAAAGCTACGATCATATTGCTTCGTTTAGTTAGATCTTGTCCATCACATCATTCTTCCAATGACATGACTCCGTTGTTAATTGAAACAAATGTCTATGGTTAGGAAACCTTAACCATCATTAACCAATGAACTAGTATAGTAGAGACTTACTAGTGACTTGGTGATGACGGTTAGCCTCGGCAATGCCCATAAGTACGGACTTGGGTTTTTAGGAAAGAGAGAGCTGGTGGTTTCGAAGACTTATCAAACAAACTAGGTAGAAAAATAGATTGGAGGCTAAAGTCGCCGAGGTTATACTGGAATTAGGGTTTGCAACAATGCGTGATGTTACAAGAGTTTCGATGCCCTCCCCGGTGTCTCCTCCTAGCCCTTATATAGTGGGCTAGCTCTCAGAGTCCATCCCCGAGTCGGTTACAATGACATATGTCGGTTTACCCGATTTGGCTAACACTTGCCTAATTTCATGTAGTTTCTAGTCTTGCAGTCTTCTTGGGCTTCATGGGCTTTATACGACCTTTCTTTGATCCGCACCAGGGTTGGTAATATTGAATACGCAATATGGTCCCATGTCACTCGGTATTGTTTATAAACCACACAAGTATTATATTTCCGGTAAATACAATTTAGCATGGGGAGTATAAACATTTATCATGAAAATGAAATATGATAATAGCAACTTTATTATTGCCTTGAGGGCATATTTCCAACACCACATCCTAGTATTGTCCTTCTTCAGCCAAACTTCCTGCTCGGTTTCGATAAAGTTGGAGCACCATGTGTCCATCAACCGTTCTTCTTCAATGCCAAAGTCCGGGAGGTACCTCCTTGTGTAGCTAGCTGAAAAGTAATGAAACACAAATAAAATCATTAATATATTAATTAGTAGTTTTTATCTCCGTTGTCAATAGGAAATTCTAAGTAGCATGAACCGCTCATGAATAATCACTTACCCATCTTGCCATTGTCATCAGGAAAAAATACGAAGACATGCCATTGAAGATGTCGGTGGCGCTGAGGAAGTAGTCGTCGTTGGAGAAGAAGTCGTATGCGTCTGAGTAGGAGAAGAAGTCGGTAGGTGCGCAAAAGCTCTCCCCAAAAACTTTACCACCCCTCTCCCGTATAGGATCGCAAGAGGAAGATTTATGGAAGCCTACTGTCGTTGCCTAATCGACGGTGCCTCGGAGGAGGGATCCTCACGAGGGGGAGAAGAAGTAGGGGCCATAGGGCGGAGTGCACACGGGACGGTGGTACGCGATTTACCCAGCTTCGGAACACCTGCACGATGACAGGGCCTACTGCTGCTTGTCTGGAATTATCTGGGCGCTTTCGGGTTGTTACAATGAGTTGTGCTTGTGCCTCTAGGGCTCCCGGGATCCGGCTTATAAAGGCGCACGGATCTAGGGTTTATATGGAGAGTCCTAGCCGGATTACAGGTTGCCTAACTACGGTACAATGTCTTGCCGTGTACGTCAAGGATCCGCCTTCCCTTATACGTCGTACTGGATCCGGGTTCCATATGGGCCTCCATGGATCCGACTTCCTCCGAAGGTCGGTTGGGATCCGGCTTCCCTCTCCTGGGCTGGACTTCATCCTTCAGGATCAACAGCAACTGGGCCGCCCGATGGGCCACATGCCACACCACCATCTATGGGCCACCCGGGCTTGCCGGATCTAGGCACTGTCGATGGTACACCCATGAAATATACCCACAACAGTAGCCCCCAGAGTTCTCCGAGTTTCACCTCCTGTTTCCGCCTTGCTAACGCTTCATGAGTTCCGGCAATTTCGGTAACGCGGAGAAACTTGAAGAACTCCAACTTCACATTTTCTTCTTTCCCAACTTTTGGTCGGAAAATCCCCTCATCCTGCGGGACTTCATCCATCGATAACATACGATACGTCTCTGGGTTACTCCCCTGCTTGTGGACAAGAGTTTGCTTATCTTCACGCTGCTACCCGGAACCTTAAAAGATTCAAACGGTTCCGCCAATCTTGGCGCCATTTTCGCGCGATTTGAGCGGTAAACTAGCCTTAGCTGTTTTTACTGCTTAGGGTTTTCGACACGTGTCGCTTATCCAACGGTGCGACGCTTGCGTTCCGACCACAGGATGCGGAGCACAAATCTCTTCCCTCGGCCTATAAATATCCACCGTCTACCCTAATTACCTCATTCCCACCCCATTCTCCTCTCAGCGCAGCGCCGCCTCCGAGCTCTTCCTCCGCCGTACCGGAGTCTGCCGGAATCCTGCCGGAGTTTCGCCGGAGTCGCTTCGCCGCCGTGGAGTGTTCTTCCTGTTCTTAACTTCAGCGAGCCAACGCACCAAAACCTCGTCGCCGGCGACTCCGACCACCGCGGAAACCATTCCGGTAAGCTCTCGAGCTTCGTCTTTGCGCCGTAGTTGGTAGGGATGAGTTTAGGACTTTGACGTTGGATCCGACTAAACCAATTTTTCCGCCATGTTTCTTCAGATGTCTTCTACAACTCCGCCCCCTTCAACCGAGCCGATCATGGCAACACCTCTCTCCTCCACCCCCCCCACCTTTTGTCCCCGTTCAGCTGGATCCTCCCAAGGATTCCGGCAAGAACGTTGAAGGAACATCCGCTAACCCGGAGAAAGCCTCCGGAGCAGATCAAACAGAGCAGAAGGCGGAAGAAGCGGCCGCCAAAAAATCCAAGGCTCGCCAGCGGGACATCGAAGCCAAGGGGAAATGGTGGCCCTGCACCACCACCGTAACAGAACTCAACAACCTCGAGGCGGAGGGCTTCCTAAAGCCCGGATCCTGGCGGACAGTTCCGGGTTCTCTGGCTCCAGCTCCCGAGGCCGGAGAGATGGTGGTGACCAAGGCGCTTGTGGAGCGCGGCTTCTCATTCCCTCCGAGTGATTTCTTCTCGGAAATCTTGAAGGAGTATGGGCTCCAGCCCCACAACATATCCCCAAACAGCGTCTTGACGATCAGCAATAACGGTACCCTTTGCGAGGGCCATCTCCGGGTACCTCCAGAACTTTCTCTCTTTCAGTACTATTTCTCCGTCAAAAAGGAGAAGATCCCACGGACCTCCGAGTTGGCCACTTGCGGGTCCATGATGACCCACAAGTATAGGGGGTGTATCGTAGTATCTTTGATAAGTAAGAATGTCGATCCCAACGAGGAGCAGAAGGTGTTGACAGGCAGTTTTGATGAGGGATTCACTGTAAATGCTCACAGACAAGTATTCGGGGGGGGTTTTAATGTAACAGATGAATAAAGTACGAGTAAGTAAAATGCGAGAGAAATAATTGCAGCGAGTGGGCCAATCCTTTTTAGCACAAAGGACAAGCCGGTTTGTTTACTTATAATGACCAAACGTTCTCGAGGACACACGGGATTTTAGTCTAGTGCTTTCGCTACATACAGTTGATTAATCTTCATTATTTTGATAAGTGTTGTGTGGGTGAACCTATGCTAATGTACCGCCCTTCCTAGGACTAATACATACTTGTGATTATACCCCTTGCAAGCATCCGCAACTACAAGAAAGTAATTAAGATAAATCTAACCACAGCCTTAAACTGCGAGATCCTCGCGATCCCTCCTGCATCGATATACCAACGGGGGTTTAGGTTTACGTCACTCCGGCAACCCCGCAATTGGCAAACGAGTACAAGATGCATTCCCCTAGGCCCATAAATGGTGAAGTGTCGTGTAGTCGACGTTCACACGACACCACTAGAAGAATAACACCACAACTTAAATATCATAACATTGAATATTACTCAACCATAGTTCACTACTAACAATTAGACTTCACCCATGTCCTCAAGAACTAAACGAACTACTCACGAGACATCATATGGAACATGATCAGAGGTGATATAATGATGAATAAAAATCTGAACATAGACCTTGGTTCAATGGTTTCACTCAATAGCATCAACAACAAGTAGAAATCAGTATCGGGAGAGTTTCCCCTATCAAACAATCAAGATCAAACCCAAATTGCTACAGCGGTGACGATGTCCAGCGGTGGAGATGGCGGTGATGATGGTGGAGATGATGATGATGGTGATGGAGATGATGTCCAGCTCGATGGCGGTGACGATGGCGTCGATTTCCCCTCCGGGAGGGAATTTCCCCGGTGGATTCCTGCCCGCCGGAGAGCTCTTTTCTCTCCGGTGTTCTCCGCCCCGCGGAGGCGGCTGCAACCCTTCGTGAGGATTCCTCTCGTGGCTTAGGTCTTCGGGACGAAGGGTTTCGCGAAGAAAAGGAGGCGAAAGAGGCCGAGGGGCTCCACACCACATGGTGGCGCGGCCGGGCCATGGGCCGCGCCACCCTATGGTGTGGGCCCACCCCGGGTCCAGTCGGCTCCCCCTTCGGCTTCCTCCGTCATCCGGAAAA
>NC_061513.1:71182942-71253719 GCF_022539505.1 Lolium rigidum | reverse complement strand
CCAAGTCTTCCACCGGTAAATCATGCTTGAGAATAGGTTGGCGAAGAAAAATCTCCTCGAGCTCATCTCTTTTTTTCCTAAAAACTTCACTCTCGCTATCCTCCAAATGTTGCTGCAAAGGATTATTAGGAACAAGAACAATAGATGCACACTGCTCCATTTTAAAATCATTACTAGGCAAATCGGCTTTATAAGGAGTTTTAGTAAATTTGTAAAAGTTAAACTCATAAGATTCACCAGCAAATTTAGTCAAAATTTTCTCTTTCTTGCAATCTATAATAGCTCCACAAGTATTTAGAAAAGGTCTACCAAAAATGATAGGACAATAATTGATACGTCTCCGACGTATCGATAATTTCTTATGTTCTATGCCATATTATTGATGATACCTACATGTTTTATGCACACTTTATGTCATATTTGTGCATTTTCTGGAACTAACCTATTAACAAGATGCCGAAGTGCCGCTTCGTTGTTCTCGCTGTTTTTGGTTTCGTAAATCCTAGTAACGAAATATTCTCGGAATTGGACGAAATCAAAGCCCAGGGGCCTATTTTTCCACGAAGCTTCCATAAGTCCGAAGACGAGACGAAGAGGGGCCACGGGGTGGCCAAACCCTAGGGCGGCGCGGCCCCACCCCTGGCCGCGCCGGCCTATGGTGTGGGCCCCCCGTGCCGCCTCTTGACTTGCCCTTCCGCCTACTTAAAGCCTCCGTGACGAAACCCCCGCACCGAGAGCCACGATACGGAAAACCTTACCGAGACGCCGTCGCCGCCGATCCCATCTCGGGGATCCAGAGATCGCCTCCGGCACCCTCGCCGGAGAGGGGAATCATCTCCCGGAGGACTCTACACCGCCATGGTCGCCTCCGGAGTGATGAGTGAGTAGTCTACCCTCGGACTATGGGTCCATAGCAGTAGCTAGATGGTTGTCTTCTCCTCATTGTGCTTCATTGTTAGATCTTGTGAGCTGCCTAACATGATCAAGATCATCTATATGTAATTCTATATGTTGTGTTTGTCGGGATCCGATGGATAGAGAATACCATGTCATGTTAATTATCAAGTTATTATACATGTGTTGTTTATGATCTTGCATGCTCTCCGTTTCTAGTAGAGGCTCTGGCCAAGTTTTTACTTTTAACTCCAAGAGGGAGTATTTATGCTCGATAGTGGGTTCATGCCTCGCATTGACACCTGGGACAAGTGATGTAAAGTTCTAAGGTTGTGTTGTGCTCGTTGCCACTAGGGATAAAACATTGGCGCTATGTCCGAGGATGTAGTTGTTGATTACATTACGCACCATACTTAATGCAATTGTCTCGTTGTTAGCAACTTAATACCGGAGGGGGTTCGGATGATAACCTCGAAGGTGGACTTTTTAGGCATAGATGCAGTTGGATGGCGGTCTATGTACTTTGTCGTAATGCCCAATTAAATCTCACTATACTTATCATGTCATGTATGTGCATTGTTATGCCCTCTCTATTTGTCAATTGCCCGACCGTAATTTGTTCACCCAACATGCTTTTATCTTATGGGAGAGACACCTCTAGTGAACTGTGGACCCCGGTCCATTCTTTAATACCGAAATACAAATCTGCTGCAATACTTGTTTTTACTCGTTTTCTCTCGCAAACAATCATCTTCCACACAATACGGTTAATCCTTTGTTACAGCAAGCCGGTGAGATTGACAACCTCACTGTTTCGTTGGGGCAAAGTACTTTGGTTGTGTTGTGCAGGTTCCACGTTGGCGCCGGAATCTCCGGTGTTGCGCCGCACTACATCCCGCCGCCATCAACCTTCAACGTGCTTCTTGACTCCTACCGGTCCGATTAAACCTTGGTTTCTTATCGAGGGAAACTTGCCGCTGTGCGCATCACACCTTCCTCTTGGGGTTCCCAACGGACGCGTGTCGAACGAAAAGACAATACGTCAACCACGCGCATCAAGC
This sequence comes from Lolium rigidum, assembly GCF_022539505.1. Lineage (NCBI taxonomy): Eukaryota > Viridiplantae > Streptophyta > Magnoliopsida > Poales > Poaceae > Lolium > Lolium rigidum. The sequence goes on along the minus strand of NC_061513.1, from coordinate 71,251,764 downwards.
AAATTTCTCGGCGCCGTTGCCGGGGAGATCAAGACACGCCGCAAGGGGAGTCTCCACTTCTCAATCTCTTTACTTTGTTTTTGTCTTGCTTTATTTTATTTACTACTTTGTTTGCTGCACTTATATCAAAACACAAAAAAATTAGTTGCTAGTTTTACTTTATTTACTGTCTTGTTTGCTATATTGAAAACACAAAAAAATTAGTCTACTTGCATTTACTTTATCTAGTTTGCTTTATTTACTATTGCTAAAATGGCCAACCCTGAAAATACTAAGTTGTGTGACTTCACTAGCACAAATAATAATGATTTCTTATGCACACCTATTGCTCCACCCGCTACTACAGATGGAATTCTTTGAAATTAAACCCGCTTTACTAAATCTTGTTATGCGAGAGCAATTTTCCGGTGTTAGTTCCGATGATGCTCGCTGCCCATCTCAATAATTTTGTTGAACTATGTGAAATGCAAAAATATAAAGATGTAGATGGTGACATTATAAAATTAAAATTGTTTCCTTTCTCATTAAGAGGAAGAGCTAAAGATTGGTTGCTATCTCTCGCCTAAGAATAGTATTGATTCATGGACTAAATGCAAGGATGCTTTTATTGGTAGATATTATCCCCCTGCTAAAATTATATCTTTGAGGAGTAGCATAATGAATTTTAAACAATTAGATAATGAACATGTTGCTCAAGCTTGGGAAAGAATGAAATCTCTCGGTTAAAAATTGCCCAACCCATGGATCGACTACTTGGATGATCATCCAAACCTTCTATGCGAGACTAAATTTTTCTTCGCGGAATTTATTGGATTCAGCTGCTGGAGGTACCTTTATGTCCATCACTCTTGGTGAAGCAACAAAGCTCCTTGATAATATGATGGTTAATTACTCTGAATGGCACACGGAAAGAGCTCCACAAGGTAAGAAGGTAAATTCCGTTGAAGAATCCTCTTCCTTGAATGATAAGGTTGATGCTATTATGTCTATGCTTGCGAATGATAGGACTATTGTTGATCCTAATAATGTTCCATTAGCTTCATTGGTTGCACAAGAAGAACATGTTGATGTAAACTTCATTAAAAATAATAATTTCAACAACAATGCTTATCGGAACAATTCTAGTAATAACTATAGGCCATATCCTTATAATAATGGTAACGGTTATGCTAATTCTTATGGGAATTCTTACAACAATAATAGGAATACACCCCCTGGACTTGAGGCCATGCTTAAAGAATTTATTAGTACACAAACCGCCTTTAACAAATCTGTTGAGGAAAAGCTCAATAAAATTGATATTCTTGTTTCTAGAGTTGATAGTCTTGCCTCTGATGTTGATCTTTTGAAATCGAAAGTTATGCCTAATAGGGATATTGAAAATAAAATTGTTACTACAGCAAATGCCATCCAAGTTAGAATTAATGAGAATATAAGATTAATGGCCGAATCAGCGTGCTAGGTGGGATAGAGAAGAAAATGAAAAACTAGCTAAAAAGGAAAATGTAGCTAAAGTTTGGACGATTACCACCACTAGCAATGCTAATGATTCATATGTTGCTGCACCTCCTACTATAAATGGTAAAATAATTGGTGTTGGCAAAGCTTCTACTCCTAGTGCAAAGCGCGCAAAATTACCTGAAACTGCTAAAACTGCTGAAACTGCTTGTGATAAAACTGCTGAAATTTTTTCCAACCTTGGGGATGATAATCCCATTGCTTTAGATTGTAATGATTTAGATTTTGATGATTGCCACATCTCTGAAGTTATAAAGTTCTTGCAAAAACTTGCTAAGAGTCCCAATGCTAGCGCTATAAATTTGGCTTTCACAAAACATATTACAAATGCTCTCATAAAAGCTAGAGAAGAGAAACTTAAACTTGAAACTTCTATTCCTAGAAAGCTAGAGGATGGTTGGGAGCCCATCATTAAAATGAGAGTCAAAGATTTTGATTGTAATGCTTTATGTGATCTTGGTGCAAGTATTTCGTTATGCCTAAAAAAGTCTATGATATGCTTGACTTGCCACCATTGAAAAATTGTTATTTGGATGTTAATCTCGCCGATAATGCTAAAAAGAAACCTTTGGGGAAAGTTGATAATGTTCATATTATGGTTAACAATAACCTTGTCCCCGTTGATTTTGTTGTCTTGGATATTGAATGCAATGCATCTTGCCCCATTATATTGGGAAGACCTTTTCTTCGAACCGTTGGTGCTACTATTGATATGAAGGAAGGTAATATTAAATATCAATTTCCTCTCAAGAAAGGTATGGAACACTTCCCTAGAAAGAGAATGAAGGTACCTTATGATTCTATTATTAGAACAAATTATGATGTTGATGCTTCATCTCTCGATGTTACTTGAGTTACACTTTCTGCGCCTAGCTGAAAGGCGTTAAAGAAAAGCGCTTATGGGAGACAACCCATGTTTTTACTACAGTATTTTTGTTTTATATTTGTGTCTTGGAAGTTGTTTACTACTGTAGCAACCTCTCCTTATCTTAGTTTTATGTTTTGTTGTGCCAAGTAAAGTCTTTGATAGAAAAGTAAGTACTAGATTTGGATTACTGCGCAGTAAACAGATTTCTTTGCTGTCACGAATCTGGGTCTAATTCTCTGTAGGTAACTCAGAAAATTATGTCAATTTACGTGAGTGATCCTCAGATATGTACGCAACTTTCATTCAATTTGAGCATTTTCGTTTGAGCAAGTCTGGTGGCCTAATAAAATCCATCTTTACGGACTGTTCTGTTTTGACAGATTCTGTCTTTTATTTCGCATTGCCTCTTTTGCTATGTTGGATGAATTTCTTTGATCCACTAATGTCCAAGTAGCTTTATGCAATGTCCAGAAGTGTTAAGAATGATTGTGTCACCTCTGAACATGTGAATTTTTATTATGCACTAACCCTCTAATGAGTTGTTTCGAGTTTGGTGTGGAGGAAGTTTTCAAGGATCAAGAGAGGAGTATGATGCAATATGATTAAGGAGAGTGAAAGCTCTAAGCTTGGGGATGCCCCGGTGGTTCACCCCTGCATATATTAAGAAGACTCAAGCATCTAAGCTTGGGGATGCCCAAGGCATCCCCTTCTTCATCGACAACACTATCAGGTTCCTCCCCTGAAACTATATTTTTATTCGGCCACATCTTATGTACTTTGCTTGGAGCGTCGGTTTGTTTTTGTTTTTGTTTTGTTTGAATAAAATGGATCCTAGCATTCACTTTATGGGAGAGAGACACGCTCCGCTGTTGCATATGGACAAATATGTCCTTAGGTTCTACTCATAGTATTCATGGCGAAGTTTCTCCTTCGTTAAATTGTTATATGGTTGGAATTGGAAAATGCTACATGTAGTAACTCTAAAATGTCTTGGATAATTTGATACTTGGCAATTGTTGTGCTCATGTTTAAGCTCTTGCATCATATACCTTGCACCCATTAATGAAGAAATACTTAGGGCTTACTAATTTGGTTTGCATATTTGGTTTCTCTAGAGTCTAGATAACATCTAGTATTGAGTTTTGAATAACAAGGAAGACGGTATGGAGTCTTATAATGTTTACCATATGTCTTTTATGTGAGTTTTGCTGTACCGTTCATCCTTGTGTTTGTTTCAAATAACCTTGCTAGCCTAAACCTTGTATCGAGAGGGAATACTTCTCATGCATCCAAAATACTTGAGCCAACCACTATGCCATTTGTGTCCACCATACCTACCTACTACATGGTATTTACCCGCCATTCCAAAGTAAATTGCTTGAGTGCTACCTTTAAAATTCCATCATTCACCTTTGCAATATATAGCTCATGGGACAAATAGCTTAAAAACTATTGTAGTATTGAATATGTACTTATGCACTTTATCTCTTATTAAGTTGCTTGTTGAGCGGTAACCATGTTTCGGGGACGCCATCAACTATTCTTTGTTGGATATCATGTGAGTTGCTATGCATGTCCGTCTTGTCCGAAGCAAGAGAGATCTACCACCTTCATGGTTGGAGCATGCATATTGTTAGAGAAGAACTTTGGGCCGCTAACTAAAGCCATGATTCATGGTGGAAGTTTCAGTTTGGACACATATCCTCAATCTCATATGAGAATAATAATTGTTGCCACATGCTTATGCATAAAAGAGGAGTCCATTATCTCGTTGTCCATGTTGTCCCGGTATGGATGTCTAAGTTGAGAATAATCAAAAGCGAGAAATCCAAAATGCGAGCTTTCTCCGTAGACCTTTGTACAGGCGGCATGGAGGTACCCCATTGTGACACTTGGTCAAAACATGTACATTGCAAAGATCCGGTAGTCCAAGTTAATTAGGACAAGGTGCGGGCACTATTAGTATACTATGCATGAGACTTGCAACTTGTAAGATATAACTTTCATAACTCATATGCTTTATTACTACCGTTGACAAAATTGTTTCATGTTTTCAAAATAAAAGCTCTAGCACAAATATAGCAATCCATGCTTTCCTCTTTGAAGGACCATTCTCTTTACTTTTATGTTGAGTCAGTTCACCTATCTCTCTCCACCTCAAGAAGCAAACACTTGTGTGAACCGTGCATTGATTCCTACATACTTGCATATTGTACTTGTTATATTACTCTATGTTGACTATTATCCATGAGATATACATGTTACAAGTTGAAAGCAACCGCTGAAACTTAATCTTCCTTTGTGTTGCTTCAATACCTTTACTTTGATTTATTGCTTTATGAGTTAACTCTTATGCAAGACTTATTGATACTTGTCTTGAAGTACTATTCATGAAAAGTCTTTGCTTTATGATTCACTTGTTTACTCATGTCATCACCATTGTTTTGATCGCCGCATCCACTACATATGTTTACAAATAGTATGATCAAGGTTATGATGGCATATCACTTCGGAAATTATCTTTGTTATCGTTTTACTCGCTCGGGACGAGCGGAACTAAGCTTGGGGATGCTTGATACGTCTCCGACGTATCGATAATTTCTTATGTTCTATGCCATATTATTGATGATACCTACATGTTTTATGCACACTTTATGTCATATTTGTGCATTTTCTCGGAACTAACCTATTAACAAGATGCCGAAGTGCCGCTTGTCGTTTTCTCGCTGTTTTTGGTTTCGTAAATCCTAGTAACGAAATATTCTCGGAATTGGACGAAATCAAAGCCCGGGGGCCTATTTTTCCACGAAGCTTCCGGAAGTCCGAAGACGAGACGAAGAGGGGCCACGGGGTGGCCAAACCCTAGGGCGGCGCGGCCCCACCCCCGGCCGCGCCGGCCTATGGTGTGGGCCCCCGTGCCGCCTCTTGACTTGCCCTTCCGCCTACTTAAAGCCTCCGTGACGAAACCCCCGCACCGAGAGCCACGACACGGAAAACCTTACCGAGACGCCGTCGCCGCCGATCCCATCTCGGGGGATCCAGGAGATCGCCTCCGGCACCCTGCCGGAGAGGGGAATCATCTCCCGGAGGACTCTACACCGCCATGGTCGCCTCCGGAGTGATGAGTGAGTAGTCTACCCCTGGACTATGGGTCCATAGCAGTAGCTAGATGGTTGTCTTCTCCTCATTGTGCTTCATTGTTAGATCTTGTGAGCTGCCTAACATGATCAAGATCATCTATATGTAATTCTATATGTTGTGTTTGTCGGGATCCGATGGATAGAGAATACCATGTCATGTTAATTATCAAGTTATTATACATGTGTTGTTTATGATCTTGCATGCTCTCCGTTTTTAGTAGAGGCTCGGCCAAGTTTTTACTTTTAACTCCAAGAGGGAGTATTTATGCTCGATAGTGGGTTCATGCCCGCATTGACACCGGGACGATGTGACAGAAAGTTCTAAGGTTGTGTTGTGCTCGTTGCCACTAGGGATAAAACATTGGCGCTATGTCCGAGGATGTAGTTGTTGATTACATTACGCACCATACTTAATGCAATTGTCCGTTGTTAGCAACTTAATACTGGAGGGGTTCGGATGATAACTCGAAGGTGGACTTTTTAGGCATAGATGCGATTGGATGGCGGTCTATGTACTTTGTCGTAATGCCCAATTAAATCTCACTATACTTATCATGTCATGTATGTGCATTGTTATGCCCTCTCTATTTGTCAATTGCCCGACCGTAATTTGTTCACCCAACATGCTTTTATCTTATGGGAGAGACACCTCTAGTGAACTGTGGACCCCGGTCCATTCTTTAATACCGAAATACAAATCTGCCGCAATACTTGTTTTTACCGTTTTCTCTGCAAACAATCATCTTCCACACAATACGGTTAATCCTTTGTTACGAGCAAGCCGGTGAGATTGACAACCTCACTGTTTCGTTGGGGCAAAGTACTTTGGTTGTGTTGTGCGGGTTCCACGTTGGCGCCGGAATCTCCGGTGTTGAGCCGCACTACATCCCGCCGCCATCAACCTTCAACGTGCTTCTTGACTCCTACTGGTCCGATTAAACCTTGGTTTCTTACTGAGGGAAACTTGCCGCTGTGCGCATCACACCTTCCTCTTGGGGTTCCCAACGGACGCGTGTCGAACGAAAAGACAATACGTCAACCACGCGCATCAATAATCACTAGCAGCAGAACCAAGTACCAAAAAGTCAGCAGGATATTTAATCTTACCACATAGAACTTCCACATCTCGAACAATACCAATTGGTGAAATAGTTTCTCTATTAGCCAGCTGAATAACCACATCAATATCTTCAAGTTCACAAGAATCAATTTCGTGCATAATCTCCGTGTAAAGCTCATAAGGAATAGCACTAACACTTGCACCAATATCGCATAAACCATAATAGCAATGATCACAAATTTTAACAGATAGCATAGGAACACTAGCTTGTTTGGGTTTATTAGGATGTGAAACAATATTAGAAGCATCTTCACGTGAAAATAATATGACCATCCTCTACATTTTCAGTCACAAGATCTTTAACTATGGCAACAACGAGAGTTCAACTTTTATTTGTTCTTCAGGTTCTCTAGGTTTTTTTTCACTTTTATGAACCGCACTATTTATAACAGAGTACTCTTTCATTTTAGAAGGAAAAGGAGTTTTTTCAATATAAGCTTCAGAAATAACACGATCGACAGCTTTCAATTACAACACATTTATTAATAGATGAATCAATTTTATCTTTATACGGTTCATGATACTTATCAAAATTCTTCTTAGGCAATTCATAATGAGAGGCAAAAGCTTTATAAAGGTTTGCAAGCAACTTGAGAATCAAGACCATATGTAGCACTCATATTACGAAATGTATCGAGTATCCATAAAAGCTTCAATGCATTTATAATCATAAATTATACCGATTCTCTATCTTTGTCGTTCTCCCAACCTTCGGTATTTTCTTGGATCCGATCAAGAAGGTCCCTTTTAAACTCTTCTTTATTGCGCGTAAATGATCCGGAACAAGAAGTATCCAACGAAGGTCTTGTCTTGAAAAGAAAGTCTTGCATAGAAATTATCAATAATAACATTACCGAGGAAGCTCATGAATGGGGCATTTGAGCATTAAAGACTTCAATCTCCCCAAGCTTGGGCAATACTCTCTCCATCATGAGGCCAGAAATTATATATGCGGTTCCGATCCTTGTGAATTTCACTTGGAGGATAAAATTTGGAATAAAATAAAGGCACAATGTCCTCCCAATCAAGAGAATCACCATTCTTCAGACAATTTATACCAATGCGCCGCTTTACCGCACGAGCGATATAGAGAATAGCTTCTTCCTAACTTCATTCATAGCAATACCTGCACACTTGAATAATCCGCATAATTCATGCAAAAACAAGTAAATGATCACCAGGATGGACAGTTCCATCCCCTTCATAGCGGTTATCCATAACATGTTCAATAATTTTCGTAGGTATTTTATATGGTATTACTTCCTCACCTGGCGCCTCATCCACTACCGTTGCAGTAGTAGTAGATTTCCCAAATAGAAATTGAAGAGGAGATCTCTCCATAATGACTTATAGCAGCAGGCAGAAATAAAATCAGCACAAACAGTAAAGGTTTTCCTTACCAATTCCGCTTACCAATAGCGCTTCACTCCCCGGCAACGGCGCCAGAAAATAGTCTTGATGACCCACAAGTATAGGGGTGTATCGTAGTATCTTCGATAAGTAAGAATGTCGATCCCAACGAGGAGCGAAGGTGTTGACATGCGGTTTTGATGAGGGATTCACCGTAAATGCTCACGGACAAGTATTCGGGGGGTTTTGATGTAACGGATGAATAAAGTACGAGTAAGTAAAATGCGAGAGAAATAATTGCAGCGAGTGGCCCAATCCTTTTTAGCACAAAGGACAAGCCGGTTTGTTTACTTATAATGACCAAACGTTCTCGAGGACACACGGGATTTTAGTCTAGTGCTTTCGCTACATACAGTTGATTAATCTTCACTATTTTGATAAGTGTTGTGTGGGTGAACCTATGCTAATGTACCGCCCTTCCTAGGACTAATACATACTTGTGATTATACCCCTTGCAAGCATCCGCAACTACAAGAAAGTAATTAAGATAAATCTAACCACATCCTTAAACTCTGAGATCCCGCGATCCCTCCCCGCATCGATATACCAACGGGGGTTTAGGTTTCGTCACTCCGGCAACCCCGCAATTGGCAAACGAGTACAAGATGCATTCCCCTAGGCCCATAAATGGTGAAGTGTCGTGTAGTCGACGTTCACACGACACCACTAGAAGAATAACACCACAACTTAAATATCATAACATTGAATATTACTCAACCATAGTTCACTACTAACAATTAGACTTCACCCATGTCCTCAAGAACTAAACGAACTACTCACGAGACATCATATGGAACATGATCAGAGGTGATATAATGATGAATAACAATCTGAACATAGACCTTGGTTCAATGGTTTCACTCAATAGCATCAACAACAAGTAGAAATCAGTATCGGGAGAGTTTCCCCTATCAAACAATCAAGATCAAACCCAAATTGCTACAGCAGTGACGATGTCCAGCGGTGGAGATGGCGGTGATGATGGTGGAGATGATGATGATGGTGATGGAGATGATGTCCAGCTCGATGGCGGTGACGATGGCGTCGATTTCCCCCTCCGGGAGGGAATTTCCCCGGCGGATTCCTGCCCGCCGGAGAGCTCTTTTCTCTCTGGTGTTCTCCGCCCCGCAGAGGCGGCTGTAACCCTTCGTGAGGATTCCTCTGTGGCTTAGGTCTTCGAGACGAAGGGTTTCGCGAAGAAAAGGAGGCGAAAGAGGCCGAGGGGGCTCCACACCACATGGTGGCGCGGCCAGGCCATGGGCCGCGCCACCCTATGGTGTGGGCCCACCCCGGGTCCAGCTCGGCTCCCCCTTCGGCTTCCTCCGTCATCCGGAAAAATAGGATTTTCTCGTAAAACTTCCTTCCACGAGTTGATCTTCCGAAATATCGCATCCCGACGGTGCTTTTTCCAGCAGAATCCCGGCTCCGGTGCTCGATCTCCAAATAATCATGAAACATGCAAAATAGATGAAATAACATAAGTATTGTGTCCCAATATGAAATATATCAATGAATAACAGCAAATTATGATATAAAATAGTGATGCAAATTGGACGTATCAGTCCATCACTTTCATGCTCCGCGCCGGTCGCGTCTATCCTCCCACCGACCGCCACGAATCCGCGCGGTACTAGTCCGAAGGCTTCTTCTGCCTGAAGGACGTCTTCGACCCGGCGAGCGAAAAGACGCTGCCGCCTTTCAAGAACAGCCCCGCCAACGAGACTCCGGCCTGGACTCAATGTCCTCACCTTTTCGAGTCACCTCAGCTGACTCGCGCAGTTAGGCGGATCTGCAAGCTGACAGAGGAAGGCCTGACGGGGAAGGACCTCACCATGTCTTGGTTCACCAAGCGGATCCAACCACTTCAACATCGGGACCGCCTGATGTTCCATTACACGGGGCGCGACGATCCTATGCGCGCCTCCAAGGACAACCTTTCTGCTGACGCCATCGACAAACGGATCCGACTCCTCATCAAGATTCAGTGTGATCTTCATATTCACGTGTGTAACAAGGACATCCACACCAACGGCTCCGGGACCGCGGTACGTTGTCTTGTCTCAACCGCTGATTCCTTTGTAATCTGAATTTTGTCTAAGTAATGGCTCGGTAACATAGCTCGAAGCCCTCGAGGAAGGCGATCTCGGAACTCTCCTCCGGGTCCCTCAAGCGGGCAACACTGATCCGGAAGCCGCGTCGGAGGCGGAGGCTCCCGAGGTCCCGCGCCCCTCCAAGAGAAAGAGGGCTGCTCCCTCCAGCCCTGTAGCCAAACGTGCCCGTGAGGTGCCTAGCACCGCGGCTACCCGCAAGGCGGAGGCGGAGAAGAAGCGCCTCAAGCTTATCGACACCAGCAACAGAGCCCAACCTGACATTCACCATTTCTTCAAGCCTTCCGGGTAAGTGCTCGATTTCCGAATTAAAATCCCTCTGTCATCATGAATTAGCACATACTTAGTCATTATGGTTTTCCCTTTGCGCAACAGAAGTTCCGGAAGCCAGCCCCCCAAGGCCCCTAAGGCCCCCAAGAAGAGAACCAAGCCATCTCCGGCCTCCATACCAGTCACACCGGAAGTCGAGGTTCCACCCAAGGCCTCCTCAACCGCCAAGCCGGATCCTAAGGACGTCATCAACATCGATGACCTTCCCGAAGACCCAACTGGCCACGGCGATTCAGGCAAGGGCGCATCCTCGTCTGCACCTCCGCCTGAGCAGCCAACCGCCACCTCAGCTGAGCCTACGGCTGAGCAATACGAGCAGAAGGTGCAGCTTATTCGTGCCACTGGCACGCCCCAAACTCATCCTCACCATTCTCCGTCTCTGCAAAAGCTCCCGCTCTCACAGCGCCACGCGGTAGTTTCCGCCATGATGGACAAGGTGTGGGGGCCTGCGAATACGGAGATGCATGAGCTCTCCGACCTCGAGAGTGATCTCAAGGTCTTTTTTGCTAAGCATAAGGAGGTGCGCCAGGTAACACTAGCCCCCAAGCATTGGGTTAGACATTTTTTCCGTGTAACATGTGTTAGCCGATGCTTTTTTCGATATGCACCTTAGGCGGAAATTTAAAATTTTCTCAATCCAAGACTTTGAACTCCTCGCCAGCCCCCAGAATTTTGAATTTCCGGCTAACTCATGTCTGCTTCTCAGAACACGCGGAAGCTGCACGAAGACCTGCGCGTCCATGTGCTGGAGCAAATGACGGAGATAGAGGGGCTGCGCCAGAATGCTGAAAATAGCCAAAAGGCTATAAAGCACCTGGAGACCCGCCTAAACGGTGAGAACTCCGGGTTAGATTTGAATCTTTCTATGAACCTTCACGATGCATAACATGTGTGATTTTCTGCCTACAGAAGAAATTGCCAAGCGCCCCGCCATCGACGACCTGTCCGCCAAAGTCCAAGTGCTCGAGGCGGAGAACGAATCCCTCAAGACCTTCATTAAAGAATCCTCCGAGAAGGAGACTTTGGCGAGGAAGGAGCTCTCGGAAAAGCACGCCCGCTACATGGCGGAACTTGCGGAGAAACTCAAGAAGAGCCAGCAAAGGGTATCAACCTTAGCGGCTAAAAACAAGAGCCAAGAGGCGGAGGCGGCGGCCGTAGATCTCGCTCTCGCTCAAAATCCCCCCGCCACGGCTCGCGTGACGCGCGGGAACGTCTCAATGAATACAGAATTGACTACATAGGCCCAAAGTGCTTCGGCATGATGATTCGAGAGGAACCAACGCCAAGGATGAACCTCAAGCTACCCGGAAACCTGAAGACCTATGATGGCACGGAAAGGCCGGATACCTGGATTGAGGATTACTATAATGCAGTAACCTTTGCCAGAGGAACCCCTAACATCGTCTGCCGCATGCTTCAGCTGTACCTTGTGGGTCCAGCCCGGATCTGGCTCAGCGACCTCGAGAAGAATTCCATCTTTTGTTGGTTTGACCTGAAGACCGCCTTCGAAAAGCACTTCAGGGGGACCTACAAGAGACCTGCCACGACAAGCGACTTACAGGCATGTATCCAGAAGAAGGGTGAAACATCAAGGAACTTCCTCACCCGATGGCTAGCAACAAGGAACGAGTGTGAAAATGTCGATCACACCACAGCTATGCACGCCTTTATAGGTGACTGCAGAGGGGAGGATTGCTGCGGCACAAGCTCACTTGCTTGGCTAACGCAAACAAACTGAGTTTGGATGACATGATCTCCATTGCCAGCGATCATACTGCCGCCGACGACGACGCAGGCGGAGACCTCGCAGCCACAGCAATTCCCCTGCACCAGCAAAAGAAGAACCGTGATAACAGTAACACTAGCGGCACTAAGCGGAAGAATCCACCTGATGACCAGAAGAGTGGCGGATCTGAGATGGTCGTCATGGCTTTCCAGCGCGGAGGTCAAGGAGGCGGAAGAGGCCACGGCCGCGGAGGCGGAGCCGGCAGGGGCCAGCAGCGTGGTGACGAGGTCACCGCTGCCGGAACCCGCGCCCCCCAAACATACGAGGAGTACACAGACATGCCCTGACATGCAGTGCACGCCGCAAGGGGAGAAGACATGATCGGGTGGCGGCGATGTGCTCTGAAACCAGATGGCTAGGGCATGTGGTATGTTTGAGAGGGGAGATCTTTCTTTTATATGCATATAGGTGAACCAAACAATCGTGCTAGAAATTGAAAAGAACCGTTGGGACACGGACCAAACATACCGAAGTCGAACAGTCGGTTGTTTGCAATCGCCTTCCACTAATGCAAAAACATTCCAGCTTCTCAAGTCATTCATGACAACAACAAAAACACGCACACGTGGCATAGATCCTACCTTGGCTCGGTTCATTCCCGAAAATGACATGCGCGCGTTATGACTAGACGAGACGGGCGATAGAGCAACACGTATGTGTACTCTTCTCATACAACAAGAAGAATAGTCTTCCTTATAAGAAGGTCCGGCACATTGTAAACTGCTCTCTCGATCTGTTTCACAATTAAATATGAACTAAAATCACGACAAAAAAACATTAAAAGGAGACAGTAGCAATGCTAAACTAAACTTCTGTTCCAGCTTTTTTCATACATAAATGGTCCACTACTAGGGATCCTTTTTTTTTCCAATTCCCAGGGAGCTAGTACTGTCGATCAGTCCAGATCAGGTACTACAATGATGCGCATGCGTCCGATCTGAGCCGTTTTCTATCAGTATCAGTAGTCTATCTGGGTGTAATCATCTGCATATATGCCCAACCTCGCGATCTGCATGATCGGCCGAAACTCGGAGAAAAACACTCACGCCGACATAGGGAGAGTGCACCTTTAACGTACTCGAGCAGAACATGGGAGCACGTACGGTGCCCGTCAGGTGGGCTGGCCGCCGGCCGGACTCCGTCAAAAAGGCAGCGCGATCGAGAGCGAGCCAGCACGACCGGACCGCCGGTGCCGGCGCCGGCCCCTGGAGAATATATGTTTGGTGTCTGTTACAAGACCACGTACCGACGTACACGCCACCGCTGTGAGACGACGTACGTACGTGTCAAGAACAAGAGAAAACTTTGGTACGCGCCGGCCGCGCGTATGTTGCGCATGGATCTCTATGTTCCTCGTCCATGCGTCACCTTTTGATTCGGTGGCACGGGCCATCATGAACCTGGAGACCGATCGGCCAGCGGGCGCCTGGTCGTGTGGAGTTGGCCGTGTTGGACTCGGTCTCGGTCCAGCCGCGTGCATGGAGCACACGGAAATGAAGCATCGTGTGATGCGCGTGGTGGCGGCTTGGGCTGTACCGCACTGGGCCGTGGAGGCCCGCCAATCCAGGGCCGCACGTCGGAGATCGGCAGACGTTGGGCCTGAGTGTATCCGCAGAAGTTGGAGGGATGGAATGAATAGCCACGCTCGGCCCACAATCCTAAAACTGGACGTCGTTAAAGGATGGGCCAGTCGCTGCCGCTCATTGCACCAGCGCGTAACGCAGGCTTTGCCGCGTCCACGGAAGATACCCAGGGCCCACTATCCTTCCCCCAGGGAGATAGAGCCTCCCTCAAAATTGAAAAGAAAAAAAAAATCAATGCTACGCAGAGCCTTGTCGTTTCGCACTCAAAGCATTTCGCAGTACTCAGCTTACTGTTCGGCGTATCCGGTCTACAGCTCGGTGAAGCCGGGCACGACAAGTCGTCAATGTTCGTCGTGCGCGGCAGCGCGGGTCTCAAACATCACGTAGCAGCAAATCACAGCGTACACGTCGGGCAAAAGTTGCTCCTGTTTTTTCAAAGACACTGCCCCTCCTTGAAGCGCCATCAAAAAAACATTCGTGCAATCAATGACCTTATTTATCGAAGAAACGTCAATCCTTCGTGCGGTTCAATTCCATCGAAGTGATTTCTACAATCACCGACGTATATGTGGATCGGTAGCAAGGTTATATACCTCGTGGAAAATTTCTTTTCGTGCGAGTTGGCATGCACTTAATTTATCTTTAAAATTCATGTAATTTTAATACTGTTTGTATGGTTTGATTTGTCGCCAGTTGTTGCATGTAGCCATGCACCATCTATCGTGTAAATTAATTTTGATGGTACATAACATGCAGAATTGACATTAAAGTCGCATTAGGATAGTATAAACAAATTACAGCATGAATGCTAAATATGAAATTAATGGCATAAAAGAATAAATCAGGATGTGTTTAATGTTACTAATCTTGTTTGGTTGCATTTAACATAAAACTCGTTTTTCTGATTTGCTCAAGTCCTAGTTAATGTCCTAGTTAATGCCACGAGAAGCCGGCCCTTTCAAGGTGTTACGTAGTAGTAGATAAAATGAACGATAATCCCATAAATTCGAGCTACCTGCAGATTTTGTTAGGGATTTCTCTATCATTGCATATTTAAAGCCCTACTTTGGATAGTATGATGATATTGCTCCTGGACTTCAATTCAAGAAGGGAATGATGGTGAGGAAATCTCATCTAATGATACAACCATTATACCTATAGCTACACAAAAAAAAACCTCTCGCTCGAGCTCGTGCAAGAAAAATGAATTACTAGGTTATTTTCGTTTCTAGGAACTATTTCTAACATACATGGGTATATGATCCTCCTAAATTGAATGTCTTTGTTACACTTAAAAAATGATGGACCTATCATGAAGAAGAGAAATACGCATTGGAGAATGATCATGCATAGAAATTGCACCATACGTGCGAGAATTGAAGATGATGTTGTGAGTCGAGATTTCAGAAATTTTGAAACTATCATAATGATATATGGTGACCTAGATGAAATATTCATGATCACACTTCATATTTTCATTCTTTGCTTTACTTGGTGTTGGGCCACCTTTATTTTTGCGCCATGCTCATGTCATTTTTGTAGCTATTATTTTCGCTGGTTTTTGAAATATGTGTCTAAGGAGAAAACTCTATCTAGGATAGAATTCGTCCACCAAACCTTTGGTTGGCCAAAATCCCCTCCTGGCCTCATTAAATAACATCATAGGTATCACTTTAGACTTGGATTTTATTTACCTTGGAAGTTAGCCATTCTTCCAACTTCGTGTACTTCGATATGTGTCCAACGACCACCACGATCAGAATCCCACATCTTTAATAAAGCTATCATCTATATTCATAAAATTTAAATATAATTTTAGTTCTTACTTATTCTTAATTTTAGGTAGGAACTAAGAATTTCATGGTCAAGCTAATCGTGTTTCTGCAAGATCAGTTACCTCGAAGAACTTGTTCTAGCTATTGCATTGACGAACGTACATCGCAAGTGTAGTCAACTCGCTGAGTCCAAACTCCACCAAATCCATGGATCGGTGTCTCATCGAAAGATCATCCTATCATGCTAGGGGCCGTGCCCCCCACCCCCCCCCCCCCCCACCACCACAACATACACACACACCGTCAACAATAATTATTAGGTACGGAGCCCCACCAAATTTTATTTAAGATTACTTGTAAGATAAAAATAAATTGTGAGCCTTCATCAAAACCCATGAATAAATCATGGTCACGATTTCGAGCGCGCGGCATCAGGAAGCACCACTGCACATTTGTGCGCTCTTCTTACCGCTGGACCAATGGACCATCCATCCACTTCATTGTTTAATGATTTGTAAGCTTCCAGCATCGTCCGAAGTTACGACTGATTTCGCATATTGATTGGCATGGCATTCAAGTTGGAACAAACGCTTCCAAAGCTACTAGAGTTGCACGATCGGGAGTTATAGTCTCTCCACGACAATCTCAGACTATACCACCGGCAGCAGCTCTAGAGGCACATGAAGAGCAGGAGGCTCTTACTGTTCTCGTTGAAGCTGTTTATACTGGTTTCGGTGGCAATACGAGTGAGATTTTACATGCTTTTTTTAGTTTCTTCGACTCTAGCAAGTAATGAATATGAGGCCAAAGCCAAATGAATATGCGGGATGTTGCATTTTCGCAGTGACGGAAGGTTGGCTTGATAGGCTTCGTTCTGGATGTTGGAATTCCCCACGCTAGCTCATTCGGTATGGAGTTTTATGTGACTTTGGAATTCATTTATTTCTTGTAGGGGTGGCTTGCTTTGGCTTTTGTCGCATTTCATGTAATGGGTTTGCGTATTTTGAATTGATCGGAACTGTGACAAGTCCGTATATATCGACTGGACAGAATACTGACCATTTGGTGCAAGGTTATTCATAAGATGTCTCGACCTGTCTTGTACCTGCATATATATAAGGCTATGTTTGGTTCATTGTGATGTAACTTACAATAATTTCCAAGAAATGTTATAAATTGCAATCCTAAAAATATCTCATTGTCTATATCCAACGAGGTCTTTGCGACTTTGCCTAAGGGCTTCTCCAGCGGCGCGACGCAAACGGAAGCTGAGCGACCGTTTGCGTCCGCTTTGACCGAAAATGCGTCTGTCACCCTCTCCAGCGGCGCGATGCAAAGTGACCGGGCCTTCCGCGGAGACGCAAACCTGGCCCAAATATGCGCCAGGTTTGCGTCTCTGCGGATGCTGCGCGGGCGCGCAAAGTGTCCGCTCGCGTCTCCACCGGGCCCGCCTGGCAGCGAGTCTGCACCGAGGGCACCGCTTCGGCGGTCAGCGCTTCCGCGTCTGCGTCGCAGCCTTCGCCATCAATGGCGCGGCTGCATGTTCTGCGCGCGCACTGGCGGGCGGCGGCTGGGCTTCTGCGCCGCCTTCAATGGCATCGTATCCCGCGCGCGGCCGTCCTTAAAAGTCCACCGGCCGCGTCGCTCCTTCGCCCACACCTCCACTCGCACCACCACTGTCGCAGCGCCATGGGGAAGAAAAACGACTTCGAGGCCTCCGGCAGTGGCAGCAAGAAGATCCGCTCCCCGTCACGGTGGGGAGGCTCATGCACGGCAAATGGATGTCGTGCGACGACGCCTGGTCCGGCGTGCAGCTGCCTGGCGGCTGGCGGCTCAGCTGCCGCCGGGCGCCCATCCCTCCAGTACCTGCGCGCGAGCCTGATCGGACCGCGGAGATCCAGCGCAGGAGGCGGTATCTGCCGGCGGACCCCCGCGCCGATCCGGCGTACGCCATCGACTCGGAGCTTTGGCGTACGTACCTGTCCACGGAAACGGACAGGAGACGAGGGCAGGCTTCATGGGCGACAGGGATTATCCCTTCGGCCCTGCACCGCCGGCTTGTCGTCAGCAGGCGCCGACGCGTCGTTAGTAGGCGCCGACGCGACGTCAGCAGACGCAGCACAACGACGCCGACGACCGCGAGGACGACGACGACGACGAAGCCTACGCCGCGTACGACGACGACGACTACATCGAGGCGCTCGCGTACCATAGCGAGGAGGTGAAGGACGACAGCGACGACTACGTCGATGTCGTCTTCCACGAATGGCAGCAGGCCATGACGGAGGGCCGGAACTTCAAGTTCCCGGAGAACATGACGGACGACGAGATGACGAAGGTCGTCGTCCTCGTCTACGAGTACGACGCGCCTGTGCAGCCGCCGCTGCCCCGCTACGCCACCGCCGTCATGCCGCCGGGCCTGTCGGCGGATGAAGCCCTTCGACAGGCGCTCCTGGACTCGGCGGCTCCTCCTCCACCGCCGCCACAGCCTTATGTCTGGGCGCCTCAACCGCCGCCACAGCCGCAGCCCTGGGCGCCTCCACCGCCGCCACAGCCGCAGCCTCCTCAACCTCGAGCACCGGCGGCGCGCCCGGCGTACGCTCCCCCGGATGGCTACTGGCCGTGGGTCATACCGGAGCTCATCGTGCTCGACAGCGACGAGGAGCAGCACAGCGACGATGAGCAGCAGTAGGCGTTTAGGTTTTTTTATGTTTTAAGTATGTAAATTATGTTTCATGTTTAAAAAAATGATTCGTCCTAAAAAATATGTGGTGCCGCTGGAGCCACCCTCGACGCAAATGGATGCGCGGTCGATTTCGACCAAAAGAACCGACGCAAACAGACGCGCGGACGCTAAAATACGTCGCGCCGCTGAAGATGCCCTAACCGTGATTTTTTTTAAGATTTAGGCGTGGATGCGGCTGTGACCCGACAGAGAGGCCAGTGGCCCCTGTCTGTAGATATCAGACACGGATTGCTCTTTACTGCACTGTTGAGCAGGCACAGATAACCGGCGACTGCAGGCGAGGCGCAGGGAGGCGATATCTCCTCCAAGGCACGTATCCTCTGCACGTGTCAGCTTCTCCTCGCGTGAAGGCCGGTCCTATCTCGTTTTCGCTACGATGACTCGTGCTGACATGAACGACATGTCTTCCGTGTGCAGATATGTTGGCTAGCTCTGCGATCGAGTGGAGTGAGAAAGGGCCACGCCACTCCATGAGTCTAGCAAATTAAATCACAAGGTATATATAAAGACACTTTAGTGATATGTCTGCACAAAAAGTACTCCCAATGTTCCCCGTCCCTACAATCTTCAGGCCGAGTCAAACTAAGCCGGAAGCGAACACTATAGGCGTGTTTAATTAACACCATCGACAAGAATTTGCATGCACGGTACGTGAGGCGGGCCTAAGAGAGGAAACCCCATCTAAAGTTTCGTCGTTCTTCCGGCGAACGCTGCCGTTCTCCTTCGTTTTTTGTTGCCTTCGTTCTTCAAGGTGTAGTGGAGCACGGTCTCTCCAGCATAAGTGTTTTTTCTTTGTTTAAGTTATTTTTAGTGTTTTTTAGATAATCAAAAGGCGGCTATGTCTTAATAAGGTTTTTTTTCCGTTCTATGCTTACTTCTGTGGTGTGTCTTGCGCAGGAAGGGCACGTGGAGTTCTGCGTGGATATTTTAGGGTTCTATCTCTTTTCGTGTTCGTTGATGTGATTTAGATATTTTTTTATATAATGGGCACTTTATTACTTTAAGAAATAGACTTGGCCTCTGCATAGTTAGGATGGACACAGCCGTTCAAACATCTGTTATAAAACATCACTGATATCCGAAAGAAAAAACATAGTTCTCGAAAGATAAAAGAGACTAGCTAGGTGGATCCAGCCTAAGATCACGCTGCCACCCATGTTGAGAAAAAAGTATCCCTTGCCGTATCCTCCAACCGTGAAGATACCTCCGTAAAGAGGTTTCGATGCTCCACCCGCTGCAGTGGCACCATGAGTGGAGCGGAGCTGTGCACCGGTATATGACCTGCATAAAAAAGGAAGACGCATTATTGAAAATCTTGTCATTTCTATGTAGCCACAGGGACCAAAGTGTGATTTAGATATGGTTCTTTTGATCTACGAGTCTCATCTTTAGCTATGATTTTTTGCTCTGGTGTGTTGGTCTTTTGGGGCGACAACTTCCCGTTTGCTTACTACACAATCGAGGGGCTTGGCCTCCATTTCGAAAAAAAAAGATCACTTACTATACAAGGTCTACTACAATAAGATTTATATGTTCCCGGTGATAGAGGAGTGTGGAGCCGTGGATAGCTACGCACCTCCAGCTCCGTTTGTATCTATAGTCGACACTTGGTGATGTAATGATCAATTTGTATTTTTTATTATTTTTTGTGTTATTAGCTGATTATTATTAATAGATATGGTAGACTTTTTTCGAAGAAAATAATGCATCTTCAATGCGTTACTATCGGAATCCGGTGTACGCCGGCTTTGGGTGTGCGCAGCTAGGTAGCGCGTATGGTAACCAAAAGGCAGCATCGAGATAATGACTGGTGAGTGGTGGGGCGACGGTGTGGTGGGTGATGGTGGGGACGACGTTACCCTAGGTGATATGGGGTTGCCCGATCTTCTCAGTAAGCACGGTGGTGATGTTGATCACGGGATGAACACATCGGAGATAACTGGATGATGAAGTGGATGATAACTTGTATGACGCAACGAGATCTCTCGATTGGTCTCTGTTGCCAATGCAATAACTCTCAACTCTGCAAGATATTCGCAACTCCACACACTTCCGCACGTAGCCGCCGACCACGAAGCGGTAAGTTGCAACCGTCTAATTCCCAATGGAACAACAGATCACACAAGACTTTTTCAGGATCTACACCAAATCAATGCAATATGGTGTAGGGATTCAATAGAGTTGCAAAGCAAGCAACTATGAATTAGGGTTTATCTTAAACGTGGTTTAAACCTAATTTGGGGGCATCCTGGCCACTTATATAGGGGTTCAGCACGACCAGGGTTCGAGAAAATACAAAGATAACCGACCCAGATCGGGATCTGGTCGAGACAAACTCGGACTCGGCCGGCTCAGGAGCCGGTCGACCGGGCCTGGGACCGGGTCATGACCGGGGGCACCCAGGTGACAAACAGAACGTCCCCGGCTGGCACCATTGCAGGATCCGGTTGAAACCGGGCTCACCCGGCTTGGGGGCCGGTTGGACCGGGGCTGGCGCCGGGTCGGCCGGCGTGGCGGCCGGTCAGTCCGGGCCTGGCGCCGGGCTGGACTGCTTCTTCCCTCGCGCATGCCTCCCGCTCCTCCCTCGCGCGTCCATGGGATGGCTTCATGTCCAGCTCCATGTCCAGCTTCACGTCCAGCTGCTCCTCTTCTCCTCGTGCGATGCTTGCTCCTTTTTCATACCTGATCATACATAAGTAATAGGACTTAGGCAGTATAAAGTTATCATCAATCAAAGTATCACTTAGGAACAAGTTCACCTGTTGTTTGAGTAGCTTCGCACGAGCTCGTGTCATTCGTCCAATCCTTTTTTCATTGGATTTGGGCTTCACAGCAGCATCGTCTTCATCTGCAATGACGGAGGTAGTAGTGTAGTAGGGATGTCCTCATCATCCCCCCCCCATTCAAAAGGCGTCGACCTCGACGCTCCAAGGTCTTCTCCGTCATATGGTGTCAAATTAGCCACATTGAAAGAATTGCTGACACCAAACTCATCAATTGGAAGATCTATAGAGTATGCATTATCATTGATCTTGGCAAGCACTTTGTAAGGACCAGCACCATGAGGAAGCAACTTGGACTTCCGTAGCTTCGGGAACCTATCCTTGCGAAAATGTATCCAGACCATCTCACTAGGCTTGAACAACATCTCCTTGCGCTTCTTGTTCACCCTTGCAACATTGTTCTTGACTTTCTTCTCTATCAACTTTTTAGTCTTCACATGAATCTTGCGCATAAAATCTGCCCTCTTTGATGCCTCCATATTGACTCGCTCATGTATGGGCAAAGGCAACAAATCAAGTGGAGTAATGGGTTTGAAACCATAGACCACCTCAAAGGGACACAGTTCTGTGGTAGAATGTACCGCCATGTTGTAAGCAAACTCCACATGCGGAAAACAATCTTCCCACTCCTTCAGGTTCTTCTTGATCATGGATCTTAACAGTTGTGACAATGTTCTATTCACCACTTCAGTTTGACCATCAGTTTGGGGATGACAAGTAGTGCTGAAAAGTAGCTTCGTCCCCAGCTTTCTCCAAAGCGTCTTCCAGAATTAGCTCATAAACTTCACGTCACGATCAGAAATAATAGTCTTCGGGACTCCATTTAAACGTACAACCTCTCTGAAAAACATGTTAGCAATATGCGACGCATCGTCGCTCTTGTGGCAGGCAATAAAGTGTGACATCTTAGAAAATCTATCCACTACCACCAATATAAAATCATGGCCTCTCTTAGTACGCGGCAAACCCAACACAAAATCCATACTAATGTCTTCCCATGGTGTAGTAGGTGTCGATAAAGGAGTATACAAACCGTGAGGCTTCGGCTTGGACTTGGACTTGTTGCAAGTAATGCACCTCTTCACATACTTGTCCACATCCCGCCTCATCTTTGGCCAATAAAAATGGTCAGCTAGCATGAGTAGCATGTTCTCACGCCCAAAGTGACCCATCAAACCTCCAGCATGAGATTCCTGCAATAAGAGCAAACGCACACACGATTCTGGAACACATAGTTTGTTAGCTCTAAACAAGAACCCATCATGTATGTAATATTTCTATCATGCTTTACCAATAGCACACAAGCGATATGGTTCAACAAAATCATGATCAGTAGCATACAAATAACATAGTATCTTTAATCCAGGAATTTTAACATCAAGTTGAGTTAATAGCATATTCTTCCTAGATAGAGCATCAGCAACAATATTATCTTTTCACTTCTTATGCTTAATAATGTATGGAAAAGACTCAATGAACTCAACCCACTTAGCAAGACGCCTATGCAAGTTAGATTGAGCTTTCAGATATTTAAAAACTTCATGATCAGAATGTATGATAAATTCTTTTGACCACAAATAATGTTGTCAAACCTCAAGAACTCTAATTAAAGCATACAATGCTTTAACATAGATAGGATAGTTCAACTTAGCACCAAAAAGTTTCTCAGAAAAATATGCAATTGGACGACCCTCTTGCATCAACACACCACCAATTCCAATACCACTAGCATCACATTCAATCTCAAATTGCTTATTGAAATCAGGAAGTGCAAGCAACGATGCATAAGTTAACAATCTTTTCAGTTCATCAAAAGCATGATCTTGGGCTACGCCCCACTCAAAGACAACACCCTTTTTAGTCAATTCATTTAAAGGTGCAACAATAGTACTAAAATTGGGCACAAATCTTCTATAAAACCCAGCAAGACCATGAAAACTTCTTACTTGTCTCACATTCATGGGAGTAGGCCAATTTTGAATAGCTTCAATTTTAGACACATCTACTTCTACTCCATGCTTAGAGACAACATAACCCAGAAATATGACCTTATGTTTGCAAAATGTGCACTTCTCAAGATTGCCATAGAGTTTATTATCACGCAACACTTGCTAAACATGTCGAATATGTATAGTATGATCAGATTCATTGTGGTTGTAGATTAATATGTCATCAAAGTACACAACCACATACTTGCCAATACAATTACGCAAAACATGGTTCATCAGTCTCATGAAAGTGCTAGGTGCATTAGTTAAACTAAAAGGCATTACTAACCACCCATATAAACCAAATTTTATTTTAAAGGCTATTTTTCATTCATCCCCCTCTTTCATCCTAATTTGATGATAACCACTACGCAAATCAATTTTAGAGAAAACAGCAGCACCACTCAATTCATCTAGCATATCCTCTAAACGGGGAATAGGATGACGATATCGAATAATAATGTTGTTTATCGCTCTACAATCTACACACATGCGCCATGTACCATCTTTCTTAGGAACTAGAATAACAGGAACAACACAAGGACTAAGGCTTATGCGGATGTAACCTTTGTCGAGTAGCGCTTGTACTTGCTTATGTATCTTCTTCGTCTCTTCGGGGTTCGTCCTATATGGCACCCTGTTGGGCTGCGAGGCGCCGGGAATAGAGTCAATTTGATGCTCAATACCATGCAATGGTGGTAGTCCTGCGGGCACCTCCTCCGGAAACACGTCGCCGAATTCCTGCAAAACACTAGAAACACCAAGAGAAATGAGAGAATTCCTTATTTAACACTATTTTGAAATATGATTTCTTATTTGACACTATAAAATTTTAGCTTCCTTATTTGACACTGTGTGTAATTTTTGGTTCCCTATATGACATTACCATCAGTTCTCTTAGTTCCTTCCGTCAATTTTTTATCAGCTGGACTAAAATACCCCTGCCTTAGTCAAAACTGTCCAAATAGGAAAAAACTCGAACGAAACTTTCACTACCCCGACCCGAACCTATCCCCAACCTGGATTTTTTTCTCTGCTCCGACCTGAACCCTGGCGCTCGTAGCGGCAGCCTGCTAGCTATGTAGCGAACGCGACATGGATCAAGGGGTGGCGGTTGGCGGGGCAAGCGCTGCGGCCGAGGGCGACAAAGGCGGAGCTCCGGCTGGCGATATAGCACGGCGGCTGAGGGTGGCCAAGGCGTTGCTCCAGACGGCGGTCCAATCGCGGCGGAGGACAACCAAGGAGGGGATGCGGAGGTGCGCAGCCAAGGTACGGCGGCAGCCGGAGAGAACGCCTCGGCTGCAGACTAGGGAAAAGGCACGGATGCGGGATTTCCAACAAGGACGGGCATGGATACGCCCCTGCTGTTTTTTTCATCTGTTTAATGCCGTCCTAGCATTTACGGGATCATCATGTACAACACTCAATCGGATTTTGAGAGAAAAACAAATGTATGCTAATCTGTATGCACGACAAAAAGGTAGGATCATATTAGCATGCATAACATCTTGTGTAAACACTTTTCGTCACATTATGCAGAAGGGGCAAAATGATCATTGCAAGTCTCCAATTAACACCGTTAGCTCTCCAATTGCACTAGAGTGTCACATAGGGAACCAAAATTTACACATGGTGTTAAATAGGGAATCCAAAATTTTCGAGTGTCAAATAAGGAATCATATTTGGAAGTAGTGTCAAATAAGGAATTCTCTCAGGAGAAATAGGGGTCATGTCATTAGAAACCAAAACCTCACCCTTGTACATGAGCACAAGAGGCATGGCTGTAGGATCCTCACTAAATTCTCTAATGTCCTCTTTGATGGCTAATAAGACTAAGGAATTCACTCTCTCACTTTTCTTATATCACTCACGGTATTACAATTCTCTCGCCTATCTATAGGTGCATCCTCCAAGTTTACTTCTACTTTCTGACGAGATTCATTGACAATTTGCTGTGGTGACATACGATGCAAGTTGATTTTCTTGCCCTTAGACTCCAAGTGATATGTATTGGTGCGGCCATTGTGTTGCACAGAACGGTCATAGAGCCATGGCCGACCCAATAATAAGTGACACACCGTCATAGGAACCACATCAAAATCAATGGAATCCTTATACGATCCAATCTCAAACTCAACACGCACCATGTGGTTTACTTTCATCTCACCATTGTCGCTCAACCACTGAATATAGTATGGATGCGGGTGCGGTAGATACTTCAACTTCAGCTTGGTACACAATTCCTTGCTTGCTAAATTGCGACAACTCTCGCCATCAATAATGACCTTGCAAGCCTTGTCAGGACCAACTAAAGCCTTTGTTCGGAACAAATTGCAGCACTGAGTAGATGCACTTCGCAACACATTAAGAGCACGCTGAGACACAACAATAGTGCGAGCATCAGACGGATATGCATCTACACCATCACTATCATAATCATCATCTTCTGGAGCATATGGATCAACATCATCTCCAGTCTCATACTCATTGTCCTCATTGATAATCATAACTTTGCGGTTAGGACAGTCTCTCTTGAAGTGACCCTTGCCACCACATGTATGGAAATTTATATCGCGGTTGCGTGCAGTAGAGACGCTAGAACCACTCATACTCACAGCAGGTTCAGACTTCTTTGTGTTGGACACATTGGAGACCGGCTTGCTAGACGGAGTAGAAAAAGGTGCGGAGCGCGAAGATGACACCGGCGCCGTAGATGGGGGCGCCCTAGGCGTGTATCGCCCAGCTCCTGTAGCACGACCTTTGATTTGCGCTTCTTCAGTCAACTGTGCTTCAGCTTCTCTTGCATGATGTAGCAACTCATTCATTGTAGTGTAAATATGATGACGAACAATGCCTTTGATATCATACTTCAAACCATGTAGAAAACACTGCATTGTCATCTGAAGTGACTCACGGACACGGCCACGCTGCATAAGCATCTCCATCTCCATGAAATATTCATCAACAGTCTTCACACCTTGTCTCAATAGGGTCAACTTATCATATATAGATCGCAAATAATTAGTGGGAACGAAACGAGCTTGCATAATGGCCTTCATCTCACGCCATGTACGAACTGGCAGCTCGTTATCTTCTTGACGAGTACGTGTAACTCCATCCCACCAACGCAATGCATAGCCATCAAATTCTGAGGAAGCAAGTTTGACCTTCCTATCTTCACTATAATCATGTAAGCGCCATAACTTCTCAATCTTCAGCTCCCAAGTGAGGTATTCTTCAACATCAGCGCCTCCTTCAAACTTGGGTATGGAGAATTTGGGCTTACCCAATCCATCTTCTTCATCAAACCCACGACCATGGCGTCCGAGTTCAACAAAGCCACGACCACGGTTACCACGTCCAACACCACGACCAACACCAGGTGCTTCATTCTGAAGATCAGGGTCTACTTCTTCTTGTTGCTGTTGTTGTGTGAGATTTTCAACAGCTAGTTGCAAAACTTGAAGACTGCGATGGATATCAGTCATTTGATCTTTCATTGTATTGACAGTCTCATTAGCAGCATCCAGCTTCTGGGAGATCCCTTGAACAGTCCCCCTAAGTTCATCGTCCTGACTGCGGAATTCACGTCGCATCTCATTACGAAGAGCTTCATACTCCCTCCATGTCATCACATCAGCGGCATCCTTGTTTTTCTGGTTAACAATTTTCTCATCACTAGAAGACATGGTTAGTAGGTTAGTGCACTAAAACAAATATATATGGTGGTACTCTCACAACTCACTCAAAACTGATAAGAAAAGGAAATCTTAGCGCTCCAAAGTGAATTAGTATTGCTTACAACTTGTAGTGACACTATTGCATGGATGTAACGAAGCAATATCAAGGGTATAAGAACAAATCACACGACAAAGCAGGATATATGTGGGGTTGTAGGTAGCTGCCTATTTGCACCAATAACAAGCTCTAGCGCTGACCGTAGACAACCAATGATACTCACACAAGGCGATAAAAATGGCAATGCAACTATATAGATGAAAGGTTGCAATGCACTCGAGAGACACTAGCAAAGCTCAACGAAACAGGCACAAGATTGCTCAACTACAGGTGCAGAAAAGTCAACTAGGCCTTCACTTGAATCTTACTAGCACATCACTTTTTCTTTTTGGATTTTCTTTTTATAACACACGTAGCTATGTAGCTCTTTTTGCTTCTTTTCTATTTTTTTTTTTGATTTTATGACTCAACTCCTTGATAACACGGCCAACAGAAATTGCAAAGCACCAAAACCCTAACGAGTAGTCTGTCGAGCGGTAAAACTAGTCTCTTCTGGGGAAGCTCCTAGTCACGTATATCGAAAGGCTGTGTCTATGGTTGGGACAAACACACTGTACGCTATGTGGACTCGGAGTAGCAAAAACTGAAACTAGATGATAGCGTAGACACAAACCCTAACAAAACTAGATGGAAGAAAAAGGTACGCAAAAACAACTACGAAAAGCAACTAAAACTCGAAATTAGTGCAATCTAAGGCTATGGCAAACCTTAACCCTATTTTTTTTTTGTCTTTTTCTGGATAGGAAACACTCACAACTCAATTTGGCTAGGATTTTGGATGGCTTACCGAGGAAACACGGGTTGCCCGATCTTCTCAGTAAGCACGGTGGTGATGATGATCACGGGATGAACACAGCGGAGATAACTTGATGATGAAGTGGGTGATAACTTGTATGACGCAAAGAGATCTCTCGATTGGTCCCTGTCGCCAATGCAACAGCTCTCAACCCTGCAAGATATTCGCAACTCCACACACTTGCGCACGTAGCCGCCGACCACGAAGCGGTAAGTTGCAACCGTCTAATTCCTAATGAAACAACAGATCACACAAGACTTTTTCAGGATCTACACCAAATCAATGCAATATGGTGTAGGGATTCAATAGAGTTGCAAAGCAAGCAACTATGAACTAGGGTTTATCTTAAACGTGGTCTAAACCTAATTTGGGGGCGTCCTGGACACTTATATAGGGGTCCAGGACGACTAGGGATCGAGAAAATACAAAGATAACCGACACAGATCGGGATCTGGTCGAGACAGACTCGGACTCGGCCGGCTCAGGAGTCGGTCGACCGGGCCTGAGACCGGCCGGTCCGGTTTGGACCGGGCCTGGGACCGGGTCATGACCGGGGGCACCCAGGTGACAAACAGAACGTCCCCGGCTAGCACCAGTGCAGGATCCGGCCTCACCCGGCGTGGGGGCCGGTTGGACCGGCGCTGGCGCCGGGTCGGCCGACGTGGCGGCCGGTCAGTCCGGGCCTGGCGTCGGGCTGGACTGCTTCTTCTTCTTCTTCCCTCGCGCATGCCTCCCGCTCCTCCCTCGCGCGTTCATGGGATGTCTTCATGTCCAGCTTCATGTCCAGCTTCACGTCCAGCTGCTCCTCTTCTCCTCGTGCGATGTTTGCTCCTTCTTCATACCTGATCATACATAGGTAATAGGATTTACGCAATATAAAGTTCTCATCAATTGAAATGTCACTTAGGAACAAGTTCACCTTTTGTTTGAGTAGCTTCACACGAGCTCGTGTGATTGGTCCAATCCTGACTTCATTGGACTTAGGCTTCACAGCAGCATCGTTTTCATCTTGCAATGACAGAGATAGTAGTGTAGTAGGGATATCCACATCACTAGGGTTGCAAAGAAGGGAAAGGAGACGCGAACGAAGATTGTTTAATTTCCTTGTTCCTAGTGTGCTGGGCCGGCATCGAATACAAGATCACGCGCCCCGTTCGGGCAGACACGTTCGTGTCAGAGGCAGACGAGTTCGTGGCGTAAATTTACGTTGCGTAGGGCCGCAAAGACAGACGGTCGCTTTACATCCGCTTGAGTTGGACCGCTGGAGAAGCACTACCAAAACGGCAGCGCCGAGATAATGAAGACGGCTGTGAGGAAAAGGGAGGTTAGCTTTGTTTGCCTGCACCTCTGCCTGCGCGTTGGCAGGGCACAACTGACAAAACCCGGGGCTGAAGTAAGCAGCATGCAGAGCCACAGCTAGGCCCTCTATGTACAATAGCCTCGGAACTCGGAGCCCATCGGTGGGCTTCTCGGATGGAAGGATAGCGATGGGTCTGGAAAAGCCAACGTGCCGACGCGCCCAACACCTCCAACGCCAGGAGGCATCGCCTCAGCGGCATGCAGCTGCCATCCCTCACTCGCGCACCTCCCGGCCTACACCAGCAGATTATTAACAACTCGTGCGCGCACATGCGTCTCCACTTAACAAGGAGTAGCGCCGCTGCTGCCTCCCGTTCCGCCACAGCTCCCTCCTTCGCTCACTTGCTCCCCCACGCGCGGTCGCAGAGTATAACTCTCGGTTCAGAAGAGCTCGGACGTGGTCTCCGTATATCCAGCTGATCTGCCCGGCGGCGCCGCCCGAGTCCGGCGCGCGGACGTCTTGGTGGGTTCTCCGGCCGCCGCTGGAGCTGGAGCTGGAGCTGGAGGAGGAGGAGGTTCGAGGTACGTTTACACCCTCCCTTTGCTCGCGTTTGATTCGAGCCACGCAGTCTTTGCTCTCGTTCTATCATGCATGCGATTATTCATGTTTGGGATCAGAAAGATCGAGGAGGATTCATGGTGATTACCATGTTCTATGCTAGGTACGGTAAAAGAGCTCTCTTTTAGTGCTTACTATTATCTTAAACCGTCCTGGTGCTGCTGCTTCCTTCTAAGCTACCGTTTCATCGTAAGATCGTCTCAATTCTCTGAAATTGCGAAACTGCAGGCCAGTCTTACCCGTGCTTGCTGCCTGCATATGATTTTGCACTCTGCGCTGTTAGCTGCAAAATCCCTTTCCCGTCTGCCCGGTACCTGGGCTTGACTGGTGAGTGGTGATAGCTCCTGAGCCGACCTTGGTACTGATGCGTACCATCCTGAATCCTAACGCCCTTGACCCGTCGGATCGCTTGCTGGAAACAAGCTCCACCCATGGCCCCATGTCTATCTCTTCCGTCGCACTCTGTCTGATTCTCTCGCGGACAGACTATGTCTGATTTTATCCTGAACACTCTATGTGATTAGCATCTGTCGGCATTTGGCTGGCCCACCAGTGTATGGGCCTCCAGTGGGCCCACCGCTGCATGGCATTCTGGGCCTAGATTCCTTCTAGATGGTCCAGGCCCTAAAATAAAAAAATGTAGACCCGCATTTTCTATGTCGGCCTTCTTCTGCCTCACGTGCATGACTCGGGCCTTCAGCTCTTTTTTTTTTCAACTGTTGAAACAAACAAAATCCTCTGTCTGGGAAAAAGATAGCCCGAGAGAAGAAAAATAGCAGTAGCTCATTGTTTTGTCACCTTCTATCTGAATTCAAGGGCATCGTGCCGTAAGACAAGTTGTAATGCAACACCCAGGAAGACAAACACGGTGTGATCTGGGTATATAGCTGTAGGACGCGGCTACACACAGTCCATGTATGTACTATCCTTGTTTCTCACGCTATCGTGAGTCGGCAGAGTGAGGTGTCTTGGCGGCCGCCACTGTCGGCTAGCTACTGAAATACTGAACCCTGAAGGAACCCGCACACAGAGTCAAACCCACGAGCTCCTCACGTATCAGGCTATTTTAGCTCACGGCTGAGTTTGGCGATAGATACCCTATCTATCTAGCTCTATCCCGCACGAGCGAGCCGTAGAAGAAATTGGCACGACTCCTCGCCGATGCACGCCGCGGCCGAAATCGTTTCGTAAGCCGTGCTAGTGCGTAGCGCGTCACCGGTTCGGCCGCGCGCGGCCATATCAGGGCGTGCTCACACAACTCTGAAGCACGTACACGCCAAAAAATCCGTGGGCAAATTTGGCGACAAGTGCTTGCCAGTGTATATCTAGATGTACTCTGCACCGTGCTATCACACGTACTATGTATATTCCCATCTTACCCATTACACGTACCTATATATACCTGTCAATGGGTATAAGAGCATCTCCAGCCGCGTTCCCCAAACCGCGACGGATTGAGCGTTTGGGGGACGTCGCTCCCAGCCGCGTCCCCCAAACGCCTCCCCCAAATATTTAAAATACTTTTTTTGGTATTTTTATTTCAATTTCCACAAACTAATACATAATTGGGAACGTGGTTTACATGAAGACATAGTTAGAAATATGGTTTCCACAAACTAATACATAGTTGGAATCATGGTGGACACAAATATATAATATTGCAAAAGAAACTAAACCTAACTAGGCCGGTCATCGGAGGTTTCGTGTTTCGCTGCCAAGAAAGAACAATCGAGGGGACACCCAGTCACCGAAACCGGAAAATCCAGCTGGTGACGGTGCCCCTGTTGGTTCTTGTGAGAAAGAACAGGCAGAAACCTCCGTGCACGTATTCGCTGGGAAGAAACAACACTCAGTCGTCCTCTTCGTCGGTGCTGTCGCCGTGGTAGTCCCTGTCGTTGTGGTAGTCCCGGCGGCAGCGCGTCTTGTCGAAGACCTTGACGCTCATGTCCCTGTCGTCGAAGTAGGAGAACAGGAGGATGAAGCCGGTTTCGAGGCTGTGGTGGCGCGCAAACTTTTCCCAGCCGATGTTGAGGTACATCTTGCCACGCGCGTCGTAGATCGCGTCGACGATCCATCGGTAGTAGCCGCACGAAGCCTCCCGCAGATGCATCGTGCGCGGGCGGTCGTCGCCGGCGACGTACTCGGCGAAGGAGTCCGACAGCCTCTGGATGCCGCGAGGGTCGCCCTTGAGGACGAGGACGAACTAACTGCACGTCCGGCTCGACGTCCATCTCCGACGATGAAGACGACGGCGTGGGAGGCGATGGCGGGCGTTCAGCTCTGCCGCGGCCACGACCACGACCACGACCACGGCCGCGAGGTCGGCCTCCGCCTCTACCAGACATAGCGGCGAGTCTTGTTGAGATGGTGGCGGCTAGAGTTTGGGAGAGAGGCGCTAGAGTTTGTGTGTGAGAGGGACAATGAGATGCGGCCCTTTTATAGGCCGGAGGGAGGCGGAGGAGCGGTGGCGCTTATTAACGCCGGCACGCAGAGCTAGGCGCGACGGGACGCGTCGATGCGCCTCTGCGGGAGCTGCACCGTCGCTGCGGGAACTGCACCGTCGTTGCGCGCCAATAACTTCCGTCGCGAGGTAGGCGATGGTTAGGTTAAAATTTATTGTGCCGCTGAAGGGTCGGCCTCGCCACTCCCCGCCTCGCTTTTTGTTGTGTCCGGCGTCCCCGGAGCGTCCCCTGTGGGACGGGGACGGGCTCGGACCGCCGGACACCGTATAGGGCCGCGTCGGATAAAAATGGGCTTTGGGGGACGCGGCTGAAACGGATTTTTTGTCCGGCGCGCCCCAAATTCGCCCAAATTGTTTTAGGGGACGCGACTGGAGATGCTCTAAGTTTTTTTATAACCGTCTCCCGGTATGGTAAACGGGTACTCGAGGCTGAAAATGCCAGTGTTTAAACAACACATCAAACCAATTAAAAATAGTTTAAGAAGCATGTAACTAAAGTTCGAAAACTATCCTGCTATCTCGGCCATATAGCGTCGCTATTGTAGATTCGGAGCACTCTTGTTAATGCTATGCACTCATAGCGCTGAACAAAAACTTCCGCTAATGACCTGTAAATCGTTAAAACGCTAAAAGCTTGGCAAGAAGAATAGTGCTATTCCTCATCCAAGAATTTCAAGAGTTGCATTTGAAAGCAGATGGACCTAGTTATGTAATATTGAAACCAGATGGACCTAGTTATGTAATATGCACCTATGCGCTTCTTTTATTGCAAAAATCATCATGGGTTGTTCTGTACGCGTTTTTATAATTAAATCATCAAATTATTATCGTTATTATTTCAATGATACGGATAAATGATACCTAAGTTTTTAGAATTTTTTCTTGTTTTCAGAAAAAAACGCTAAATGGCTTTGCTTTAATATAGCGAAGCTATAGCTTCCTTAGGATTTGGAAAATATCACCGCTAAGAAGCATGACCGCCATTTTGAACTTTGCATGTAGCCATAGTTTACAAACAACACCGCATTACAAAAATCAACATACAGGTATGAGCATCAACATATTACAAGCAAACCGCACATCCACATAAAACCAACATTTATCCATAAATTTTTCGACAACTCGAAATATAATTTTTTGGTATAGGGAGCATACGCACCCGGGAGCCGAATTGAATTTCTGGGATATGATCATGTAAATAAGATATGGACTAGGGTTGTTGCGGCACGGAAGGTGAAGCGATTCTAAATAGGGGATAGTCCTAACTAGCACCCAGCAGTTGTGTTATCGTGTGACTTGGAAGCATGCGTTTTGGTCTAGCTAGCTACATAAGTACATGATTATGAGAAAAATCAAGTGCGTCAGAATATTATGGAGGCGTATAGTTTGGTTTTGGTCTATTTAGTGGTTTCAGCCAGATTATGAACAACCCTACTTTTCAGCACTGCGAATTGGGTGATATGAATTTCAAAAATATATAAACCAATAGAAAAACTGATATTAGCACTATTCTTCGACAAGTTACACTTTTTTGTGAAACCCACATAGCTAGACACTCATAAATACGTACATACACTTGCTTATGTGAGCGCACGCATACACCTTATCTCCATGAGTAACTCCGAGAGACTGAGTCCAAAAAACTGATCCTGTAGGTCTTAAAATAGCTTTACACTATTTGGTACCAGTGACTTGACGATAAATCCAAGTATCCAACTGAAATTGAATTATTATCTTAAACACTTAAACATGCTTCAAGTAACATTTCAACAAGTACAAAAAGCTAGATACATGCAGCTCAATGTATAGCAGCTTAAAAGTTAGAATCAACTATCCAAGTGCATTCAGGACTTCTTCACTCAAACCA
The DNA here is from genome assembly GCF_022539505.1 of Lolium rigidum. Taxonomy (NCBI): domain Eukaryota; kingdom Viridiplantae; phylum Streptophyta; class Magnoliopsida; order Poales; family Poaceae; genus Lolium; species Lolium rigidum. The sequence continues at coordinate 71,217,769 of NC_061513.1, read as the reverse complement.
TGTCACGTGGTCCGAAGAAATCCAGAGGCAATACAACAGGCCGCCTCATCCACGGGACTGCAAGATATCTGGATGACACAATCTGCGGCCGCTTGCCTCCGCTTCTCCCCACGTCGATGCCAACAAGGTAGCACTTACAGCCAGTACTGGCATTAGGCAGCAGCACGTAGAGGACGCCATCATCCTGCTGCCTCAGGATGGGAAACATAGGTAAGCTCTTTGGCAACCCCTTCTTATCGAAGGCGTCCAGTTCCCAGATGTCTTGCATCGTGAAGACTATGAGTGTTTTCCACTCCCTCTTCTCCTCCTTCGGCAGCGGCTGTGTGAGGTCCAGAGTCCACACCTCCACCATGGTTTCACCGGTGCCACCGTCTGATGGTGTGATGGAAACGAACCAGATGGAGTTCCCGACCAAGCCAATATTCCGGTGAAAACGCATCTCGCCCATCATCATGGCTTGATGGTATGGGATCCTGTGCTTCTCAGGCAACCTTATACACTCGAAATTCACGCTATCGTCTCCACCGTTGAGCAGGTCACTGTAGCTGCAATACATGATACCTTGAGTGAGATCGGCCCAGACAGCATTGCCGTTACACGAGAAGGCCATGTGCGCATCGAAGCTGCGGTCATTGAGATGGTGACTGCCCTTCACCACCCACTGATCCATGTCTGCGTTCTGAGAGATGTCACTCGGAGCCGGCGGCAGCGACCACAGGCAGAGAGCGGCGCTATCGTGCCCGTCTGTAGCTGGGCAGTGTCTGTTCCCTAAGAGGGCCGCCAGGGTGTAGCCGCCGTCTTCGAGGCGCAAAGCGAGAGGGCAGCTTCTACCGATGGATCGAAACTGCGGAGCTTGTGCGGGGAGCATGGAGAGGGACGCGTTGCCGGAGTCGTAGACGAGATAATACGCCCGGAAAGGGCCGATGACGTGGTGGGCGGTGAATGCCAGCCTGATGACCATGACATCCCCTTCAACGGCGCAAACGCTGCACGAGACGCTCGTGCCCCTTCCATAGATGTCCGCCGTGTCGTCGTCGATCATCATCCCGACTTGGTTGAACGCGTCGTTGGTCAATCGGATACTCATGTCGGGGTAGAGCTGCGGGTCGTCGTCGTCACCGCGGAGCACGCAGAGAGAGATGCCGTCCAAGATGTGCTTGTCAGCCGGCTCGCAGCCGACGGCGTCCCTCCTGCACTCCACGACCTCCCAGTCAAGCGATCGACGATCGTGGTCGCAGCCGTAGTTGCTCAGGATATCGTCCATCACCATGAACCGCCGGGACGGCGGCTCGTCCGTCGACATGGCAAGTATACTAGGGCAGATAGATCAAATTTTATCTGGTTTGTTGGGTATAGAAGAAGATATATATGGAGGCTAGATCGATCCGATCGGGGGATCGGAGGAAGAGACCATGTCCGATATCTACACGTCTACACGACCTCCAGCCGGATTGATCCGCAATAGGAGAGCTGTCCTGCGTGATTCGTTGGATGCGGTGCGGCTTAAACGAACACACAGCCAAAGGATGTCTAGACTCAAAATCTCACTCATTGCCAGTTAGCGATTTGGACAGTCAAATCTCCTTTTGTTTGTGTGTAGCATGTCACACTTTTTCTATATTAGGTTTATTTTTCAATTATCCGCTCGTACTAAATTTCGGCTATATGCATCAATAAATATCAATATATAGAGGCCGAAAGATAGCTAGTGCACACACTTTCTAGATAGTAGCAAAAAAACACATTTATAAGTTCTGTAAAATCTTGACATAAAATCATGATATTTTGTTGAAACTCATCCATGCAAACCTTCATAAAATTATATGATCATTTGCTAAGCTTTCTTCTGAATAAGGGGGGAAAAGAAGGCCACATATCAAATTTCAAAACTTAATTAGGCTTGTTTTTTGTAAGTTCTTTTGGTTAAGTCTTAGAACTAGATCTCGGTATTATGTAAGGACTACATAAATCTGGAATGTGTACAAGATTTCCCTGTGAGAATCCCGAATCGGTCCAAACCTGAGATCATGAGAAAAGTGTGACTGGTTTCTTACACTCCGATTTAGGTGTCATGTAATCTTTACTTGGCTCAATTTCAACAAAAAATGGTCTTACTTGGCTCGACTCAACTATGAATTCTACCTTGCAACTAAGGAAATATACACATTCCTATTTTCATGATTCTTTTCACCCATTTCCTACTAAAAAACAGAGTGGGTGTGAGAACAAAGCCCTGGTATGAATTTGACGAAAAGTCTTGTATGGTAGTCTAGCAGGTTGAGATGATTGGTTGGGGGTCAAAATTGTGTAAAATATGGGTGGATGGACATAAATTCAAAGTTTTCCTACCTAATTATTTCAGTTTGCAGGACAATTGGAGTTTATAAAAGGACCATACATGTTTGCGAGTTGGTCGTCCTGTCTAGGGTTAGACCACACGCTCCTTTGATTCAAAAGAATACAACGGTTTGGGAGGATCTAGTTCCTTAGGAATTTTCCTCGCAAGTCTTTTGGTATGCAGGAGTGGAATCCTGAAAAAAAAGTATCCTAACAAATCCATTGCGTTCTACTCTGATGGGAGAAAATTCATCCACCAATTTTTTCTCTATTATTTAAAAAATTAATATTGCGGAAGTAAGTTATCACAAAAAATCTACGACGCTGATCTGTGTGTTATCTATCTCCAGCATTGATGTGTGTCGTTAAATTATCTCAATACTTCCCCACATCCGTCGATGCATATCCAGCATATATATTTGTCGGTCGTGTAGACATATGATCAACTTCGAGTGTAAACACTTAACAAGCCACTTAATAGTTATGAACTCGCGATGCCTATGCGATATGTGTTTGTTACCAGTGTGTTATATTGTTGTTTAACAAGTAGATAGATGCTTCATGCGTTACGAACTAACTGGCCCTATAAGATAGGTTTCGATGTGTTATAGATATTGTTTAACAAGTCAGTGAATGCTTCAAATGTTACAAATTCGGATATATCTCCTGAATTAGTGTGTCGGAGAAATGTACAACAAGAAGTTCAATGGTTTATGGGTCACACATGTGTGATGCATATGCAATATATATTTGGCATTTGTGCATCATATAGATATAACCGTATTTTTTGGCATGAAATAATTCAATATTGTAGGAGTTATTCAAATTCTTGCGGAAAATGTGTTTTACATGTTGTATCTATCTCTAACGTTTATGTGTATATGACACTTTAAAAAAATGACAAATAACAGTTTGATCATCAAGGAACTTTCATGCTTTTTGAATGTATATGGTGCATTTTAGATTTGATGTTTAGTTGCCCGTTTCCAAACCATGTTGGGATCATGATGGGTTCGGATATGTTAAATATATGATAGGATCGTGCGTTACATTCATGGTGCATATCTGATCTATCTTATTGTTGATGTTTGTAGATAATTTTTTCAAATCGATCATCACACATGTGCCTCACATAGGAAGTAAAAATGTAGCACGAGATGATTCAATCTAATAAAAGTTTTGCACAACTCAGGCATTGCGAACATGTGTGGAGAAAATATGATATATTTACGGAAATAGCGTAACCGCACATTTGCTGGTCACATAGAGGTAGTAATCCGGAATTCAATTACTGTGATAATTCCGAAAAACTGATGTCTTTCTTATCTATCACCAACATTTATGTGTGTCATAATTAAATTGTCATAAGACTCACCTTATCACCCACATTGTGGTTGTAGAAAATTGGCGAAGCAAAAAAAAAATATAAGGCTTATAACATAAATTTTTGATCCTTTTGCTGCCAGATATCCTAGCACGCTCCACCATTAATTAATGTGATACAATTCACGATGCTTATCTGGCAAGTATCCTCGTGTATGATTGATATATACTCACCCAGAGCATACGCATTTAACAAGCATGTTAGTGCTTCTATGTCATCGGTGTGTCTTAAAGATATTTAACAAGCATTTCAATGCTTCATGTGTTATGAATTGATGACTTGTATCCGATGTAGCTTTGGCATTGTTGTGACGTAGAAATTAATAAGTGGATTCCATGCTTCATGTCTTACAAATGCACAATGCCTATCCTATGACGTGGAAATGTTTAATAAGTGGTTGAATGCTTCATGCATTACAAGTGCATGGTGCATGTCCAATATATTTGTGGTATTGGTGAGTCACAAAGGTGTAATCATCAAACTTCAACATGTAAGAGTTCAATATATTAATAATTATCCAAATTGATGCAAAAAAATGTGGGACATGTACTTGATTTATCTGATGTGTGTCATTTAGAAATATGACCCTAAAGATTTTTTTTACATATAGGAATTTGATTACTATATGACGTCCATGCTTTGTAACTTTCATTATTTAAGAAACTATTTTGGATATATGATCTATTGATAGCATGGATGGTCAGTACCCCATGTCCAAACCAGGTTGAGATAGTGATCGATAAACTATGTAAATATGCAATATGAATGAGTTCAATTATTGGAAATTTACGTAATTTATGCATTAATTTTCATGGTGCATATGTATTGTATCTTACTACCGATGCATTAGAGTACTCTTTACAAAGAGATCATATAGATACATGACTCACTCGGGACGTAAAGGTGCAATGCAGTCTCGTGGAAATCTAGAGAACTCATGGGTTACAAAATTGTGTGGGGGCATATATGATATGTTTCCGTCAATATTGATTACCCCCATTTACTAGTGATATAGAAGTATAATTTAATGATGCATCCATCAATTATATAAATATTTAACAATATTGTAAGAATTATCCAAATTGATGGGAAACGGGCTGATGCATACTTGATCCATCTCTAACAGTGATGTGTGTCATGTAGAGATTATGACCCTGGAGATTTTTTTTGCATATAGCAATTCGATTATTATTATTATATATTTGTCCATGCTTTGCGATTTTCATGCTTTAAGAAACTATTGTGCATATGTGATCTATGTATACCACTGAGTGTTAGTTTCCCATGTCCAAACCATGTCGAGATAGTGATCGATAAACTATGTAAATGTGCAATAGGAAGATAAACTATGAAAATGTCAAGTGTTTCAATTAGTTAAAATTTAAATAATTTATGCATTAATATTCATGGTGCATATGTATTTTATCTTACTATCGATGTGTTAGAGTACTTCGTACAAATAGATCATATAGATACGTGAGTCACTCGGGGAGTAAATGTTTAATTCAGTCTCGTGGAAATCTAGAGAACTCATAGGTTACAAAATTGCGTGGGGGCATTATGTAATTCAGTGTTGATATAGAACTATATAATTTAATGATGCATCTATCAATTATATAAATATTTACCAAGACACATTTGGGATTGTTTTTTCCAATGAATGCTCTTATAGGAATAATGGCGAACATTGAAAGAAATATATACAATATTTGGTATTTCATCAATGTGTGTCCGATATTTATTATCTATGTTGTCGCTTTACTGGTGTGGGTAACAAGTACTCCGTATATCAAAGATGAATATTGATTTCGCTTCATATTTACGCATATATACTCCGAACAATAACAAGCACAAAAAAAGGAGTATAGAAGATCCAGGAAATTGGCAAGAAAATATGGCACAAAGCAAACTTCCAAATTTTGCAACGTCCACCCTCCATCCATCTACATGTAACCGGTCATGAATACCGAAGCTAAGCACATCAATTGCATACCTTTTTAATCAACCACATGCGACAAACACCACCCACCTGAGTTTAATTGCTCTGATGCAATTAAGAACCAATCTTAACCTTAATTGCTTCTTTATCTGTGTTAATTGCTTCTTTATCTGTTTTATTAATTGCTTCTTAATTTCCTGCACATGACAGGCTATATATAGGGGGGTGGTGCTTCAGAACTGAAGCACACACCACAAACAAGAAAGAGTGTACTTTGCAAACTGATCGAGATCTCAACTGTGAGATACGATGGCGTCGGAGATGAGCAAGAACGGCGTGAAGGTCTCCGACGAAGAGGTCACTTCGCACCAGCGTGACCAGAGCATGGGTGGCGCCGATGGCGGCGACTGTGAGGAGCAGACGGCGCCGCTGGCGCCGCAATCGTCGATCTTCGCGCTGACGCTGGACGAGCTGCAGAACTCGCTGTGCGAGCAAGGGCGCAACTTCGGGTCCATGAACATGGACGAGTTCATGAACAACATATGGAATGCCGAGGAGTTCCAGGCGGCGACGGGCGCCTGCGCGGCGACGGAGATGGAGGTGGCCGCCGTGGCGGGTGCCGATGGGATGGCAGGCGCAGGAGATGCCGGAGGAAGCGGCCTATGCCGGCAGGGATCGTTCGCCTTGCCGCAGCCACTGTGCCAGAAGACGGTGGAGGAGGTGTGGGCCGAGATCAACAAGGAGGCACCGGCGCACGCCACCCATGCTCACCCCCAGCAAGCCTTGCCGCCGCCTCCTGTCCAGCCGCCGGTGGGAAACGGCGTTGGCGTTGCTGTCAATGACCGGCAGGGGACGCTGGGCGAGATGACGCTGGAGCAGTTCCTCGTCAAGGCCGGCGTGGTCCGAGGCTCCCTCGGCGGCGCCCAGGCGCCCCCTATGCCGGTCGGCATGGTCCACGGGCCGATGAATCCCATGCAGCAGGGGCAGCAGCCTGGTCCGATGATGTACCAGGTGGCGCCGGTTAACGCCATGTACCCGGGGATGGGTGATGGTATGGGTTTCGTCCCGAACGGGTACGCCGGGATGGCCGTGGTGCCGCCGCCGCCACCATCTCAGGGCGGGGTGGGAATCGTGAGCCCTGGGTCGTCGGACGGGAGGAGCGCCATGACGCAGGCTGACATGATGAATTGCATGGGCAGCGGGGCGATGATGGTGGAGAACGGCGCCCGGAAACGGTGTGCACCAGAGGACCGGCCCGGCGAGAAGACCGTGGAGCGTCGCCACCGCCGTATGATCAAGAACCGCGAGTCGGCTGCACGATCCCGTGCCAGGAAGCAGGTATCCGTTATGTTGCTGCCAAATTGTTCGTTTTGCTGTGTGCAATACTGCAATTCACGTCTCACGCGGTGTCGATCGAGTTGGTAACACTCTTTGTATTACAAATGTTGCAGGCGTACACCGTGGAGCTTGAAGCTGAACTGAACCACCTCAAGGAGGAGAACGCTCGTCTGAAAGCTGAGGAGGTACTGACCAGTGAGAACAAGAGAAGATTCAGTTATTTTTTCTTCTTGCTGTTGCTAAACTTCTTTGATGTTTTGTTGCAGACGAAGATTCTGTTGGCCAAGAAGCAGATGGTACATTCTGTCATTTGCCAATTGCTTTGCTTGCAGCACGCTGAAGTATTAAAACAGTCAATGTATGTGTGCTGATGAACGCCTTGTGGTCTCGTGATTTTTGCAGCTGGTGGAGAAGATGATAGAGCAGTCAAAGGAGAACGCAAAAGCCAAGAAGGACGGCGCCCGGCCGCGCCGCTCCGGCAGCTGCATCTGGTGAAATGGAGACGAAGGTCGACCTGCCATTCGGCATCCAGAGCCGTACCGGCGGGAGGAGGAGCAGGACTTGCGTTTCTGCCGTTACTATTTTCCTTGTTCCCCGACATAGCTAGTAATGTAGCCGTAATTGTGGTGACGACAGTAGTAGCATCTTTTTCTTCTTCTTTTTGAGCGGCGGCAGGAGTATCTCAGTAAGAACATGTAAACCAGCGAAGGCCCACATGCCCGTGTTGATTGGGGCAACCAGATGAACTTATGTCGCTGTTACAGGTGGTGATGGGTTTGTAAGAAACAACAGAAGCGATGAGACAATAGCTTATAGATATATAAGTATGTTTATAATGTGTAGATGCGTTGAACATGATGCGATGCCATGACTGTTGCTCAAGCCTTTCATTCGGATGTTTGCCATTGCTCACTTTCTGAAGAAGTGGAGACGGCACACAGGTTCGACTGCATTACTGCGTAGTGTCAATTCAAAACGGTAGTAGGATTTTCTCTGATTTTTTTAGAACAAGTACTCCGTAGGATTTTCTCTGAAAATCATGGCGAATGACGATACTACCAACTTGGGCTAGATTTAGGCGGGGGAGACTGGGGGAGACTTATATAGGATCAGATCATTAGGTGAGATGGTAAGATCTGTTCATAAAGATCATAATAATAAAATGCGAAAAATCTGGAAAAAAAAAGTTTACAACATACCTACAGTCTGTATTTACAACTCCAAAAAAAATTACTAGCTCAAAACAGTACCTACATTTAGAGAAACAAAAAAGGCAAATTCCTATCTAGAGCCAGATCCTACCCAAGTTGTCCCCAGATTTAGGCCCGGACCCAGGTTTCGTGTGGTTTTTTGGTTTTCTGTCTTTTTTTCCTTTTTGTTTGTCAGTTTTTTTAACTTTCAAAAGCACGAACCTTTTAGTTTTAAACTTTTTGTATGTTTGAACTTTTTCAGATTTTAATATTTTTTCAAAAAAATTGTATTTCTTTTATTTTTATACTTTTTTAAAACAATGATGATTTTTTTATCTGATCTTATTTTTGAGGGGAAGCCACCGCGGTGGATTATATTAATTGGGAAACACGGATACATCGTTTGCAATTATATCAGCAATAAACTTAGGAGGATCATACTTCCATATTTGGGGATTATCCATCGCCTCCCTAGCTAGAACATGAGGTGTAGACTTAGACTATCTATATGAAAATGTTCAAAAAATACATCAGTAAACTCTTTTCAAAGAAACAAGCAATCTTCGTAGATAGTAGCCGCAGGTCCTGTGTATGGCATCCATTCTTCATCACATCAGTAACTTAAACATAATCTGAATTTATACATTGGCATCGATTCTTCCTTGTGTGCAGGGTTAGTTTCTTTCGTTGGTTTACGCTTTCGTGTGGTTTTTTGGTTTTCTGTCTTTTTTCCCTTTTTGTTTGTCAGTTTTTTTAACTTTCAAAAGGACGAACCTTTTAGTTTTAAACTTTTTGTATGTTTGAACATTTTTCAGATTTCAATATTTTTTCAAAAAAATTGTATTTCTTTTATTTTTATACTTTTTGAAAACAATGATGATTTTTTTATCTGAACTTACTTTTGAGGTGAAGCCACCGCGGCGGATTATATTAATTGGGAAACACGGATATATCGTTTGCAATTATATCGGCGATAAACTTAGGAGGATCGTACTTCCATATTTGGGGATTATCCACCGCCTCCCTAGCTAGAACATGAGGTGTAGACTTAGACTATCTATATGAAAATGTTCAAAAATTACATCAGTAAACTCTTTTCAAAGAAACAAGCAATCTTCGTAGATAGTAGCCGCAGGTCCTCTGTATGACATCCATTCTTCATCACATCATTAACTTAAACATAATCTGAATTTATACATTGGCATCGATTCTTCCTTGTGTGCAGGTTGTATCCACCACTCTACTTGAAGTAGACGCATCATGGGCCACACCAATGAAGTCCGATAAGAGTAAGATTTCTCTCCTTTTTCTGTTATGCTTTTGAAAACATCTAATTCTTTAAAAATCTAAAAGTTTAAAATTAAAAAAATCAGATTGAAAATGTATGAATCAAAAATACTAAAATTTAAAATGTTCAAACTCGAATAGTTCAAGTTTTAAAAGTTTGAAAAAAAACTAACCAACAAAAAGGAAACAGGCAAAAATACCAAAATAACAAACGATACCGAAGAAAGAAACTTAAAGAACCAAAAAAAAAAACCACGCCGCCTTACTAACGGGCCCGGCCCAAATCAACCCCGGTTGTGCGGCGCGCGCCAGATAGCGCCCACACTGGGCGAATAATAGGATTGGCCAGGCAGGCCCCCGTTCACACACGGCTTTGGTTTGCTTTCTCGACGCCCGTCGTCGTCGATTTTGACAAAATTGACCTAAATATGGAAATATCTAACCTAGTTTTAAAATATTTCACAAAATAACCTTTTGCTTGGATCCACACCACACGGAGCCATGCTCAGTATCACGGCTCCGTCTCAGGTGGAGCCAAACTGAGAAGCACGGCGTCGTCCCAGGTGGAGCCAAACAAAATAGCACGGCTTTTTTCCGAGTGGAGCCAAGCTTAGAAGTACAGCGTCGTCCCAGGTGGAGCCAAGCTCAGTAGTACGGCTCAGTCCCATGTGGAGCCAAGGTCCTTAGCCATTTTCTACAGACAATTGGGAGTGGTTCATGCACCTAGTGAGGACCAAGTTTATTGAACCAACATAGTGGTTTGCATCATCTCGAACCGCCACCAAGGGATACCCAAGACAATTATTTTGTATTTTATGCTTATATCCATTTAGATGGCTATGTGTTCAAAATTGTCACTGATGGGCGCTTAAACCTCTGCTCCGACAGACAATCTCCCTACAACCTAACCTTATCAGAAGTGACTTCGAGTCACTGATGCGTGCGAAACCCGTCAAATGTAAGGTGCTCCGCTAAAAGTACTTATTGGGCGCATGTGAGAATTTTTGTGGTGCCTCCGGATCCTCTCCTGGTTATTATACTGACGGTTGGTTAATAAACGTCCCTCAGTTTGTTGCGATTTTCTAGAGAGTCTAGACGCTCTTCCGGTCTGTGTTTGTGAGCGACAACCTAATGCTTGTTTATACTAGATCGCACTCACGAGCCCAAACTGTTGAGGAAGCACATTGCAAAAATAAATAGACTAATATAACAAGGATAGATGACAAAATCTATGACAAGTTATACATCATCATAAAAAATAATATCTCAAATTGCCGAGGAAGCACATTGCAAAGATAAATAGAATAATATAGCAAGGATAGATGACAAAATCTATGACAAGTTATACTTCATGATAAAAAGCATCTCAACCTTGAAGCACATTGCAAAGATAAATAGAATATATAGCAAGGATAGATGAAAAAACCTATGACAAGTTATATTTCATTATAAAAAAGTAGTTTATGTGTTAACAAATTGCAAAGAAAACCCTATAAAATACAAAACATATAATATGTCTTCCATCACTCTATTCTATCACCGCAATGGTGATAGAGAGCTAATGAGTGCATTTTTAGCATGTTTTTGCATTACTATTTTATCAAGTTATCTTCAAGTAGTGGTAGGATTTTTGTTTTTCACCGTGCTACCGCGACCTTTTATGCTTGTCTACACAGGATCTTAAAATAATAAGTCAATAATAAAATATCAATGAAAACTGACATTTTATAGCATTTTGACGTGATAGAAATCATTTTTGCACTTAATAATACGCCTGGGCGAAAGGACAATGCGAGGACAATTTCCACGGATTGTAACGGGCATCGGTACGGGCAGAGCCCGCCCGTACCGTCCGCCCGTACCACCCTCCAGGAACACTGTCTCGTCAAATACTTTTACCTCCCGCAGACGGATCAGAGATCAAACACACACAGCTCCGCAAAACCGAGAAACACCGCCCTAGATCAGATCTCAAGAATGAACTTTGGAGGAGACAAGATCTGGGCTGCTACGTGGATCCTCGGAGAACAAGGCATCATCCCCTTCATCATCATCAACCGTTGCACCTTCATCATCATCATCCTCCAACCATAGTTGTAATCTTGATTGCTATTGTGTAGTTGTATTCGAACTCATTATATTCCTCTAATTCATTCCACAAGATTATGATGATGTTCTTGATTGTCTCCATGTGTGAGTATTCTTATTAGTTCTTGGGGAGATGGAGAAACCCTAGCATGAATATGAGATGAATCTAAGATGATCTGTAGTTTCAAGTATTAATGTGTGTTAGTTTTCTCTCGTGTTATTACATGTTGTGCACCATGTAATATTGCCTATTGGTCTTGAGAGGGAACTACTCTTCGAAGTGTGGTAAAGAGAACGGCGAGAAGTGACATTACCGTATCGGCGCTTTGACACATGAATAAGGGGGATAAGAGGGATTCATAAAGCTCATATCGATGACCATGTGGTACGCTCCTTAATAGCACTAGTCCATATGTGGCCGCAGAAGGCTAGATGTTGTTGTTATTTAGAGATGCGATGACCGATGGCTTTCTGAGCGCATCTTATTACGGAGCTCTCCCACACACAACATGCTTGAAAGCATATTTCAGCTTGATTAACATGAGTCCTAGTGCTAGAGGTGGATCCAATAAGCCCTGAGAACACTTTGTCTTATAAAGTTCCAACCCTTTTTATATAACGTTTTTACTGCTTTATTAACTTTTCCTGCAACCATTTACAACACCCCTTTTTAGTATTTTGAGATTAGAAAACAATTATTAGGTTATCTTTAGTAGAAAGTAGCAAGGGATATCAAGATCATTACTAGTAGCTCCTCGTGGTTGGATGCTCTTAGTTTGAAACTAGCTACAACTGATCTGTGTACTTGCAGTCATCAAGCTATTTTTAGGCGCCCTTGCAGGGGGCTCAACGCTTTTGGTCTTTATTCTTAGTTGCTTATCTATTATTGTTTTTTTACTAAATTTGTTTGATATAGTTTCAGGTAGTACCATGCATGGATGCTCTTGGGCTTATGAATAATCTTGATGCAGCTGAATATCTCGGAAGATTCAACCGAGGGTTCGTTAAGGAATTCCCAAATGGGAACGACATTGAATATCTATTCATCCAGGTGTTATTGCTATTATGAAGAAGAATAGTTTTGCAGGAGATGATCCCAATGAGGATCCTTATACTCATTTGCATTCATTTACTGAGTTGTGTTGGACAATCAAATTGAGAACTATACTGATGATGAACTTAAGCTTAAATTGTTTAGTCAATCTCTAACTAACACTGCATTATTTTAGTATAGAACTTGCCCTGTAGAAAAGATTGATACTTGGGAGAATCTTAAGAAGAAATTTATATTTTGGTTCTAGCCCAAAGTCAAGTCCGCGGAAGCAAGAAGAGATATAACCAATTTCAAGAATCGCCGCGGTGAAAGCTTAATGAGAGCCTATCTCAGGTTCAAAGGTACTGTTAAAAATGTCCCCATCATGATTTACCACCTTGGTATGTTTTACATGACTTTTATGGAGGACTAGAACAAGATAATAAAAAAAATTAGATTTGTTATCCGGTGGATCTTTCATGGAACTCACAGCCGAGCAAGCTTGGATACGTCTAGATAAATTTCATAGAAATAGAGTACCATGTGGCTTTAATCTTGGAAGTGAGGGAGAGATAGAAATTAAACATGACTGTCTAAATTCTTATAAAAACACCGCAAAATTAAAAGAAACGCCTAATGAGCTTAATCTTGATGATGTTATGTTATTGGATGTTCTTCAAGCTTTTACAGAATTCATTGAAGTACCAAAGAAAGAATGGCTCAATTATACTCCGCCACCTCAAGTTGTTGAAGCAACGCAAGTTGAAGCTGAAGTGCCCAAAGTGGTACCCATTGAAATGTCGTCTTACAATGAGCCACCACCATTCACAATGACAGCGTCAAGGCATATCGTAGCGCAATTTCTTGCTGAACAAAACGAAGAGGAGGAAGAAAGGTAAGAGCACAAGCGTTTGATACGTTGCAAACGTATCTATAATTTTGATGCTCCATGCTTATTTTATACCAATTCCAACATGTTTTATAGGTACTTTGTATCATATTATGTCATTATTTGGGCTAACCTATTAACAAGTGCCACAGTGCCAGTTCCTGTTTATTATGTCTGTTTATTGCAGAAATAGTACAAAAATGAAAGTGCTCGGAAAAATTTGGAAAATTCACCAAAATTCTTATTCACCAGAGGACTCCGGGAGCCAGAAGGGGAGTGCCGGGAGAGCCACAGGGTGGCTACGCAGGGGCCAGGCGCGGCCTGGTCCCTAGCCGCCCCTGGCCCATGTACTGGCGCCTCGTGCACCTCCTCGCGTCGCCTCTTCGCCTATAAGAAGCTCCTGACTCTGAAAGTTACGAGGCTTAACTTTTCCATGGAAGCAGAGTTCCGTAGCCGCCGCCAACGCCGAAACCAAGTTTCGGGGGACAGAACTCTGTTCCGACACCCAGCCGGAGCGAGGAAGTGCCCCCGGAGCCATCGTTATCGACTTCACCGCCATCTCCATCGCCTTGGCTGACTCCCATGATGAGGAGGGAGTAGTTCTCCCTCAGGGCTGAGGGCCGTACCGATAGCCATGTGGTATGTATCTCTCTCTCTTGTGATGTGATCTATATGTGATCATGAGCTTTGTAATCTAGATGTTGTTATGCTACTCAAAGTGGGCTTTACTTATGTGGTATGCGGAGACCCCTTGTCCCACGTGTGTAAAGGTGGAGTGTGTGCACCGTGTGGGTCTTTTAGCCTATATTTCACAGAATACTTGTTCACTGATTTATGATTTGAGTTGGATGTCTCTATGAAATTATGGTGGGTTAGTACCTCCTATGAATGCTCAAAGTGACAGCGTGGGGTACTCATTAGTACTTGGGAATATATCTTTAAGGCATGCTTTTGCATTCCTACACAATGAATTAGTGTTCGTTATCCAGCCGGAGAATACTTCGGAGTAGTATATTGAAGTGCTTATATTTATATCCAATTATGATTGCATTGTTGAGAGTGACCGCTGGTGAAAGTATGAGCCCTAGGGCTTGTTTCCGAATACTGCAAACACCGCTTATTTACTGTTTTGATGCATGTTTATTTCCTGCAATATTTATTTCAGATCGCAATTACCGTTTACTACCATCTATACCACCTGCGTTTTAATATCTCTTCGTCGAACTAGTGCGCCTATACATCTAACAAGTGTATTAGGTGTGTTGGAGACACAAGAGACTTCTTGCATCTTAATTGCAGGATTGTTTGAGAGGAATATCTTTTACCTCTGCCTCCCTGAGTTCGATAAACCTTGGGTGTTCCACTTAAGGGAAACTTGCTGCTGTTCTACAAACCTCTGCACTTGGAGTCCCAACACTGTCTATAAGAATAGAAGGGTGCGTAAACATCAAGCTATTTTCTGGCGCCGTTGCCGGGGAGGTGAGAGCTTGAAGGTATTTTCTTTAGATTCTGCAATTTTATCTTTTTGTTTCTTGTTTTTATTTTCA
This sequence comes from Lolium rigidum, assembly GCF_022539505.1. NCBI lineage: Eukaryota > Viridiplantae > Streptophyta > Magnoliopsida > Poales > Poaceae > Lolium > Lolium rigidum. Next base: position 71,202,737 of record NC_061513.1, on the reverse strand, counting down.
CTAGTTCGGCTTAATGGAAAACATAAACATAATTATGAAACTTTTCTATCATGATGATTACAATGATATTAGTATGGATTCTTTGAACATCATTATTGCTAATGATATGGAAAATTCTAAGCTTGGGGATGTTGGTATTGATGAGCATGATATTTTTAGTCCCCCAAGCACGGAGGAGAAAATTTTATTTGATGATACTATGCCTCCTATATATGATGATTGCAATGATGAATATGATATTTTTAGTACACCTACTATTGACGAGAAAATCAATTATGATTTCAATATGCCTCCTATATTTGATGATTATGGTGATAAGAATAATAATGATAGCTATTTTGTTAAATTTGCTCCCACTACTATTAATAATGACTATGCTTATGTGGGGAGTAATAATTATATTATGCAAGTGAATCATGATAAGAATGTTTTATGTGATAGTTATATTGTGGATTTTATCAAGGATGCTACTGAAAGTTATTATGAGAAAGGGAAACATGGTTATATGCATATCAATAATATTAAGTTTCCCCTCTTTATGTTGAAATTTTTGAAGCTCCACTTATTTTGTCTTGCTATGCTAGCCGCTTTGTTCTTCATTGACTTGTTTTTCTACAAGATTTCTCTGTATAGGAAGTGGGTAAGATTTAAATGTGTTTCATATTTGCTTCTTGATGCCCTCTTATTGTGCCTCAACTCTTATATATATGCGAGCATCATCAAATTACTGAGCCCATCTTAATGGTTATAAAGAAAGAACTCTTGGGAGATAACCCAAGTTTTTATTCTAGTTTTTGTTTTGTTTTGTTGAGTCTTGGAAGTTGTTACTACTGTAATGACCTCTCCTTATCAGTTTTATTTCGTTTTTGTGCCAAGAGTAACCTCTGATTGAGAGTAAGTTTTATTTAGGGAATTTGCAATTTTGTTTCTGTTTCTCGACTATCGCGAGAAAAATTCGCATAAATCACCAGAACGTCACCTTGAGCTGAAAATTTACGAACGTCTTCCCCAGGTTATTATCTAACTTTCATTAGTTCTGAGTTTTTCGAGATTCGCAGCGTAACTCCCTCGTTAAAATTCATCTTTACGAACTGTTCTGTTTTGACAGATTCTTGCACTGTTTTGCATTTGCACATTTTCGCCCATCTTTTTGAGTTCTTTTGATCAGAGAACCTTATTGAAGTTGTGCTACAGTATCTGATGCATATTACATGCCTTTCATATGTCATATTGAAGTTTGTGGGCTTGAATATATTTCTATAATTGCACTAACGCTAATGAGATTCGTGATGAGTTTTGTGTGAAGGAAGTTTTCAAATATAGGGAGAGAAGAATGATGCAAATAGATGAACGATGGACAAAAGATTAAGCTTGGAGATGCCCCCGTGGTAACCCCAAGAAATATTCAAGAGGTACAAGCGTCAAAGCTTGGGGATGCCCAAGGCACCCCCTCTTCATTAACAAAAAGCACGAGATCATTTTTCAATGCGCTATATTTTTATTGCTTCATGCATTATGTGTTGTTCTTGGAGCGTCTTTGTTTTATGTTTGTTTTGTTCTGTTTGCTGTAATAAATAGTGATAGCATCATTGTGTGGGAGAGAGACACGCTCCGCTTTAATTGCATACGAACGCTCTAGTTTTCATTTTCATTGTTTTGTGAGCGTTCTATTTTTCGAGTACTTCGTTTACTCTGAGTTTTCACTCATATTTTGTTCAGAGCCTGTTAGTTTGATTCATTTATGTTTGAATAGCTCTCTGGTCCTTTTTATTTATCATCCTTGAGAGTGGTTTCAAATAAGTTGATTGGTGTTGAAAGAGTAGAGAAAAAAATTCTTCGTGCATTATTAGATGCAAATGGAAGCTTTATAGACCGTGGCATTTATTTTAGCATGACATGTTAGATGTTTTTGCAAGCTTACCAATTATGTGAGTATCGTGAATCGTTTCAAATAGCTGAGAGTGTTTATTGTGCCATTAAAAGTTTCATGCATTGTTTTTAGTATAGAAAGCATTTTATAGTGGCGAAAACATTCCCCTGCAAATGTTTCAATTGGGTTGACTTGGCGCATGCTTGCACCATGTTGTGACTGTCAAATAGTCAATTTTGCCTCTATGATCATTTAGTTTTTAACTTGTGATATCACTTTATGCTTTGATTTCGTTTTGTCGCTATGCATGATTATGGCCATTATTGCTCTGTTAGACAGTCGCATCCAATCTTTTTGCTAGCCTCCATTTGTACTGAGTATGAGCTCTACTCGTGCATCCAACCACCATAAACCAAGTTGTTCTAGGTGTGTTCGCCATATCTACCTATTTTTTGGTATTTCATTGCCACTTCGCAAGTGTTTACTTATGTGCTACCTTAAAATTTCAAATCACTATCCGTTTTTTGTAACTTTTTGCTCATGGTAAATTGTGATTTTAATTCTTATAATGCTTGTTGTGCGGTAACCATGCTGACATGGGGACGCCTTCATCATATCCTTTTGTTGATTATCATGTGAGTTCCTATGCATACTCATCTTGGATGAAGTAAATGTGGTAAATTTTCCATGAGTTGCTTTATGCATAATTGTTAGAGAAGAGCATTGGACCGCTAACAAAAGCCATGCTTACATGGTGGAAGTTTCAGCTGGACTAAAATGCCTCAATATCATGCGAGATAATATTTTTGTTGAATGCTTAAAGCATTAAAAAAGAGGTAGTCCATGTCTGCCGTCTTTGTTTTCCCGGTATGGATGTTCTGGTTGAGATATTCCCAAGCTGAGATATCATAAGTGGAATTGTCTCCTAGAGCCTTTGTACAGGAAGCAAGGAGGTACCCCTTTGTGAAACTTTATAGAAACATATGCATACGGTGATAATCTTTGGGAACACGAACTAAATATGCCGAGGTGTGAGTACTATTAGTATATTGTGCATGAGACAAACAGTTTTATAAGAATTCCAATTGCATGCAATATTTTTCACTACCGTTGACTTGAGTGCACTTCTCAAATTACATTTTTTATATCTCTATGATTTCAAAATGAAAAGCTCTAGCACATGAGTAATTCCACCTTCCTCTCAAAGAGAGACTTTCTTTTACTTCCATGTTGAGTCTCCACTTTCTTGCTATATGCACCTTCTTATGAGAGCATAGTTGTCATTCTTAGTTTAATGTGCATGGTCCCAAGATTTTATTGATTGATTCATGATTATGGTATGACTTGTCTCAAATTACTTGTATCTAGTCACCCTTGAACTTTAAAGGTGTCCAAGCATTTATGTTTTGCTTTCAATATGGACAAGCTGAATACCACATTGTGTTTCTTCTATGATCTAGACAATCACTTTACTTTTCATGCACTTTATACATTGTCTTTTGTTTGATTTTTTTCATGATTCCAGCATGGTTTCTAAGTTCATTGCAATATTATATCTACCATGTTGATGTTATTATTATCCCACCTCTATGTGCTTTTACAATTGCATGACCATGGTTGTGTGATAGCATGTCACTTCAAAAATTATTTTTGTTATCACTTACCTACTCGAGGACGAGCAGGAGTTAAGCTTGGGGATGTTGATACGTTGCAAACATATCTATAATTTTTGATGCTCCATGATCGTTTTGTACCAATTCCAACATGTTTTATAGGCACTTTGTATCATATTATGTCATTATTTGGACTAACCTATTAACAAGTGCCACAGTGCCAGTTCCTGTTTATTATGTCTGTTTATTGCAGAAATAGTCCAAAAATCTGGAAATTCACCAAAATTCTTATTCACCAGAAGACTCCGGGAGCCAGAAGGGGAGTGCCGGGAGAGACACGGGGTGGCTATACAGGGTCCAGGCGCGGCCTGGGCCCTGGCCGCCCCTGGCCCATGTACTGGCGCCTCGTGCACCTCATCGCGTTGCCTCTTCACCTATAAGAAGCTCCTGACTCTAAAATTTACGAGGCGTAACTTTTCCGTGGAAGAAGAGCTCTGTAGCCGCCGCCAACGCCGAAGCCAAGTTTTGAGGGACAGAACTCTGTTCCGGCACCCTTCCGGAGCGGGGAAGTGCCCCCGGAGCCATCACCATTGACTTCACCGCCATCTCCATCGCCTTTGCTGACTCCCATGATGAGGAGGGAGTAGTTCTCCCTCGGGGCTAAGGGTCGTACCAGTAGCCATGTGGTCTGTATCTCTCTCGTGATGTGATCTATATGTGATCATGAGCTTTGTAATCTAGATGTTGTTATGCTACTCAAAGTGGGATTTACTTATGTGATTTGTGGAGACCCCTTGTCCCACGTGTGTAAAGGTGGAGTGTGTGCACCGTGTGGGTCTTTTAGCCTATATTTAACAGAATACTTGTTCACTGATTTATGATTTGAGTTGGATGTCTCTATGAAACTATGGTGGGTTAGTACCTCCTATGAATACTCAAAGTGACAGTGTGGGGTATTCATTAGTACTTGAAATTTATCTTTAAGTTGTGCTTTTGCATTCCTACACAATGAATTAGTGTTCGTTATCCAGCCGGAGAATACTTCGGAGTAGTATATTGAAGTGCTTATATTTATATCCAATTATGATTGCATTGTTGAGAGTGACCGCTGGTGAAAGTATGAGCCCTAGGCCTTGTTTCCGAATACTGCAAACACCGCTTATTTACTGTTTTACTGCATGTTTATTTCCTATAATATTTATTTCAGATCGCAATTACCGTTTACCATCATCTAAACCACATGCGTTTTAATATCTCTTCGCCGGACTAGTGCGCCTATACATCTAACAAGTGTATTAGGTGTGTTGGGGACACAAGAGACTTCTTGCATCTTAATTGCAGGATTGTTTGAGAGGGATATCTTTGACCTCTGCCTCCCTGAGTTCGATAAACCTTGGGTGTTCCACTTAAGGGAAACTTGCTGCTGTTCTAAAAACCTCTGCACTTGGAGGCCCAACACTGTCTACAAGAATAGAAGGGTGCGTAGACATCATCATTAAAAGTTAGTAATGAGGAACTTACTCATGAAGCTACAAATGAAGAAAGTGAGGTAACAAAGGAAGGTATCTTAGCTATGTTTGCACATTGCAACATAGTTGAGCTTGATTCCGAAGCTTCACAGTTTGTAGAAGGTATGGTCAAAGCCACATGTGCGGGTAAACCTGTTTTGCCTTGCACTTTAGGTGGATCCTCTTACTATGGATTTTGTGCTATTGGTACATCCATTAGTTTATTCCCCAGAGATTTTACTTTAGTATTCAAGATGAACTTGAGCATTCACAATTAGAAGACACATATATGTCAATAAATGCTAGCTGATAAGACTCTTATAGTTCCTATGTGAGTAATAAAATATGTGCCCATTACAATAGGACCATACACTTATCCCATTGATTTTGTTGTTATTGATATGCCAATTGATTCTTATTGTCCAATCATTTTTGCAAGAACTTTCTTAAACACTTCAGGAGCTACTATTGATTGTAGGAAGGAAACTATCTCTCTTAAGTTTGGGGAGGAAGTGATGAGTTTCCATTTCTCGAAGTTCACTCATAAACCAATTGTTGAAGAAGAAGACTTCGAGGAGGAAGTTTATCTTGCTACTCTCTCCACAATACTTTACAATACTCATGAAGATGATTTATAGGCAAATTTACTTCAAAATGACGATAATATTATAGGATCAAGTCAAAATGATATCGAGGAATATTTGGAATCTGGGTATGCTTTGGATTACTTGAAAGGGTCAATCCCTCAATAGCCACTCATCGAATATTCATGGAGGATGGAGCCCAATGATACGTCTCCGACGTATCGATAATTTCTTATGTTCCATGCCACATTATTGATGATATCTACATGTTTTATGCACATTATATGTCATTATTATGCATTTTCTGGAACTAACCTATTAACAAGATGCCGAAGTGCCAGTTGCTGTTTTCTGCTGTTTTTGGTTTCGTAAATCCTAGTAACGAAATATTCTCGAATTGGACGAAATCAACGCCCGGGTTCCTATTCTGCCCGGAAGCATCCGGAACACCCGAGAGCCGCCGGAGGAGGGCCCCGTGGGCCCCGGATGATAGGGTGGCGCGGCCTGGGCCCTGGCCGCGCCAGCCTATGGTGTCGTCGCCCCTTCGACCCTCCGAGGCTGCCCTTTCGCCTATATAAAGCCCCTGCGTCGAAAACCCTTACGGAAGAAGCCACGGTACGCGAAACCTTCCAGAGCCGCCGCCATCGCGAAGCCAAGATCTGGGGGACAGGAGTCTCTGTTCCGGCACGCCGCCGGACGGGGAAGTGCCCCCGGAAGGCTTCTCCATCGACACCGCTGCCATCTCCACCGCCATCTTCATCACCGCTGCTGCTCCCATGAGGAGGGAGTAGTTCTCCATCGAGGCTCGGGGCCGTACTCGGTAGCTATGTGGTTCATCTCTCTCCTATGTACTTCAATACAATAATCTCATGAGCTGCCTTACATGATTGAGATTCATATGATGATGCTTGTAATCTAGATGTCATTATGCTAGTCAAGTGAGTTTTACTTATGTGATCTCCGGAGACTCCTTGTCCCACGTGTGTAAAGGTGACAGTGTGTGCACCGTGTGGGTCTCTTAGGCTATATTTCACGGAATACTTATTCACCGTTATGAATGGCGTAGTGAAGTGCTTATTTATATCTCTTTATGATTGCAATGTGTTTTGTATCACAATTTATCTATGTGCTACTCTAGTGAAGTTATTAAAGTAGTTTTATTCCTCCTACACGGTGTAATGGTGACAGTGTGTGCACTCGTGTTAGTACTTGGCGTAGGCTATGATTATGATCTCTTGTAGATTATGAAGTTAACTATTACTATGATGGTATTGATGTGATCTATTCCTCCTAACTGGCGTGAAGGTGACAGTGTGCATGCTATGTTAGTACTTGGTTTAGTCATGTCGATCTTTCATGCACTCTAAGGTTATTTAAATATGAACATTTAATTGTGGAGCTTGTTAACTCCGGCATTGAGGGTTCGTGTAATCCTACGCAATGTGTTCATCATCCAACAAGAGAGTGTAGAGTATGCATTTATCTATTCTGTTATGTGATCAATGTTGAGAGTGTCCACTAGTGAAAGTCTAATCCCTAGGCCTTGTTCCTAAATACTGCTATCACTACTTGTTACTGTTTTACTGCGTTACTACTGCTACGTTACTACTGCTTGTTTACTTCCTACAATATTACTACCATCAACTGCACGCCAGCGAGCTATTTTCTGGCGCCGTACTACTGCTCATATTCATTCATACCACTTGTATTTCACTATCTCTTCGCCGAACTAGTGCACCTATTAGGTGTGTTGGGGACACAAGAGACTTCTTGCTTTGTGGTTGCAGGGTTGCTTGAGAGGGATATCTTTGACCTCTTCCTCCCTGAGTTCGATAAACCTTGGGTGATCCACTTAAGGGAAAACTTGCTGCTGTTCTACAAACCTCTGCTCTTGGAGGCCCAACACTGTCTACAAGAATAGAAGCACCCGTAGACATCAAGCACTTTTCTGGCGCCGTTGCCGGGGAGGAAAGGTAAAAGGTACTCACACTCCGGATCTCGGCTACTAAGCTATTTTCCGGCGCCGTTGTAAGTACTCGAAGCTATTTCCTTTAGACTCTGCAATTGCGACATTTGGTTTCTTGTTTACACTAGTTAGGCATAATGGACAACAAAGAGCTTCTTATTCTATTTCCTGATTTAAGACATGGATGGTTTGATGCGAAAATTAAAAAACCCATGGAACATATTAATATGAATGCTTTGAACACTATTGTTGCTAATGCTATGGAAAATTCTAAGCTTGGGGAAGCTGGCTTTGATGAGCATGATATTTTTAGTCCCCCAAGCATTGAGGAGAAAATTTACTTTGATGATACTTTGCCTCCTATATTTGATGATGAGAGTAATAATGATAGCTACTTTGTTGAATTTGCTCCCACAACAACTAATAAAATTGATTATGCTTATGTGGGGAGTAATAATTTTATGCATGAGACTCATGATAAGAATGCTTTTAGTGATAGTTATATTGTTGAGTTTGCTCATGATGCTACTGAAAGTTATTATGAGAGAGGAAAATATGGTTGTAGAAATTTTCATGTTACTAAAACACCTCTCTATGTGCTGAAATTTTTGAAGCTACACTCCTATGCTTGTTACTTTGCTCTTCATGAACTTGTTTATTTACAAGATTCCTATGCATAGGAAGCATGTTAGACTTAAATGTGTTTTGAATTTGCCTCTTGATGCTCTCTTTTGCTTCAACTTCTATTTTTTGCGAGTGCATCATTAAAACTGCTGAGCCCATCTTAATGGCTATAAAGAAAGAACTTCTTGGGAGATAACCCATGTGTTTATTTTACTACAGCAATTTTTGTTTTGTTGAGTCTTGGAAGTTGTTTACTACTGTAGCAACCTCTCCTTATCATGTTTTTGTGCCAAGTAAAGTTTCTATGTGAAAGTTGATGTTATATTTGGGATCGCTGCGCAGAAACAGCATTGCTGTCTGTCACGAATCTGGGCAAAAGTCTCTGTAGAAAATTCGAAAAAATCTGCCAATTTACGAGCGTGATCCTCAGATATGTACGCAACTTTCATTAGTTTTGAGTTTTTCCATTTGAGCAAGTCTGGTGCCATTTTAAAATTCGTCTTTACGGACTGTTCTGTTTTTGACAGATTCTGCCTTTTATTTCGCATTGCCGCTTTTGTTAAGTTGAATGAGTTTCTTTGTTCCATTAACTTTCAGAAGTTTTGTGCAATGTCCAGAAGTGTTAAGAATGATTGTGTCACCTCTGAACATGTAAATTTTTATTATGCACTAACCCTCTAATGAGTTTGCTTGAAGTTTGTTGTGGCAGAAGTTTTCAAGGGTCAAGAGAGGAGTATGATATACTATGATCAAGAGGAGTGAAAGCTCTAAGCTTGGGGATGCCCCCGTGGTTCATCCCTGCATATTTTAAGAAGACTCAAGCGTCTAAGCTTGGGGATGCCTTGGGCATCCCCTTCTTCATCGACAAAGTATCAGGTTCCTTCTCTTGAAACTATATTTTTATTCGGTCACATCTTATGTACTTTACTTGGAGCGTCTGTGTGTGCTTTTATTTTTGTTTTGTTATCTTAGTTCTCTGAATAAGTTCATCCTTGTGTGGGAGAGAGACACGCTCCGCTGGTTCGTATGAACACATGTGTTCTTAGCTCATAATATTCATGGCGAAGTTTCTTCTTCGTTAAATTGTTATATGGTTGGAATTGGAAAATGCTACATGTAGTAGTTGGTAAAATGTCTTGGATAATGTGATACTTGGCAATTTTTGTGCTCATGTTTAAGCTCTTGCATCATATACTTTGCACCTATTAATGAAGAAATACATAGAGCTTGCTAAAATTTGGTTTGCATAATTGGTCTCTCTAAGGTCTAGATAATTTCTAGTGTTGAGTTTTGAACAACAAGGAAGACGGTGTAGAGTCTTATAATGTTTACAATATGTCTTTATGTAAGTTTTGCTGCACCGTTTCATCCTTGAGTTTGCTTCAAATAACCTTGCTAGCCTAAACCTTGTATCGAGAGGGAATACTTCTCATGCATCCAAAATCCTTGAGCCAACCACTATGCCATTTGTGTCCACCATACCTACCTACTACATGGTATTTCTCCGCCATTACAAAGTAAATTGCTTGAGTGCTACCTTTAAAATTCCATCATTCGCCTTTGCAATATATAGCTCATGGGACAAAATAGCCTTAAAAACTATCGTAGTATTGAATATGTACTTATGCACTTTATCTTTTATTAAGTTGCTTGTTGTGCGATAACCATGCTTACGGGGAACGCCATCAACTATTCTTTGTTGAATATCATGTGAGTTGCTATGCATGTCCGTCTTGTCCGAAGGATCTATCACCTTAATGATTGGAGCATGCAAATTGTTAGAGAAGAACATTGGGCCGCTAACTAAAGCCATGAATCATGGTTGAAGTTTCAGTTTTGGACATATATCCTCAATCTCATATGAGAATAATAATTGTTGCTACATGCTTATGCATTTAAGAGAAGTCCATTATCTGTTGTCCATGTTGTCCCGGTATGGATGTCTAAGTTGAGAATAATCAAAAGCGAGAAATCCAAAATGCGAGCTTTCTCCTTAGACCTTTGTACAGGCGGCATGGAGGTACCCCTTTGTGACACTTGGTTGAAACATGGCATTGCAAAGATCCGGTAGTCCAAGCTAAGTAGGACAAGGTGCAGGCACTATTAGTGTACTATGCATGAGGCTTGCAACTTGTAAGATATAATTTACATAACTCATATACTTTATTACTACCGTTGACAAAATTGTTTCATGTTTTCAAAATAAAAGCTCTAGCACAAATACAGCAATCGATGCTTTCCTCTTTGAAGGACCATTCTTTTACTTTTATTGTTGAGTCGGTTTACCTATCTCTCTCCACCTTAAGAAGCAAACACTTGTGTGAACTGTGCATTGATTCCTACATACTTGCATATTGCACTTGTTATATTACTTTATGTTGACAATATCCATGAGATATACATGTTATAAGTTGAAAGCAACCGCTGAAACTTAATCTTCCTTTGTGTTGCTTCAATTCCTTTACTTTGATTTATTGCTTTATGAGTTAACTCTTATGCAAGACTTATTGATGCTTGTCTTGAAGTACTATTCATGAAAAGTCTTTGCTTTATGATTCATTCGTTTACTCATGTCATTACCATTGTTTTGATCGCTGCATTCATTACATATGCTTACAATAGTATGATCAAGGTTATGATGGCATGTCACTTAAGAAATTATCTTTGTTATCGTTTTACCTGCTCGGGACGAGCAGAACTAAGCTTGGGGATGCTGATACGTCTCCGACGTATCGATAATTTCTTATGTTCCATGCCACATTATTGATGATATCTACATGTTTTATGCACATTATATGTCATTATTATGCATTTTCTGGAACTAACCTATTAACAAGATGCCGAAGTGCCGGCTCTCGTTTTCTGCTGTTTTTGGTTTCGTAAATCCTAGTAACGAAATATTCTCGGAATTGGACGAAATCAACGCCCGGTGTTCCTATTCTGCCGGAAGCATCCAGAACACCCGAGAGCCGCCAGAGGGGGGCCCTGTGGGCCCCAGATGATAGGGTGGCGCGGCCAGGGCCTGGGCCGCGCCCCCCTATGGTGTCGTCGCCCTTCGACCCTCCGAGGCTGCCCTTTCGCCTATATAAAGCCCCTGCATCGAAAACCCTTACGGAAGAAGCCACGGTACGCGAAACCTTCCGCAGCCGCCGCCATCGCGAAGCCAAGATCCGGGGGCAGGAGTCTCGTTCCGGCACGCCGCCGGACGGGGAAGTGCCCCGGAAGGCTTCTCCATCGACACCGCTGCCATCTCCACCGCCATCTTCATCACCGCTGCTGCTCCCATGAGGAGGGAGTAGTTCTCCATCGAGGCTCGGGGCTGTACCGGTAGCTATGTGGTTCATCTCTCTCCTATGTACTTCAATACAATAATCTCATGAGCTGCCTTACATGATTGAGATTCATATGATGATGCTTGTAATCTAGATGTCATTATGCTAGTCAAGTGAGTTTTACTTATGTGATCTCCGGAGACTCCTTGTCCCACGTGTGTAAAGGTGACAGAGTGTGTGCACCGTGTGGGTCTCTTAGGCTATATTTCACGGAATACTTATTCACCTGTTATGAATGGCGTAGTGAAGTGCTTATTTATATCTCTTTATGATTGCAATGTGTTTTGTATCACAATTTATCTATGTGCTACTCTAGTGAAGTTATTAAAGTAGTTTTATTCCTCCTACACGGTGTAATGGTGACGAGTGTGTGCACTCGTGTTAGTACTTGGCGTAGGCTATGATTATGATCTCTTGTAGATTATGAAGTTAACTATTACTATGATGGTATTGATGTGATCTATTCCTCCTAATCGGCGTGAAGGTGACAAGTGTGCATGCTATGTTAGTACTTGGTTTAGTCATGTCGATCTTTCATGCACTCTAAGGTTATTTAAATATGAACATTTAATTGTGGAGCTTGTTAACTCCGGCATTGAGGGTTCGTGTAATCCTACGCAATGTGTTCATCATCCAACAAGAGAGTGTAGAGTATGCATTTATCTATTCTGTTATGTGATCAATGTTGAGAGTGTCCACTAGTGAAAGTCTAATCCATAGGCCTTGTTCCTAAATACTGCTATCACTGCTTGTTACTGTTTTTTGCGTTACTACTGCTGCGTTACTATCGCTTGTTTACTTCCTACAATATTACTACCATCAACTGCACGCCGGCCGAGCTATTTTCCGCGCCGTACTACTCGCTCATATTCATTCATACCACTTGTATTTCACTATCTCTTCGCCGAACTAGTGCACCTATTAGGTGTGTTGGGGACACAAGAGACTTCTTGCTTTGTGGTTGCGGGGTTGCTTGAGAGGGATATCTTTGACCTCTTCCTCCCTGAGTTCGATAAACCTTGGGTGATCCACTTAAGGGAAAACTTGCTGCTGTTCTACAAACCTCTGCTCTTGGAGGCCCAACACTGTCTACAAGAATAGAAGCACCCGTAGACATCACCCAACCAGTTGCAGATTTTCAGAGGAGACTTGGGCCTAAAATGAAAGAAGTGGTAAGAAAGGAAATCATCCGCCTTCTCGTTGCAGGTATCATATATCATGTCAAAGAGAGTGACTGGGTGAGTCATGTTCATTGTGTTCCTAAGAAAGGAGGATTTATTGCAGTACCCAATATTCATAATTTAATGGTCCCAACCAGAACTGTAGTAGGACATAAGATGTGCATTTATTTTAGAAAATTGAATAAGGAAACTAGAAAAGATCATTACCCATTGCATTTTATATATCAAACTCTAGAAAGACTTGCTAAGCATTCAAATTGTTGTTATCTTGATGGACATTCTAGGTTCTCCCAAATAGCCGTTCATCCGGAAGATCAACTAAAAACAACTTTTACTTGTCCTTTTGGATTATATGCTTACCGAAGAATGCCTTTCGGATTATGTAATGCTCCTGCTACTTTTTAAAGATGCATGACGGCTATATTCGCCGATTATATTGAGCATATAATGGAAGTGATCATGGACAACTTCTCTGTCTATGGAACTTCATTTAACCTTTGCTTGCGTAATTTGCATAAAGTGTTGCAGAGATGTGAAGATACTAATCTAGTCTTGAACTAGGCGAAGTGCCACTTTATGATTCAAGAAGGGTAGTACTTGGGCACAAGATCTCAGGAAGAGTCATAGAGGTTGACAAATCGAAGGAGGAAGCTATAGAGAAAATACTACCCCCACGAGACATCAAAGGTATAAGAAGTTTCCCGTGTCATGCTGGGTTTCACAGAAGATTCATTAGGAACTTTTCTAAGATAGCAAGACCCCTAACTAACCTCTTACAAAAAGATGCTCGATTTAAGTTTGATGAAAAATGTCTTAATGCTTTCAACATTCTTAAGCATGCTATACTTAAGGATCCTATAATACAACCGCCTAATTGGAAGAAACCTTTTGATTTACTTTGTAAACTAAACCATGAATTAGTTGGAGCCACTTTGTGCCAACAGGATGGTGATGAAGTTAATATCATCCATCATGCTAGCCAGACTCTAAATGATGCACAAATAAATTATCCCTTAATAGAAAAAGAGTTCTTTACAGTTGTCTTCGCCTGTGAAAAGTTTAGATCATATATCACCGACTTAAAAGTTAGAGTCTACACTAATCGTATGGGTTTGAAAGAAATTCTTGAAACAACTGATGTTAAGCCCAGGATGATCCGGTGGATTTTGCTTTTGCAGGAATTTGATCTGCAAATTGTACAGAGAAGTGAATAACAGCTCGAAGAACAAGGTTCCATTTTCAAAGAAGCATTTCCATGTAGCATATCTACGGTCTATGTTCCATCAGGTACGCATAGTTATTGTGAAGAAGTTCCCCCTATTCTTTGTGATGGTGCAAGCAAGCAGTTGATGCCCACCATCTATGGAAGAAGGAGGGGAACAATATGATGATCCAGGAAATTCGGTACACTTTCCTCCTAACTACTGTAAGAGAGTTTTTCTGATTCTTCGTATGTCGGTAACTTGGTACGGGCAGACGGTACGGTGCAAACCCGCCCGTACCAATGACCCGAACCGACTTTTTCTGTTGCCGATCTTGGCAGGACGTCGGGTACGGGCGGACGATACGGTCTGCGCCCGTACCACGAACCGTCGTGCTGCCCAAAATTTCCTTTTCAGTTTTATCTCTTTCCAATATTTTGGGATTCTTGTTATGTGCGACCATAGCCTTAATTAGATGAGATTTTCCTCTTCATAACCCCTCATAACTTCTGGACAAGTCTTTTCTCATATTCTAACAGATCTCATACAAGTTCATCACGGCCACCATAGCCATCATCATCTCTCATCCCTGGAGCATCGCATCATCGGTCTATGGCAAGCAAGGCACCCATGATGCCTCGAAGAAGGATGTCACAAGGGAGGAAGAGGCAGAACGATGGAGAGACGAAAGTGATCCATAAGAAGATTTCAAGCTTAGAGAGAAGATCATTGGAGGTGGAAGAACTTTCGGCTTGGCTGTAGGCAGGGATGATGAATATGATGAAATTGATATGCGCTTCGAGGAGGACGAAGGACTTTGCCTCATCAACAAGTTGACGATTGAAGATCAGGACATGCATGAGTCGCTGGATAAGTTGGACAAGCGCATCAACAGGATTGAAGATAAGGCCCCTGGATTCGCAGAGCATGTGCGGCTTCTACGACGCTACCTGGACCAGATGGATGAAAATATCATCAAAGGGCTGGAGGCAAACCTTGATATTTGTTTTCGTTCTCTTGATGCGCAGAAGAAGACGATGGAAGTAAGCAAGAACTACATCGCCCTTCTAGAGAAGCTGGCTAAAGAGCGTTCTGCCTGCATCATCTATCTCGAAGCCTTCATCGTTGCGCTGCTGACCAAGATCCGTAAGCTCGAAGGGGAAGCCCCTTTGAAATATAAGGATAAAATATGGTATCAAATAATCGCAAGGATTATTTGATCCCACCTGGTTTGATTCCAAGCTTGGGGAGATCTATAGAGCCTTATAATATGTCCCTTTAGTTCGAGTATTTACCTTCAGCGTGTATTTAGTTCGAAATTTGATAAGGGTTGCATTTAGCACTTGTTTAGCTTCCCTCAGAAAGTGGATGATTTTTACCCAATGAATCTTGAGTCGTTATCCTATCCGAATTATGATTGAATTATAATTATTTCATTAGATTTATGAATTAGGATGAGTATAATTACACTTGCATCATGATAATGATTTTATGGTCCTACACACCAGAAAGCTTTGATAGGATATAGGAAAATTGCTTAGAAAGTATTTTATAATCAATGGTTCCTTCGTGTGAAAAACAGAAACATAGAAAGCAAAATAATAATGTGAAATAAAAAGAAGTGAAGAGAGAAGAAGAGCAAAAAGAGAAAAGTTATTAGCAAGATCCATGAAGAAAAGCTAACTTCATGATTTTATGATATTTAGATAAAGTAATCTTGTTGTCTTTTATTAAACCTTGAAAGGTGTGGAAGCATTTAAGTCATTTGAGTTTGAGAATAGTATGGTGTCATTCGTGCTCTAGTTTTACATCCGATGTTATAACCCTTGTTCTTGAAAAGTGCCTTATTTTTTTAACAACTCTCGCTTCATGAACAAAGATGACTCTATCCATTAAGCTCATATCTTGCTCGGTGACATAGGCATCCCCAATGGGCCTGCCAAAAATGGTACCCGGGATTTACTAAAGGCCCAAGACTCGAAGAATAAGAAGACTCGGAAGTCCATTTAGTGTTAAGGAAAGATAGTTTGTATTAGGAAAGATAGAGATTTGTAATCTTACGGGTTGGATACGAAACCCTCCTGAACTCTATAACTTGTGTATTACGAAACCCTCGGCTCCACCCTCTATATAAGGGGGAGTCGAGGGGCAAAGAAAGGATCGAATCTATTGTCAACACAACCCTAGTTTTCATAATCGTCGAGTACTTTTTCGGCTGAAACCTTCGAGATCTACTTGCCCTCTACTTCTAGAAAACCCTAGTCTACAATCTGTAGGCATTGACAAATTAATCCTTTGTCACTCGGGGACGAGCAAGAGTCTAATCTTGATAAAGTTGATGAGTGCATTTTTAGCATGTTTTTGCATTACTATTTTATCAAGTTATCATCAAGTAGTGGTAGGATTTTTGTATTTTACCACACTACCGCGCCCTTTTATGCTTGTCTACACAGGATCTTAAAATAATAAGTCAATAATAAAATATCAATGAAAACTGATATTTTATGGCATTTTGACGTGATAGAAATCATTTTTGCACTTAATAATGCGCCTGGGCGAAAGGACAATATATATGAGGACAACTTCCATGGACTTTAACAGGCATCGGTATGGGCAGAATCCTGATACGTCTCAAACGTATCTATAATTTTTGATGCTCCATGCTTTTTTTACACCAATTCATATATGTTTTGCTCATACTTCATTGCACTTTTATATATTTTTTGGCACTAACCTATTAACAAGATTCCACGGTGACAGTTCCCTGTTGTTAGCTATTTTTGTATTTCAGAAAAGTTGTACAGGAAATATTATCAAAATTGGACGAAACAAAAGCAGAAGTCAATATTTTACCGTAGCGAAGATAGAGTCCAGATGGGAGTCAAAGGGGCCAGCAGGGCGGCCACACCTGCCCTAGGCGCGGCCTGGCCCTAGCCCTCGCCTAGGGGTGGTGTGGGCAACCCTGGCCTCCACCGACATCGCCCCTCCGCCTATTTATTTACGATCTCGGGAAAACTCTGAATACCCGAGCCTCCATCCACGAAAAGTTTCATCGCGGCCGCCATTGTAGAACCCATCTCTGGGGGTTCTGAAGCTCTTCCCGGTACCCTGCCGGAGGGATAAATCATCGCCGGAGGCATCTACATCGCCATGCCCGCCTCCGAAGTGATGCGTGAGTAGTTCATCCCTGGACTATGGGTCCATAGAAGTAGCTAGATGGTTGTCTTCTCCAATTTGTGCCTCATGTTTAGATCTTGTGAGCTGCCCTACATGATCAAGATCATCCTTATGTAATCCTACATGTTGTGTTTGCTGGGATCCGAGGAATATTGTATACTATGTTGAGGTCGATTATATATCCTTGTCATATGTTATTTGTGATCTTGCATGCTCTCTGTTGCTAGTAGATACTCTAGCCAAGTAGATGTTTGTGACTCCAAGAGGGGGTATTTATGCTCGATAGTAGGTTCATGCCTCTACTAATCTGGGAGAGTGACAATAACTTCTAAGATTGTAGATGTGTTGTTGCTACTATGGAGAAAACAACAATGTTCTATACAAGGGTAATTCTATTGTTTACTTTACACATATTGCTTAATGCGATAATCTGTTGCTTGCAACTTAATACTGAAAGGGGTTCGGACGATAATCGGAAGGTGGATTATTAGTCATAGACGCAGTTGGATTACGGTCTATGTATTATGTTGTAATGCCCAAACAAATCTCATAGTAATCATCTTGTCATGTATGGTTGATATTCTGTCAATTGCCCAGCTGTAATTTGTTCACCTAGCATGCTATTTATCTTTATGGAGAGACACCTCTAGTAAACTGTGGACCTCGGTTATTTTCTTTACACTGATAAATTCATCTACTGCAATCCTGCTCTGTTACTTACTACAAAGCTCTGTTCTCTTTAATTACTGCAAACATCTCATTCCGCTCGATACATTTAATCCTTTGTGTTCAGCAAAACCGGTGAGATTGACAACCTCACTGTAAGTTGGGGCAAAGTATTTTGGTTGTGTTGTGTGAAGGTTCCATGTTGTTGCTGACGCCGGTAGTGCGCCCTGCTACTAGTCATCTAGCAACACCTTCAGAAGTCACGTCTTTCTCCTACTGGTCGATTAAACATTGGTTTCTTACTGAGGGAAAACTTGATGTTATGCTCATCACATCTTTCTCTTGGGGTTTTCCAACCGCTTCCACAACAACCGCCACCAAGATTGTCTGGCGCCATCACCGGAGCACCATCAAGCCCGCCCGTACCGTCCGCCCGTACCATCCTCCAGGAACACCGCCTTGTCAAATACTTTCACCTCCCGTAGGCAGATCAGAGATCAGACACACAAAGCTCCGTGAAACCGAGAAACACCGCCCTAGATCAGATCTCAAGAATGAACTTTGGAGGAGACAAGATCCGGGTTGCTACGTGGATCCTCGGAGAACAAGGCATGATCCCCTTCATCATCATCAACCGTTGCACCTTCATCATCATCATTCTCCAACCATAGTTGTAATCTTGATTGCTATTATGTATTTGTATTCGAACTCGTTCCATTCCTCTAATTCATTCCACAAGATTATGATGATGTTCTTGATTGTCTCCATGTGTGAGTAGTCTTATTAATTCTTGGGGAGATGGAGAAACCCTAGCATGAATATGAGATGAATCTAAGATGATTTATAGTTTCAAGTATTAATGCGTGTTAGTTTTTTCTCTTGTTATTACATGTTTTGGACAATGTAATATTGCCGAGAAGAAACTACTCTTTGAAGTGTGATAAAGCGAACGGCGAGAAGTGACATTACCGTATCGGCGCTTTGACACATGAATAAGGGGGATAAGAGGGATTCATAAAGCTCATACCGATGACCATGTGGTACGCCCCTTAATAGCACTAGTCCATATGTGGTGGCAGAAGGCTAGATGTTGTCGTTATTTAGAGATGTGATGACCGATGGCTTTCTGGGCGCATCTTATTACGGAGCTCTCCCACACACAACATGCTTGAAAGCATATTTCATCTTGATTAACATGAGTCCTAGTGCTAGAGGTGGATCCAATAATCACTGAGAACACTTTGTCTTATAAAGTTTCAACCCTTTTTATATAACGTTTTTATTGCTTTATTTACTTTTCCTGCAATCATTTACAACACCCCTATCATTTTGATATCAGAAAACAATAATTAGGTAGTAGAAAGTAGCAAGAGATATCAAAATCATTACTAGTAGCTCCTCGTGGTTCGATACTCTTATTTTAAAACTAGCTACAACTAATCTGTGTATTTTGCAGTCATCAAGAGGACATGTATGACGACGACGAAGGTACGAACCACACCGAGATCGTACTCTATGATGACGTGTCACCCCGGTTCAAAAGAGTTAAAAACAAATTGAGAAGAATGGAAACTTGATTTTGCACACATAACCATCCAAATGAAAATAAACATAAAATATAAAATAATTTTTGTTGAGTATTTCTTGGTGGCGGTCCAAGATGATGCAAACTTCTCCGTTGAGTTCAATAACCTTTGTTCTCAGTAGGTGCATGAACCACTCCTAATTATTATTGGAAAACGGCTAAGGACCTTGGCTCCACCTTGGATGGAGTCGTGCTACTGAGTTTGGCTCCACCTGAGACGGGCTACTGAGATTGGCTCTGCCAGAGACGACGTCGTGCTTATCAGCTTGGCTCCACCCACAATGGAGCCGTGTTATTGAGTTTAGCTCACCTTAGACGTCGTCGTGCTTATCAGCTTGGCTTCATCTAAGACGGAGTTATGGTAGCGAGCATGGCTTCGTCTAGTGCGAAGCCAAGCAAAATGTTATTTTGTAAAATCTTCTTGAAACCAGGTTATTTTGTGAAATTAATTTTGTCAAAATCAACCCCGTCGTCCTTCTCGTGGAAA
>NC_061513.1:71087913-71182842 GCF_022539505.1 Lolium rigidum | reverse complement strand
ATATCGTCGGGTTAGGCCCATAGGCGACGAAAAATGCCCCTTAGTTGACGATTTTGGGACGTTGTCTATCAGAACTTTTCTTGTAGTGACTCCTGCTTGGCCCGATCACTGTGGCAGATTTTCAACAGAAAATCTCCAAACCTTTGCATAGAAAATCCACACCTCATATGCTCATGGGTACACCTCAACCTCCATACCTTAGAAACTCGCTAGCTAGACATGTAGCTGCTTAGGAGATGTCAAATCTCCAAGAGAGGGGGTCCTTCTTCGTCTGTGACCACATACCATTCTTTTTTTTTTGGATGCGCAACCAAACAGATAAACTCCTTCTCTCCGATTGATAAGATTGAATATACGAGAGAAGTAGGGGTTAGCTCGATAATTTCGATCAAAGGATATTGACAATAATGTTACCAACCTAGCTTGGGGAGAAGCTTGGTACTATTTATAGGTAGATGGGAAGGATGCAAACAGTTGCCTAAAGTTGTGTAGCCATTTCTGAACATCTTTAGGGGTGACCCGACAGGTAAAAACCCGTTAGGAGTACGGGTGTGGGACAAAAATTATCCATAGATACGTAAATGAGAGAATATCATGCCCATCAAGTGAGCAGGTATGGGTATGAAATCGTAGAACCCATACCCATCCAAAATTTGACAAGTGAAGCCTTTGTAATATTCCAACATATTTAATTTCCCCCTAAACATGCATTCACGTAGCTAGGCCAAACATCAGGATTCCTAGTCCCACACGATTGTTGGTAGGTTGGTTAGGATTAGGTCCATGTGTTGATATTTATAACGTGTTGTGTTTAAGTATGTGTTGATATTTATAATGTGTTGCTGTTTATAAATTATGTCAGAGCATCTCCACTTGCGTCCCCCAAATGATGTTTGGAGGACCGTGGACACAAAAATCCTCCAGTCGCGTCCTTCAATGCTAAATTGCTGTCTCATTTGTGTCTAGTGTCCATGGTAGAAACTCTATACACATGGGACGGGTTGGGGATATTTACACGAATTTAGCCTCACACGAAAGGCATGCATGCAACCCGTGTAGTCCCCACATGTCATCCTTTTTCCAAACCTATCACACACTTTCTCTGAAATACTTTTTTCTACATGGGCTGGTCCCCTCTGTCATCATGCATGCATGCAGACGCTGTTTGAGGCATGCGGTTGACAAGGGTCTCTTTCTCTAAACTTTTTTATTTCTTTTTGTCTAGAGCTCTTTAAAAGTCATCCCAAATCATTGTGCTAGATGTTTTTTTGTGGACGCGACTCAATATGCTTTTACATGTTGTCTACGACTATTTTTTTTTAGACCATTTGATGTGTTGTAAGGGTAATGGGTATGAACACAACTTATATATGTTGATGGGTACATGTATATATATGAGATCACAGAGATGGGTAAACGGTATAGGGTGGCTCTGCCCATTACCATGCCCTGCAGTTGCAACCCTAATAACCGATCTAAAGGAAAAGAGTCTCCTTGAAAAAAGAAGGAAAAAGGAGAAAGCAATTATTAATCTATACCTATACCTATTAATAAAGGAAGTAAGGTTTCTCCCCAATTTTTTCGTCCGTTTTTTAATTACCCCTGCTTTTCAATTGAAATTACGTGTTCTGCCACCGCCTAAATGAGATAACGGTTCGCTTGCGTTGCTGGGAGATCGATAGCTTCGTGTGGGCTTTATTCAATCGTCTGGGCCGGACCGTGTATAAAACGGCCGAACAAGCCATCGACATGCGCGACCTGCGCCTTCATAAACCTTCGATCGCTTCGCTCGCGTGTCGCTTCGATCCCGGTGACAAGAAAGGATATAGTAGATTAGGGCATCTCCAACCGGACGACCCAAACGGACGCGTTCGGCCGTCCGTTTTGGGGCGTTTGGGTGGCTGAACGGACACCCGGACAGCGCCCCGCGTCCGCGTGTCCGTTTGGGTCGCACGCTGCGCCCAACATGCGGACGCACCGCATATGTAATAAAAAAACATAAATGAAAATGAAAAATAAAAACAGCAGAAAATAAATATAAACTACTGGTTAGTTAAACTTAGCCCTATTTTGGGCAATTTTTACACAAAAGAAAGCCCTATATGGGCTTTAAACTAAAAAAAAAAAACCCTAGACAGGGTCTGCGAGCATGGTGGCCGCCGGCAGTACTACCCCCAGTAGTACTCGTCGTCGTCGGCGTCGATGACGACGACGCCCCGCCGACGGCGACGCGGCGTTCCGGCTCGAAACGCCGGAGGGCACCGGGGACTCCGGCCGGGGCTCCCAGCTGCGCCCTTTCCCGGGCGGAGTGCGGGTTCGGCGGGCTCGCGGGCCGCGCGCGGTCGTGCCTCCGCGCGGACTCTCGCCGGAGCCGCTTCTCCGCTGCGGCTGCGGCTCCGCCTGCAGCCGGACCGTGGCCAGGCGCTCCTCCTCCGCCAGGCGCGCGGCCCGGCGCTCCTCCTCCTCCCGGAGCGCCGCCTGACGCGTTGATTCCTCCTGACGGCGCGCCAGCACGAGGAAGGCCCACGCCTCCGCCTGGGCGTCCTCCTGGGCCTTCATGGCCGCCTCCTCTAGCGCGGAGGTGCGCAGCGTCTCGGCGAGGTGCGGCCATTTGGCCAGCTCGTCGAGGTCCTGCTGCTCGCGGGACGCCGCGAGCGCCGCCTGCAGCTCCGGGTCATTCTCCTCCTCCTGGGCCTGGGGCTGGTGCGGGGCCTGGGGCTGGTGTGGGGCCTGGGGCTGCTCGCCGATGTAGAGCCCGCCGGGGCGGTGGCCTGCCCGCGTTGCAGGTGTGCGCGGCTGCGCGCGCGGCCGCGCCGTCGCGGATGTGAAGCACGTGCGCCGGCGCGCATCGTGCTCCACCTCGAACCACAAGTCCCGGTTGGGACTTGCGTCGCCGCACGCGGGGTCCTCGCTGGAGGTCCGTCGGCGGCTGCGCGCGGCGCCTCCGGATCTCCGCGACGCGCGGCGCGGCCGGAGCCGGGATGGGCGGCACCGGAACCCGATCCGGGCTCGGGTGCCGGCCGTGGGGAGGTGCACGTCCCCCACGGCATTGGGACGCCGGCGTCCCGGAACATCCGCGCCACCGCAACGGTGACGTAGATCCGCTCGCGTCCGGGTGTCGCCGGCGGCCCCGTGGCAAGCGGCGCCGGTGCGGCGCCACTTGCCGGCTGGCTGCCGGCCTCGTGGTCGTTCGCGGATGGCGAGAACTCGCGCTTCGGGGCCATGGCGGCGCGGAAGCTTCGAGCTCGCGCGTGCGGCCGGAGTGGAAAGTGGGGGCTCGGATAGGGACGGTCCCTTCCCCGATCCACATTTAATAGGGCCGGGGCACCGGCGAGTGGGCCAGCCACGCGGACCAGGCGGACACGCGAGGTCGCCGCGTGCCATCCGTGGCCACGCAAACCCGGCCAAGATTTGGGCCAGGTTTGCGTCGTTCCGGACGCCGCGGCCGTCCGTTTTTGCGGTGCGTCCCCGCGTTGGGCCAGGATTTTGTCCGTTTGAACCCATCCGGACGCGGGATGGGTCGCCCGGTTGGAGATGCCCTTAGTCCCACCTGGAGTCGTCGCCGGCCGCCGAAACGGAGCAAGACCGTGTCCGGCGAGCGCAGTAGGAGCCAGGTAATTATGGGACGCGACCAGGTTTAGGTGTCGCTGTTGCATAGCAGAATTCGAGGGCACAGCCATATGCTGAAGGGTCTAGCCAAACCGGCTAGCAGCAGCAGCAGGCCCGGTTGCGCCTGGCTGAAGTCGTGTGGGGTCTTTGGTGAGGAAAACGTTTAAGGAAAATGCTGCCAAAAGAATTGTGTCAACAGCTGAATGTGATTGGTGACATAAACAGAGTCCACTTCATTTTTTTATAAACAGTACCAACATGCAATCCTGTACGTCTATTTTCCACATTTTTAAGGCAAAATACCGCCATATGTGGCCTACACAAAGGAAAAAATGGAAATTTGTACTTCTTTAAACGTACAAATCCAATCATTATAGTAGTGTTATTTGGATATTTTATCATTTTCATGTAGGCCATATACAATTATATTTTCCGCGAAAACTTACACAAGTATCCAGATAATAAGTACAATTATATTTCATTTTTTTGAATCTCTTAAATAGCATTTTTTTAAAATCTTTGAATAAGTGGGTGTGCCTACACACATGGTCCATTAGGTATTTTCGTGGTAAGAAAATCCTAAATTATGTGCATAAATTAGTTAGTACCGGCTAGACCTAAATGAAAATGTGGTTCATGTTAGATTTGTTGCTGTCATATTTTCTTGATAGCGCCTACCATCCTCGCAGCGGACGAGGAGACAATCCGCAAGAATGAGCAGTGCCGTCATTATCAATCACTTTATATGATCTCTTGGCTTTGATCTCTTAATTTTTCCCCGTAAAATTAATTGTTGATATATTCTTGTCACTGGGATGGATGTGTCGAAGGATAAGACGGTCTTGACCTTTTTGCGTGCAAAATTTTCAATTATATTTTGGTCTAAATTATGTTTGTGTCAAGAATGCTTTGTCTCAATAAATATCAACCGGTATCAACGCCACTTCATATTTTATATTACCTCTATCCATAAAATGATATTAAAGATTTATCTAAATTTAGATGTAAACAAATCTCCGACTTATTTCTGCCTTCAAAAGTTTAAATTCTAAATATTCGTCCTGCCTAATCTCAATTTCTACACAACCCCTGGTCACATGTGATGTTTATTTTGCTGCTCATGGTGTGTCAGGCGATTTTTCCAACGTGAATAACTGGTTTCATGTTTTCTACATAATTATTATGTCGAATTATTATCATCTTCGTGTGCAAGGTCGACGAAACCTGTACCCAGATCTGAAAGGTATCATTCTACCCCTGGTTTTCCGTGAAACCATGTGTAGATCTCTTTCATATAAAACAATTGGAAGTTCTAGTCTGGATTGCTAATTTTATTCACATGGCCATCATTTCGACCCCTTCCATGGAACTGCATTTTAGAAAATGTGGGGGAAAGATAGGAGCCAGCTATTTACTGTTACCTGTTCACTATTTTGACTTCTTGCCATTTTTAATTTTAAGAGACGAAATTTTTATGCATGTACGTAAATTTAAATTTCTCTGTCCGTTGCAACGCACGGGTATTTGTGCTAGTTAAAACAGAGGAAACACAGAAAGAAACACGAGGCCCAGTAACAGTATGCGGGTTCAAATCAGATTAAAGCCCAGAGCCCATCTCTCTTTCCCCTCCACGAGTGTTCTAGGGTTTTAGCCTCCGGGGCACCGTATAAAACTACGCTCTAGGGTTTCCACTCCGGCGCGCCGCCTCCCCTCCCCTGCCTCGTAGCGGTAAGCAGCCTCCTCCTCCTCAATCTTCTCTTCGTACTTGACGCGGTTGTTCCTTCGGTCTCACCCTGTCTTCTTCTTCCTCGCTGCCTCCTCAGGAACAGTGCTTCCACCGCCGGCGCCATGAGGTACGGATAAGCTTCTCATTGGATCCAATCAGTAGTTGCGCGAGACAATCGAGCGATGTCTTCCGTCTGTTAATTTTGCGATGATACAACATTGGATACTCGTCAATTCACGTTGCGTTCTTCGATTGTTCTGCGCCCCGTTTAGGATTCGCAGCGTCGTGATTAGCTACGGTCGAATCTATCTTCCCTAAGTGCATATCGTGTTGTATGCTTGGAATCTTTTGTTGTCGTATAGCTCGAAAGCGTGGCTTTCCTATTTGCTTGCCTGATTGAGCTCCGATGCGTCCTGTAGATCCACACTAGACTTCATATGTGTCATCCCATATTTTTAGGCTGTTCGTAGGTACATTACATTGATGAGTATCGAATTAGAACCATGAAATTTTGTATGGTCGCATGCTGTTTAGAGAATTATATATATATCTGTAGCAAATTCGGTATATTGTAAGGGCGAAGTGTAGTTGAAATTTCAAATATTTAATACCCGTAGGCATTTATTTGTATGGCCCTATTTTCTTTGAGGTCTGCTGTATCTTTGTTCCCATGCTTTAACTGAAATGTTAAATTGTCGCGAATATGATATTTCGTCCAGCCTGTTCTGTGACATAGCAACTTCGGTGTTAAATAACTAACTATGAGTAAACTCTTAGCTATTACTTTTGATCCTGGTAGAGTTCAACTCGTGTTGCTAGAAAAACGAGCTTACATGTTCCAGTGATGGCTTAATATATGTTACTTAACCTCATTTACCATGCTCTATCATCCTAGTAACTGGGTTCCTGCATATTTCAGTAAGTTGCAGAGCGACTCCCTGAGGGAGGCAATCACAGCTATTACAAGTGGAAGTCGTGAGAAGAACCGCAAGTTCGTTGAAACCATTGAGCTGCAGATCGGACTGAAGAACTATGACCCGCAAAAGGATAAGCGTTTCAGTGGTTCTGTTAAGCTTCCACACATCCCTCGCCCAAAAATGAGGGTCTGCATGCTTGGTGATGCCCAGCATGTTGAAGAGGTAAATGTTCTTGTGCTGAAAACAGAACGTAATTTATTTTTAATTCATATCACATGAGGGGTCAAGAGATTTGATCATAAATTGTTCTTTAGTGAATGATTTATTCTCATGACTCTTTATCATGCAAAATCCAGAACACCTGCACAAAGATTTTGCTTCTACATATAATTCCTGTTTTTATAATGTTTCATTGTTAACATTTAGTTTAATCCTTGGTATGCAATTTTTCATTTATGCTATTTGTATTTCTCCCTTTTGTGTATCCACTGATTTCTGTTGAACTCACCTGTTACCAATGTTGTACACAGGCAGGGAAAATGGGCCTAGACTATATGGATGTGGAATCCCTCAAGAAGATGAACAAAAACAAGAAGCTAGTCAAGAAGCTTGCAAAGAAGTACCATGCCTTTCTTGCATCTGAGGCCATCATTAAGCAGATTCCTAGACTTCTTGGACCTGGTCTTAACAAGGCAGGCAAGTATTTCTTTGTTCAACATGCTGTGTTTTGATTGACCTTTGGTTTGGTGGCAGTTCCTTGCCTTTGAACTTTTAATATTTGCAGTTGTTAACTGTTAAATAAGCACACATGTACTTTAGTGGTGGTTTCTTGAGTACTTGCATCATATTTAATTTTGTAATTCTGTAGGTGTAGGTAGTAGCATTTTGTTCCCTTTTAGTCATAAGCGCATGTCAACGCACCCTGTGCACTAGGGGAGGTCTTTGTTGTTGTTTTGATGTTTTTCTTAACTGGGATATCATGACACTATAGATGTTGCTTCCTTGTTCCATGCTTTTTCATTATCCTATTTTAGTAACACAATGTAGCATCTTTCTCTGTGTCTTAACTTTCCGTACAATGTTCTCATTTTGTGTAAGCATCTGTGATGTGCATCCTCTATATTTTCAACCTTGCACTTCTGACTTTAGCACTTGTTGGTAAAGACAACATTGGGGAATATATTCCGAGATGCTTGTTTTTTTTGTTTCATACTGATCTGTGAGCTATCATGTGAAAACATTTAAAATCATCAACATATGGAAATATGTTGGGCTCTGTGGGCCTTAGGGTCTGAAAATCCATAAGCTTCCTACCACAGATGTCTAGCTCTTTGTAGAGCACTTGGTAGTTTTGAATATTCTTGCTTACTGTAGGAACTTCTTTACTAATTCTGAAAATGAGGACGATTTACATGTTAACCAGCATTTTTTGCATCCTACCATTCTTTGGTTAAATGATCCACGTTATGTAATGATGCATTTCTGCTGTACTAGCGACTGAAGCTCAGTTCCACTCTTTTGCCTGCTTGTGTTCTTACATGATAATCAACCACAGGAAAATTCCCAACCCTGGTCTCTCATCAGGAGTCCCTCGAAGGCAAGGTTAATGAGACCAAGGCTACAGTGAAGTTCCAGCTGAAAAAGGTGCTCTGCATGGGTGTTGCTGTTGGCCACTTGGGCATGGACGAGAAGCAAATCTTCCAGAACGTGCAGATGAGCGTGAATTTCCTTGTTTCTCTGTTGAAGAAGAATTGGCAAAACGTATGTAGTTTATCCTCCTCCAAGCCCGTACATGGTTCATTTTTGAGATCTTTGGCCATCAATTATCTTATGCATGACTATTGACTAATATGTATCTTCTTGCAGGTGAGGTGCTTGTACTTGAAGAGCACAATGGGAAAGCGGCAACGGTTGTTCTAGACCTCTCATCTTTAGGCTTCTAGGGATATTCAGGTGTACCTGAAGAGCACAATGGGAAAGCGGCAATGGTTGTTCTAGACCTCTCATCTGTAGGCTTCTAGGGATATTCAGGTGTTTGGGAACTTTGAGTACCAATTTTTCGTGAGGCAAGTGACAGTTGAATGGTCCGAATTATTGTGTCTTGTACTGAGATGGTCTGTTCTCTCCTGTGGAACTTCATGATATTCTATCCATTGAGATTGCTCTCAAGAGTGTCTCTGATGTTACTCTTGTGCTTGTGCCTAACTATTTCCTCTTTGGAATCTGTGCAAAGGCTGTGAGGGTTTATTCTTGTGCTTGTGCCTTGCTATTTCCTCTTTGGAATCTCTGTCCAGGCTCTGAGATCGATGCTTTACTACATAAAGATAGTATTATTTAACCATGTCGTTCATTGGTTGTTCGCCTAAGAAGAATCTTGGTGTATCCGTTGTTGCGCCGCCGGGAGCTTTTTGTACCATCCCTGCCATCTCTTTGGAGTTTGCACGGTTTTACCTAGGCGTTTACTCAGTCGTCGTTCATTATCTGGCTGCAATAAGAATTTACCTGCACTGCGAGCGTCGCTAACAGCGTGCTAACGATTCCTTGATCTCATCATCTGGCTGTGATAACAATTTACCTGCACTGCGAGCCGTCGCTAACATCGTGCTAACGATTCCCTGATCTCATTTATGACATCAGGTGCAGTCGTATATGCGTTTTCTATGGTGTAGATTCGATAGATAATATCATCGTTAGTGAGCTTTCACCATTCGAACTACTACGTCAGTCCTGGTTTCAGTAGTGAGCTTTCACCATTAGAACTACTACGTCAGTCCTGGTTTCAGTTCTCATAAAATTGCGGATTAAGCCACTGTCACGGAATCTACTATAAAAACTCAGGGTTCGCCCTGTTCGCCATAGCCATTATTACAACTCAAAACACAAAGCCCTTCACTGCCATCGCGTCTCTAACCCAGACATGGCAAGTCGAGCTCTAACCCATTACCAGCTCATCGCGTCTCTAACCATGGCGCTCCTTGCGACGTGCCATGCCGGTAGCATCGCCGTCTACTGGGGCCAGAACAACGAGGTGTCCTTGTCCGAGACGTGCGCGTCGGGAAACTACGAGTTCGTCATCATCGCTTTCCTCTCCAAGTTCGGCAACGGCCAGAGGCCGCTAATGGACCTTGCTGGCCACTGCGGCCCTTGGTCGGGTGGCTGTGAAAGCATAAGCAAGGACATCAGGTCGTGCCAGCGCCGCGGCGTCAAGGTTCTTCTCTCCATCGGCGGCGCCGATGGAGGCTACGGTCTCTCGTCCCCGGACGATGCACGACAGGTCGCCATGTACCTCTGGAACAACTTCCTCGGCGGCACGTCGTCGTCCCGGCCCCTCGGCGACGCCGTGCTCGACGGCATCGATTTCGACATCGAGTACGGCGGCGACAAGTTCTGGAACGATCTCGCTAGAGACATCAAGAGGTTGGGCAACAGCTTGGACAGCCGCAAGCGCGTGCTGCTGAGCGCGGCGCCGCAGTGCCCGTTCCCTGATGAGTGGGACGGCAGCGCCATTGCCACGGGGCTGTTCGACTACGTGTGGGTGCAGTTCTACGATAACCCGGAGTGTGAATTCAACGCTAACGCCGAAGCATTCATGGACGCATGGAGGAGATATGGGTATCGGTGCCGGCTGGGAAGGTCTTCCTAGGACTGCCGGCCTCCAAGGACGCGGCGAACAACGGGTTCATCCCCGCCGGCGAGCTCACGTCGCGCGTGCTGCCGCTCATCAAAGGTTCGCCCAAGTACGGCGGTGTCATGCTGTGGTCCAAGTACTACGACGACCGCACGGGCTACAGCTCCGCCATCAAGAGCCATGTTTGAGCAAGTCGGTATGCTGTGGTGGACGAACACGGTAAATCGCAAGGCATTGGCGTGTCTCACACTTCTTGTCTCTTGAAAAATTTGAAACAAGTGCAATACTAGGTTCCTTCCACAACACATGTTACTTCCCTATGTCCTCCTCGACAAGAACGGGAAAAAAGGGAAGCTTCAAGTCACACCGCGGGTGCTAAAAACTTGAGTGAAATTTACCGATTGTATCTCTATCATTTTCACGATTCTCTCGAATTGTTGAACAACTACTTAATTAATTGATTGGGACAAAGCTTTCGCTTTCTTTTTTAAAAAGTGTGCTATCTTTCTTCTTCGTCCTATGTGTTGTACAGAGCATAACATGCATGTATTTCTGTAACTATGTTGTTCCTTGGTTTGTTAACCCGTAGGGTGTGGACTGAGGCATAGTCCGGTGGCAGTGATCTATTGATAGGTCTGAGCCCGTCCGAGTTTAAGCCTTCATGCTCGCATTCTCAGTGCATACGTATAATTACCTCTATTAAGATAGCGCTGCTGGTTTCTTCCTAGTACGGCCACTCAATCGGTGGGGTGACGTTATATTATGCTGCGTGCGGCGTGCGTGCGATGTGTGTATGTGTGTGAAGTGGTTTCTACTAGAAACTAGAAGATTTTAAAATACTAAAAATAACTGGAGGAAGTAAAATTAGTGCAAGGAAAATAAAGGTTGTGAGGTGAAGTCGAGTAATCCAAGAGAGTAAGTGTTCAGAAAAATTGCTATTTTATTTGTGTAGTTGTCACAATTAGTGAAGCTCAGTATAGTCATTTTTGTGTTTCTTCTACAGAGGAGCCATAGATAGGTGCAACCATATATATGAGCAAATACACCACTAGTGATCGATCCCAAGGCAATTAAAAGCAAACAAGTGAATTATTAAGACATAAAGTCCAACCACTTCTGTAAGTTTAAAGTTTTCCATAGTTATACCCCCGTTGATTAACCATGAATTAATATACCATGAATATCTAAGAATTGGGACATAGTTTCTGTCAAACTCCATCTATCGCCCTCCCTATCATCATGCAACAATGACAACCTCATGTATTTCCCAACATATGTGTGCACTCATATATCAGTACAAGAGATCATCATAGAAGATAACAAATATTTATATGTAACCATCAACAAATTATCTCACAATTGCCACGAACTAGTCACTACTCAAACAAAGACATAGAGGTACAATACATCATGAAAAAATGATAGATTGCCTCACACATCATGTTTGCCAAAATATTACAAAGGGTAGATGAAGATGGTGATGAGGGTGTTGATGAAGATGTTGATGATGACCACGCCAGAGGAGGGTGCAGTCCACCAGAGGCGATTCCGGCAGCGGTTCCTCCCTCCGATCTTTGCCACAACGGCCTGCTGACTCTATGTTTATGTGTTTTTGATCTCCACCTCTGTCTCCTTGAGCAAGTCTCTATAAGTCACATATATAGGGGTTTATAGGTCAAACGAAGTCCGTGGGCGAAAGAATCAGGCAGATCGGACAGCCGTGGAGGAAAAGAGAGGGGATGGCGTGCCGTCCCTGCCTTGGCGTGCCACCTACCCTATTTTGGCCCTCATGGTCTCTCTTGAGGTTCAAGCGCTCCAGATGCTTTTCTTGATGAAATATTGAAATCCCCGAAATTCTAGCTCAATTTGACTTCGTTAAGGTCCCGGAAAGTCAAAAATACAAAAAACAGAGTTTTCCTTTCCTGCAGAGTTATAAACCAAATAAAGAGGATCTTTGGTAACTCCCCAAAAATCAATATAAAACATGCATATAACATCATACATGTTGAAAATATGTGGAAATATGTGTCAACAAACTACAAAGTTCATCCATGCATTTTACATGCATCAAGATCCCCAAGCTTAACCTATGCTCGTCCTCGAGCATAAAGGTGATAAAACTAACATGGACTTTGGAGTTTGTTGCTTTTTTTCTTTTCATTATCGCACAAAGCTCACAAGGTTCAATCCTTAAAGAATAAGGATAAGCAAGGAGCTATAAAGTGATATCTTTTACAATCTACAAAAAATGCTTAACAATAAGTGGTTTTGTGTTCAAACAAATGAAAAGTATTAAAGACCATAAAGCATGCTTGGATGAACCTATACAATTTATGGAAGACTTTTTTTTTTCTTTTCTTCTTTTTCTTGGATACTCTTATTTTGATTCTTTTGACTCTTGCGTCACAGAAAACAAGTAGGAAACACATGTGCTAGACCTTCAATAATGTAAAAGATAGTTGGGAGCATAAAAAAGAGTTTAATACATGTAGTTCATGCCAACGGTACTCATAAGGATGAAGTCCCAAGTATCTCTTTTTTATTTTGTTTTAGAGATTCTATGGTTTATGTAATTGACATCCTACAAGTTGAATGTATCATGCACCTTCACCATGGGTGGCCTCATGATAGATAGTTAGGACACTTAAGCATGTCATCGTCAACACATAATATCCTCAAGAATGTCAACTGGGGTACCTCAGGGCCGTTTACAGGCATGTGCGAGCTAGGCGACCGCACATGACCCCAAAAAATTAGGCCCCCCAAAGTCTTAATCAATTACGACGAGTTAGGGCGGCCTTTTATCTTATTTTTTTCTGATTCTTCGCAATACATGTAAGAGATCAGGGTGGAACTTGCAGCGCCGCCATGGATAGGACTTCCTGTGTTCTTGGTCGCGGTGGAGAAGATAGACGATGAGGCAAAAAGTTATTGGGCTTCTGGACCAAATTTCGTTCGGCTGAGAGACGCCGGCAACTAGGTGGCCTCACGACAACTAACTACATAACATGGCTTCCAAAAAAAAAGGCAGAACATGGGCATGGGCTAGCTAAGAGTTTGCTTACCTCATAAGTTGCAACTGAAATTTGATGACATCATCTGACTAATAACGAAGCTAGTTCTTAGTCGACTGAGAAATAGGTACACCCATATTTAAAATTTCGCACAGGGCCCCCAAATTTCTAGAGACGGCCCTCGGTTACCTCTTGCCCCTTGGTAGGAAATTCCCTTTTGGAATTATTATTTTCATGGTTGGCGGGTCATATCTATACTTTAGAAGACAAGACAACAAACAAATGAATCACCTCAACACTTCCTTTTATTTACTATTTGATAGCTTTTTATTAAAAGGCTTCACAAAATGTTCATGCGGCAAATTTCCACCATGATTCAACATGGCTTTAGCTCAAAATCTGTCTCATATCTTTGTGGATTTTAACCCACTTTGTCCCTAGAGGTATCCCCACTCCCCTTGTTTGTCTTTTTTTTTTCATTTTGGTAGTATTTTCTAAAAAATGTTTAAACCCTAGATCTTACATTTCGAGGTAAATCTATGAGTTGGCCATTTTTATCCACACCTTGAATTTGTGCATCCACCTGGACCGACACCTGGTTCATCAATTTCACCAAAAAAATATTTCATTATCATACAAATCACGTTGGAACAATCATGTCCATACGTCAAGACCACCTCGGAAGAAAAGACCACCTAAAAAAAGACCACCTTGGGAAGATGCCCTAACAAATCATAACACATTATCGGTCTATTGCCAATCAAGTCAGGCCCATAAGAGATGTCTAGAGGGTATGATCACAAAACCTTCTTAATTAAGAAAAAGTTGTGTCGAATAGGATAATAGAGTCCTGGACATTGAGAACTCAAGGGAGCATTCCCTAGCCAGATATTCTCCCATAAACTTTCTCGAGAACCATCTCTAGCGGTGTAGGTCTCAAACATGAAAAAAGGATTGCTTCACATTCATTAAACTAGCTACAAATGTTAGTCACCATTTTTTCACTGGACTTGACAATAGCCTTGAAACCGGTATACTTACTTCGTGGAACATCGATTAACATCCCATCTTTTGTAAGATGTTTAAACAACCATTTACCAAGTGTTTCCGCCTCCAAACCATGGATTCCTTGGTTATTATGAGGTCATAGGGTGCTCCACTTTGTTATATGGTACCTTTTCTTCTCTTGGTCACTGTGGTCCAATTTTCCAGAGCACCTTTTAGCACTAGAAATATGGAGTACAAGTATTATTACAAAACCATATCGGCAATCAAAGAGTTAATTATACCAAACGTCCATATATGGACATGTATTTTTCTTTTCAAGCACTAAACCTTTTTTTAATCCTTTCCTTCACTTGGTTCCGAGCCACTATTTTGAGCCTAGAAGGATGATATGAGTCGGCATCCCTAGATAGCGAATGGGAAACTCACCTCTCTCACACTGGGAACAATGAGTAAAAGCATTATTACAAAACCATATCGGCAATCAAAGAGTTAATTATAACAGATGTCCATATATGTACACGTATTTTTCTTTCCAAGCACTAAACCTATTTTTTGATCCTTTCCTTCACTTGTTTGTGAGCCACTATTTTGATCCTAAAAGGATGATGAGTCGGTATCCCTAGATAGCGAATGGGAAACTCACCTCTCTCGAAACCTAAAAAATACGTAGTAGCATAATCAGCCTCAGACTCGTATGATTCACCATAGTAGAATAACTCACTTGTAAAACTTGACTTTTAAGTTGTGAAGTGTTCCTCAAAATAATTGTTTGAGATTCTTGGCCTTTTTTCCAAATAATGTCCCATCAAGAGAATAGTATCATGCACACATTGTAGAATGGATAGACCATCGTCAATAAGATGCAGCAGGACACCAAATATTTGACGGCCCACTTTCGCTGCTGATAACCTTGATATAGTCTTTTTTTGGGTCTGAAGTAGTAAGTAATATGATCAACCCAGACGATGTCCGCCCGGGCTGGCCTGTTCCGGATAAATGTGTGGTGGTGGTTTATTTGCATATTAGGAGCAGCGGCCCCCGTAATATAGTATATATTACTTTTGCCGCGTATAAAAAATATATTGTAGGACTCAAAAAAAATCGAAAAATATATTTGCCGTGTATGAAGTTTGAAACCTAAATATGTATACTTGTTACCTGTATAAAAAAGATAAAAATACGTAAACTATACAAGTAAGTTTCAAAATTTGTAACTTACATGTACCTTACATGTAACTTAAAATGTCACTTATATGAAAATCCAACAAGTTACAATTATTACACATCAACTCCCATTAAATACACGCAGAGTAACCTCCACCACATGTTTAAAGAGAGCAAACTAGCCCGGGCTGACTTCATGGTTTCCGGCAATATGATCATTAACTTTAAAGATTACACTATCTCTGGAAACAAAATCATTTACCCAATTCTACCGGATAGGAGAAAAACCTTTCATGATTCTGTTGCAGTTAGTGTAGACTTCTTCGAAATCAGTTTTTGTGACACTCAATTTGATTGCGTTGCCTTGCTACGCCATTACGACTTTAATAAAATCACCCATCTCGAAACAAAGACATGACCTATCTTCAACTTTCTAGGATTCACAGTAGATTGACAACTTGGGAACTCTTGTTGTTTTCTCAATTACTCCTTCCATTCCATAATACGTGTCGGAGTTTTAATGCTAAGTTAGTATACTTTTTGTACTAAGTTTATGATACTTATTATGGATTGGAGAAAGCAAAGAAAATTCTTGCGGCAAGTGACAATGAAACAGCAGGCCCATCCATAGACACGTGCGAGCTGTGTGACGGAACGGGGCCCCCAAATCTCCGGCCCACCCGCTCATTAGGTCGATATTTGCAGGCGTGATCTCTCGAAGTCCCGTCCGTAGCTAGAGGTGAGATCGATCTTACAGTCTTAATCAGGAAATGATCTATCGATCAATGGGGGTCGAGGGCGGAAAACTCTGACTTTTGCGAGCGAGGCCATCCAGTCCGCGGCGATCGTCCATGGCGAAGATAATCTATAGACTACAAGGATGAGTACTGGGTCGTGGACGCCGAGCTCTCAGACTCACAGTGCGTATTTTGATCTGTCCTCCTCCCGCTTGTGGTCTTTCTGTTTTATTATGCGGCGTTGTTCGCCATTGATTTAGACCGGATGTGTCCTTTTCTCCTTTGCTATGTTGGAATCAGGAACGCCAAGGAGTAAATGTGTCTAGGTTATTCTAACTTCCATGATCCATGTATTCTTGGCAATGTGGAGATGCGGTAACCAAGGTTTTGGGTACATCCACAAAATTAGGTCGTCAGAGAGAGTAACATCATGCAAGTACACTATACCCTCTGATCCAAAATATATATCGGGGTTTTAGTAGAACTAAAACCTTGACACGGACTAGTGGGAGTAGTATATACGATATATCTACACTTTTTTGTGCCAAATTGAGTTCTTTCTACCATTGGCTCCGACCTCAGCTCCGAGCACATGACCATGCGCGTGATATGTCCCATTTCAGCATTTTGCGTTCCTGATGTTTGTGTCAATTTTTGGAGGACAACGCCGACAAATCCCAATTCTCCACCAGGGATATAATCATGCCATCAAATATCGATATCAACATCAACTTTATTTGTTACAAGGGGTCCCATTTGGAATTCGCACCGGGGCCCCGAATTTCTGGAGACGACCCTGGTCGAAATATTCTCATGTACTAAGATTGTATGTTCTTTTCTGTGGAACTTCATGATATTTTATTCATTGAGATTGTATAACGTTTTGTTCTTGCAACTTACTATTGTTGGGGCTGCATCTCGTAGCCCCATCTTGTTCTATCTCTAACTCTTGCAATCTCACTTGTGAACACACATGGTGAGAAAGACTACATAACACGGGTACACACACCACACCAAGAAGAATATTTGCTTTGCAACTTCCTCCTACATTACCTAGCTACATGGAAAACGAAAATACATATGCCAGATACATCATACATATGACAAGATTAGTTCTAACAACCAACCTAATAACCTTGTCATGCTAACAAGCCAAATCTTTGACGCAGACGACGCCTTCACATCGCCGCTCACCACGCCATCTTGTGGAAACTTCACACTCACACTGCAACTTTTTTGGCCTCACACCAACTCTCCATGATGACGATGCATCACACACTACTGCTTCTGGCATCGCGCCGACTCTCCTCGAGATGACGGTGATGACCCACAAGTATAGGGGATCGCAACAGTCTTCGAGGGAAGTATTACCCAATTTATTGATTCGACACAAGGGGAGACAAAGAATACTTGTAAGCCTTAACAACGGAGTTGTCAATTCAGCTGCACACGGAAACGAGACTTGCTCGCAAGAGTTTATCAGTAGCAACAGTTTTATA
Organism: Lolium rigidum; assembly: GCF_022539505.1. Lineage (NCBI taxonomy): Eukaryota > Viridiplantae > Streptophyta > Magnoliopsida > Poales > Poaceae > Lolium > Lolium rigidum. Next base: position 71,165,540 of record NC_061513.1, on the reverse strand, counting down.
GCAGTAGGAATAGTGAAATAACAGCAGCGGTGAAATAAAAACAGCAGTAGTGATTATAGTAAACAGCAGGATTAGAATACTGTAGGCACAGGGACGGATGAACGGGCGTTGCATGAACGGTTTCGGACAGCAACGTGTGTATACAACTTGCAGGTAAGATCAATAAACAATGCATATCATGATGAAACAATAACATGTTCAGATCTGAGATCATGGCACTCGGGCCCTAGTGACAAGCATTAAGCATAAAAAGTTGCAACAATATTATAAAAGTAACATCTACGGATACTGGCACCATGCCCTAACAATCTTGTGACTATTACATGATCAATCTCATCCAATCCCTACCATCCCCTTCAGCCTACAGCGGGGGAATTACTCACACATGGATGGGGGAAACATGGCTGGTCGATGGAGAGACGTCGGTGGTGATGGCGGTGAAGATCTCCTCCAATTCCCCGTCCCGGCGGAGTGCCAGAACGGAGACTTCTGGCTCCCGAGACGGAGTTTCGCGATGTGGCGGCTCTCTGGAGGGTTTCTGGTGACTTCGACTTCTCCCCGTGCGTTTTTAGGTCGAGGGCGATAAGTAGTCCGAAGGAGGGCGTCGGGGGCCAGCCGAGGCCGCCACACACTAGGGCCGCGCGCCCCCTCCTGGGCCGCGCCGCCCTAGGGTGTGGGGCCCTCGGGCCTCCACCTGACTTGCCCTTCTGGCTCCGTGAGTCTTCTGGGAAAATAGGGCCTTACGTATAAATTCCGAGGTTTTTCCTGAAAGTTGGATTTCTGCACAAAAACGAGACACCGAACGATTCTGCTGAAAACAGCGTTAGTCCGTGTTAGTTGCATCCAAAATACACAAATTAGAGGCAAAACAATAGCAAAAGTGTTCGGGAAAGTAGATACGTTTTGGACGTATCAACTCCCCCAAGCTTAGCTTATTGCTTGTCCTCAAGCAATTCAGTTAACAACTGAGTGCGATAAAAGAACTTTCACGAACACATTTGTTCATATGATGTAAATATTCTCATGATATGGCAAGTGCTTAAGCAATTCATAATAAGGCACATGCAAATAAAGTCATCTAGTAACTTTGTCAATCATAAAAGAGATACCAACAAACTAATAACAAGCATCATGAAATACTTCAATAAGCAGGATTGCAATGTTCATAGAAAGATATGATAGAGTGGTATCTCGCTTGCCTGTATTTGTAGCAAAACATAAATGCACAAGCACCTCTGAAGTTCATAGAAAGACTAGAAGTAAATTTGTCAAAGATAAAAGCATCAAAGTTATACCACAGCTGATCATATTTTGGGACAAGCATATTATACTAAGAATGACAGTCATGCTCTCAAGAAAGTGCTCAAAGAAAGGATGATGACTCAACATAAAAGTAAAAGATTGACCCTTCGCAGAGGGAAGCGGGGATTAACATGTGCTAGAGCTTTTCATTTTTCAAAGACAGAAATAAAATTATTTTGAGAGGTGTTTGTTGTTGTCAACGAATGATAGTGGGTACTCTAACCACCTCGCCAACCAGACTCTCAAGAGCGGCTCCCATGAAGGACGTTATCTCTACCAGCAAGGTAGATCATCCCTCTTCTCTTTTGTTTACACATGTATTTTAGTTTCATTATGGACGACACTCCCCCCAACCTTTGCTTACACAAGCCATGGCTAACCGAATCCTCGGGTGCCTTCCAACATTCACATACCATGGGGAAGTGTCTATTTGCAGGTTAAGTTGCTTACTGATGAATCAGAGCAAAACACGTGAAGAGAATTATTAATGAAGGTTGATTAATTGGGGCTGGGAACCCCATTGCCAGCTCTTTTTGCAAAATTATTGGATAAGCGGATGTGCCACTAGTCCATTGGTGAGAGTCTGTCCGGAGTAAATGACAAAGTTGAAAGATAAAACACCACATATTTCCTCATGAGCTATAAAACATTAACACAAATTGAGAAGTAGTTTGAAGGTTTAAAGGTAGCACATGAGAATTTACTTGGAATGGTTTGAAATGCCATGCATAGGTATTTATGGTGGACACTTTGGAATAACTTGGTTTTCAGGTGTTTGGAAGCACGAGCAGTGTTCCCGCTCAGTACAAGTGGAGGCTAGCAATAGACTGGGAAGCGACAATCAAGAGAGCAATAACTGTCATAATCATGCTTGCGACAAAAATAAAATTAACGGAGGCATAAAAGTGATACAAGAACTCTGAAGCAAAGTATATCAGCGAGGCTTAATTGACTTTTGTTTTAGTCATATGCATGCGTAAGCATGTGCCAAGTCGATTCAAGTGAATTATTTAGAGGAGGATACCACAACGTCATACCGATCTATGAATAAAACAATGCAAGCAAATATTCATGACATGCTACTTATTATTAATAGATTGGAACTAATCATGAGAGATCATAAACTACTAGACTTTCATTAAATGACATATACCTCACATGAACCAACTAAGCATGCTCACATGGATGAGTATATGTACAAAAATGAAAACAAATAGAGTTCATACCAGCCTCTCACCACGAGTCAAATTGCCGTAGATCGTCATTATTGCCTTTCACTTGTGCAGCTTGAATAATAATATGAAATGAAACCAAGCTCCAACCACCGGAGACCTATGAACTCCCTAATGAACTTTACAAAACCAAAGAAGAACAACAAATATTTTTGGTGTTTTCGGGTTAGAAACAAGAACAAAAGGAAACAAGAAAACAAAGCAAAATCTTTTTGGGTTTTCTCATAGCAAACTAACGATAGCAAATAAAGTGAAATAAGAGCAAAGAACCAAATAAACAAATGGTGAAGAGAAACAACAGAAATATTTTTGGAATTTTTGTGTTTTTAGGAAAGAAACAAAGCGAAAACAAGAGAATGCAAACTAACAGAAACACAGAAAAGCAGGACGACAGAAATCTGCCAAAACCTGACAGCAGTACAGAAATCGAAATTAACAAAAATCTTCTGTTGCTCAGCTCAAAAAGTGTTCAACTAATGAAAGTTAGATAACAACCTGGGGCACATGCTCAAAAATTGGCAACTCAAAATAACATTCTGGCTGTGCGTACGAATTTTTTTGGTAACAGCCCAGAATCTGTTTTTGGACAGCACTTCCCCAAATATCATCTCCCTCTCATTAGAAAACCACTCTAAGAAACTAAACAAGTATGTACAAGTATCCATCAACCATAATATGCAAAGAATGAGTGGTGCCGGTATACCTCCCCCCAAGCTTAGGCTTTTGGCCTAAGTGGAGTTCATTCCCACGGTCCCTATGAAGTGGTGTCTCCGTAGTATGACGAAGAACGACCCGGTTCTATGTATGTGCTTGAAGAAGCAACAGGGTACGTGACGGTGTAGTCGTAGGAGGGCTCAGCGTCCTCAGAGTCATGTTGCTGGTGGAAACCTTGTATCTTCAGTTGCTCATCCACCTCCTCCTTAGAGCGCGACCATGGTTTCCTGCCAATACTGAACAAATCTGTTTGGGGCAAGAGGACTTCCCTCTCATCCCCGTCAGAAAATAACATTCTATACACAATATTATCCATACTAGAGTCAACCGTAACAAATTGGTGACTCTTCATAGCAGCAATATCTAACTTAATAGGTGGTATTTCTACATCATTAGGGTCAAGAGGAAGATCTAGGCGTGCCAAAATACGCGATGCAATTATTCCCCCATAAATAGGCCCCTTGTTAGACAAACGGCGAGCAATCACAGAACCAAGATGATAAGGTGTCTCCCCAGTGAGTGCAGCAATTAAGAAAGCAAGATGGTAACTAGAAATATTACTAGTGTTCTCCCTACCAAGAATGCTAGTAGCAAGGTAATAAGCAAAATACTTAATGGCGGGGAGTTGAATGTTTCTTATCTTGCCACGCTGAATGGTGCGGCAATCATCATTTGTAATTTCTCGATAGAGCTCCAGCAAAACCCGGGGGTTGTCCTCAATCTTCTTCGCTGTACCTGCAGGGGCAATACCCAATGCAGCACAAAAATCCTTCAACTTCATAGTGACAGGAGTACCATAGATCTTGAATGCAACCGTCGGGTGATGGCGTGTAACTCACACGTTCGTTGGGAACCCCAAGAGGAAGGTATGATGCGCACAGTAGCAAGTTTTCCCTCAGAAAGAAACCAAGGTTTAATCGAACCAGTAGGAGCCAAGAAGCACGTTGAAGGTTGATGGTCGCGAAATGTGATGCGGCGCAACACCGGGGATTCCGGCGCCAACGCGGAACCTGCACAACACAACCCAAGTACTTTGTCCCAACGAAACGGTGAGGTTGTCAATCTCACCGGCTTGCTGTAACAAAGGATTAAACGTATCGAGTGGAAGATGTTTGCAAAGAAAATAGTAAAACACAATTGCGGTAGAATTTATGCTATGTAAAGAATAGGACCGGGGTCCACAGTTCACTAGAGGTGTCTCTCCCATAAGATAAAAGCATGTTGGGTGAACAAATTACGGTCGGGCAATTGACAAATAGAGAAAGGCATAACAATGCATATACATGATATGATAAATATAGTGAGATTTAATTAGGCATTACGACAAAGTACATAGACCGCCATCCAACCGCATCTATGCCTAAAAAGTCCACCTTCGGGTTATCATCCGAACCCCATTCGGTATTAAGTTGCTAAGCAACGAGACAATTGCATTAAGTATGGTGCGTAATGTAATCGACAACTACATCCTTAGACATAGAATCAATGTTTTATCCCTAGTGGAAACAGCACATCCACAACCTTAGAACTTTCTGTCACTGTCCCAGATTCAATGGAGGCATGAACCCACTATCGAGCATAAATACTCCCTCTTGGAGTTAAGAGTAAAAACTTGGCCAGAGCCTCTACTAATAACGGAGAGCATGCAAGATCATAAACAACACATAAACAATAGATTGATAATCACCATAATCATAGTACTCTCTATCCATCGGATCCCGACAAACACAACATATAGTATTACATATAGATGATCTTGATCATGTTAGGCAGCTCACAAGATCCAACAATGAAGCACAACAAGGAGAAGACGACCATCTAGCTACTGCTATGGACCCATGGTCCAGGGGTGAACTACTCACTCATCACTCCGGAGGCGATCATGGCGATGAAGAGTCCTCCGGGAGATGAATCCCCTCTTCGGCAGGGTGCCGGAGGCGATCTCCTGAATCCCCCGAGATGGGATTCGCGGCGGCGGCGTCTCCGGAAGGTTTTCCGTATCGTGGCTCTCGGTGCTGGGGGTTTCGCGACGGAAGCTTTAAGTAGGCGGAAGGGTAGGTCGGGGGCCACACGAGGGGCCCGGGGGTAGGCCGGCGCGGCCAGGGCTTGGGCCGCGCCGCCCTATCTCCTGGCTGTCTCGTGGCCCCACTTCGTTGACTCTTCGGTCTTCTGGAAGCTTCGTGCAAAAATAGGACCCTGGGCGAAAGTTTCGTCCAATTCCGAGAATATTTCCTTACTAGGATTTCTGAAACCAAAAACAGCGAAAACGACAAGCGGCTCTTCGGCATCTTGTTAATAGGTTAGTTCCAGAAAATGCATAAATATGACATATAATGTGCATAAAACATGTAGGTATCATCAATAAAGTAGCATGGAACGTAAGAAATTATCGATACGTTGGAGACGTATCAGCATCCCCAAGCTTAGTTCTGCTCGTCCCGAGCAGGTAAAACGATAACAAAGATAATTTCGGAAGTGACATGCCATCATAATCTTGATCATACTATTTGTAAACATATGTAATGAATGCAGCGATCAAAACAAAGGTAATGACATGAGTAAACAAGTGAATCATATAGCAAAGACTTTTCATGAATAGTACTTCAAGACAAGCATCAATAAGTCTTGCATAAGAGTTAACTCATAAAGCAATAAATCAAAGTAAAGGTGTTGAAGCAACACATAGGAAGATTAAGTTTCAGCAGTTGCTTTCAACTCATAACATGTATATCTCATGGATATTGTCAACATAAAGTAATATAACAAGTGCAATATGCAAGTATGTAGGAATCAATGCACAGTTCACACAAGTGTTTGTTTCTTAAGGTGGAGGGAGATAGGTAAACTGACTCAACAATAAAAGTAAAAGAATGGTCCTTCAAAGAGGAAAGCATCGATTGCTGTATTTGTGCTAGAGCTTTTATTTTGAAAACATGAAACAATTTTGTCAACGGTAGTAATAAAGCATATGAGTTATGTAAATTATATCTTACAAGTTGCAAGCCTCATGCATAGTATACTAATAGTGCCCGCACCTCGTCCTACTTAGCTTGGACTACCGGATCTTTGCATGCCATGTTTCAACCAAGTGTCACAAAGGGGTACCTCCATGCCGCTGTACAAAGGTCTAAGGAGAATGCTCGCATTTTGGATTTCTCGCTTTTGATTATTCTCAACTTAGACATCCATACCGGGACAACATGGACAACGAGATAATGGACTCCTCTTAAATGCATAAGCATGTAGCAATGATTATTATTCTCATATGAGATTGAGGATATATGTCCAAAACTGAAACTTCAACCATGATTCATGGCTTTAGTTAGCGGCCCAATGTTCTTCTCTAACAATTTTGCATGCTCCAATCACTAAAATGATAGACCTTCGAGACAAGACGGACATGCATAGCAACTCACATGATATTCAACAATAGTTGATGGCGTTCCCCGAAGCATGGTTATCGCACAACAAGCAACTTAATAAAATATAAAGTGCATAAGTACATATTCAATACTACGATAGTTTTTAAGGCTATTTTGTCCCATGAGCTATATATTGCAAAGGTGAATGATGGAATTTTAAAGGTAGCACTCAAGCAATTTACTTTGGAATGGCGGAGAAATACCATGTAGTAGGTAGGTATGGTGGACACAAATGGCATAGAAGTTGGCTCAAGTATTTGGATGCATGAGAAGTATTCCCTCTCGATACAAGGTTTGGGCTAGCAAGGTTATTTGAAGCAAACTCAAGGATGAACCGGCGCAGCAAAACTCACATAAAAGACATATTGTAAACATTATAAGACTCTACACCGTCTTCCTTGTTGTTCAAAACTCAATACTAGATATTATCTAGACCTTAGAGAGACGAAATATGCAAACCAAATTTTAGCAAGCTCTATGTATTTCTTCATTAATGGGTGCAAAGTATATGATGCAAGAGCTTAAACATGAGCACAACAATTGCCAAGTATCACATTATCCAAGACATTTTAGAATTACTACATGTAGCATTTTCCAATTCCAACCATATAACAATTTAACGAAGAAGAAACTTCGCCATGAACATTATGAGTAAAGCCTAAGGACACATGTGTCCATATGCAACAGCGGAGCGTGTCTCTCTCCCACAAAGTGAATGCTAGGATCCATCTTATTCAAACAAAACAAAAACTAAAACAAACCGATGCTCCAAGTAAAGAACACAAGATGTGATTGAATAAAAATATAGTTTCAGGGGAGGAACCTGATGATGTTGTCGATGAAGAAGGGGATGCCTTGGGCATCCCCAAGCTTAGATGCTTGAGTCTTCTTAGAATATGCAGGGGTGAACCACGGGGGCATCCCCAAGCTTAGAGCTTTCACTCCTCTTGATCATAGTATATCATACTCCTCTCTTGACACTTGAAAACTTCCTTCACACCAAACTTCAAGCAAACTCATTAGAGGGTTAGTGCACAATTAATAATTCATACATTCAGAGGTGACACAATCATTATTTTCACTTCTGGACATTGCATAATGCTACTGGACATTAATGGATCAAAGAAATAAATCCAACATAGCAAAAGAGGCAATGCGAAATAAAAGGCAGAATCTGTCAAAAACAGAACAGTCCGTAAAGACGAATTTAAAGCTGGCACCAGACTTGCTCAAATGGAAAAACTCAAAACTAATGAAAGTTGCGTACATATCTGAGGATCACGCTCGTAAATTGGCAGATTTTTTCGAATTTTCTACAGAGAACTGTGCCCAGATTCGTGACAGACAGCAATGCTGTTTCTGCGCAGCGATCCCAAATATAACATCAACTTTGACATAGAAACTTTAATTGGCACAAAAACATGATAAGGAGAGGTTGCTACAGTAGTAAACAACTTCCAAGACTCAACAAAACAAAAAATTGCTGTAGTAAAAACATGGGTTGTCTCCCATAAGCGCTTTTCTTTAACGCCTTTCAGCTAGGCGCGAAAGTGCAAATCAAGTAACATCGAGAGTAGAAGCATCAACATCATAACTTGTTCTAATAATAGAATCAAAAGGCAACTTCATTCTCTTTCTAGGGAAGTGTTTCATACCTTTCTTGAGAGGAAATTGATATTTAATATTACCTTCCCTCATATCAATAACAGCACCAACGAGTTCGAAGAAAAGGTCTTCCCAATACAATAGGACAAGATGCATTGCATTCGATATCCAAGACAACAAAATCAACGGGGACAAGGTTATTGTTAACCGTAATGTGCACATTATCAATCCTCCCCAAAGGTTTCTTTTTAACATTATCGGCAAGATTAACATCCAAATAACAATTCTTTAATGGTGGCAAGTCAAGCATATCATAAATCTTTTTTGGCATAACAGAAATACTTGCACCAAGATCACATAAAGCATTACATTCAAAGTCATTGAATTTCATTTTAATGATGGGCTCCCAACCATCTTCTAACTTTCTAGGAATAGAAGTTTCAAGTTTTAGTTTCTCTTCTCTAGCTTTTATGAGAGCATTTGTAATATGTTTTGTAAAGGCTAAATTTATAGCACTAGCATTAGGACTTTTAGCAAGTTTTTGTAAGAACTTTATAACTTCAGAGATGTGGCAATCATCAAAATCTAAATCATTATGAGCTACAGCAATGGGATCATTGTTCCCAAGGTTGGAAAAAATTTCAGCGAGTTTTATCACAAGCGGTTTCAGCGAGTTCGGCAATTTCGAGGCAGTTTTGTACGCCTTGCACTAGGAGTAGAAACATTGCCAACACCAATTATTTTACCATTGATAGTAGGAGGTGCAGCAACATGTGAAGAATTAGCATTACTAGTGGTGGTAATAGTCCAAACTTTAGCTACATTATTCTCTTTAGCTAGTTTTTCATTTTCTTCTCTATCCCACCTAGCACGCAGTTCAGCCATTAATCTTATATTCTCATTAATTCTAACTTGGATGGCATTTGCTGTAGTAGTAATCTTATTATCAATGTCATTATTAGGCATAACTTTCAATTTTAAAAGATTAACATCGGAGGCAAGTCTATCAACTCTAGAAGCAATAGTATCAATTTTATCAAGCCTTTCCTCAACAGATTTGTTAAAAGCAGTTTGTGTACTAATAAATTCTTTAAGCATAGCTTCAAGACCAGAGGGTACACTCCTATTATTGTTGTAAGAATTTCCATAAGAATTACCATAACCATTACCATTAGCGAAGGATATGGCCTATAGTTATTACCGAGTTGTTCCTATAAGCATTGTTGTTGAAATTATTGTTTTTAATGAAATTCACATCAACATTTTCTTCTTGAGCAACCAATGAAGCTAAAGGAACATTATTTGGATCAACATTAGATCTACCATTCACAAGCATAGACATAATCACATCAATCTTATCACTCAAGGAAGAGGTTTCTTCAACAGAATTTACCTTCTTACCTTGTGGAGCTCTTTCCGTGTGCCATTCAGAGTAATTTATCATCATATCATCAAGAAGTTTTGTAGCCGCCCCCAAAGTGATGGACATAAAGGTACCTCCAGCAGCTGAATCCAATAAATTCCGCGAAGAAAAATTTAGTCCTGCATAGAAGGTTTGGATGATCATCCAAGTAGTCGAGTCCATGGGTTGGGCAATTCTTTACCAAAGTTTTCATTCTCTCCCATGCTTGAGCAACATGTTCAGTATCTAATTGCTTAAAATTCATTATGCTACTTCTCAAAGATATAATTTTAGCGGGAGGATAATATCTACCAATAAAAGCATCCTTACATTTAGTCCATGAATCAATACTATTCTTAGGCAAAGATAGCAACCAATCTTTAGCTCTTCCTCTTAATGAGAAAGGAAACACTTACAATTTAATAATATCACCATCTACATCTTTATACTTTTGCATTTCACAAAGTTCAACAAAATTATTAAGATGGGCAGCAGCATCATCAGAACTAACACCAGAAAATTGATCTCTCATAACCAAGTTCGAGTAAAGCGAGGTTTAATTTCAAAGAATTCTGCTGTAGTAGCAGGTGGAGCAATAGGTGTGCATAGGAAATCATTATTATTTGCATTTGTGAAGTCACACAACTTAGTATTTTCAGGGGTATTCATTTTAGCAACGGTAAATAAAATAAACTAGATAAAGTAAATGCAAGTAACTAATTTTTTTGTGTTTTTGATATGGAGAGCAAGACAGTAAATAAAGTAAAACTAGCAACTAATTTTTTTGTGTTTTGTTTAGGTGCAGCAAACAAAGTAGTAAATAAAATAAAGCAAGACAAAAACAAAGTAAAGAGATTGAGAAGTGGAGACTCCCCTTGCAGCGTGTCTTGATCTCCCCGGCAACGGCGCCAGAAAAAGAGCTTGATGGCGTGTAACTCACACGTTCATTGGGAACCCCAAGAGGAAGGTATGATGCGCACGGTAGCAAGTTTTCCCTCGGAAAGAAACCAAGGTTTAATCGAACCAGTAGGAGCCAAGAAGCACGTTGAAGGTTGATGGTCGCGAAATGTGATGCGGCGCAACACCAGGGATTCCGGCGCCAACGCGGAACCTGCACAACACAACCCAAGTACTTTGTCCCAACGAAACAGTGAGGTTGTCAATCTCACCGGCTTGCTGTAACAAAGGATTAAACGTATCGAGTGGAAGATGTTTGCAAAGAAAATAGTAAAACACAATTGCAGTAGAATTTATGCTATGTAAAGAATAGGACCGGGGTCCACAGTTCACTAGAGGTGTCTCTCCCATAAGATAAAAGCATGTTGGGTGAACAAATTACGGTCGGGCAATTGACAAATAGAGAAAGGCATAACAATGCATATACATGATATGATAAATATAGTGAGATTTAATTGGGCATTACGACAAAGTACATAGACCGCCATCCAACTGCATCTATGCCTAAAAAGTCCACCTTCAGGTTATCATCCGAACCCCATTCAGTATTAAGTTGCTAAGCAACAGACAATTGCATTAAGTATGGTGCGTAATGTAACCGACAACTACATCCTTAGACATAGAATCAATGTTTTATCCCTAGTGGCAACAACACATCCACAACCTTAGAACTTTACGTCACTCGTCCCGGATTCAATGGAGGCATGAACCCACTATCGAGCATAAATACTCCCTCTTGGAGTTAAGAGTAAAAACTTGGCCGAGCCTCTACTAATAACGGAGAGCATGCAAGATCATAAACAACACATAAACAATAGATTGATAATCACCATAATCATAGTACTCTCTATCCATCGGATCCCGACAAACACAACATATAGTATTACATATAGATGATCTTGATCATGTTAGGCAGCTCACAAGATCCAACAATGAAGCACAACAAGGAGAAGACGACCATCTAGCTACTCGCTATGGACCCATGGTCCAGGGGTGAACTACTCACTCATCACTCCGGAGGCGATCATGGCGATGAAGAGTCCTCCGGGAGATGAATCCCCTCTCCGGCAGGGTGCCGGAGGCGATCTCCTGAATCCCCCGAGATGGGATTCGCGGCGGCGGCGTCTCTGGAAGGTTTTCCGTATCGTGGCTCTCGGTACTGGGGGTTTCACGACGGAAGCTTTAAGTAGGCGGAAGGGTAGGTCAGGGGCCACACGAGGGGCCCAGGGGGTAGGCCGGCGCGGCCAGGGCTTGGGCCGCGCCGCCCTATCTCCTGGCTGCCTCGTGGCCCCACTTCGTTGACTCTTCGGTCTTCTGGAAGCTTCGTGCAAAAATAGGACCCTGGGCGAAAGTTTCGTCCAATTCCGAGAATATTTCCTTACTAGGATTTACGAAACCAAAAACAGCAGAAAACAGACAAGCGGCTCTTCGGCATCTTATTAATAGGTTAGTTCCAGAAAATGCATAAATATGACATATAATGTGCATAAAACATGTAGGTATCATCAATAAAGTAGCATGGAACGTAAGAAATTATCGATACGTTGGAGACGTATCATCGGGTTGAAGTGCTTGTTGTTGAACTTGAAGCTCTCCACAAAGATTTTAGTGAGCATGTAGTATTGCTTCCTCTCATCCTCCATATAAGTGGTTAAACCCGCCTTTCCGATGAGAGTCAAGAAATCATCCAATAACCCTGCATTGCTCAAAAATTCATAGCATGGAAAAGATGAAGCATTAGGGTCTCCATTGCCCTCATCGAAGCTTGGTGCAATGACGTCCTCATTATAGGATCGTCTAATCCGAGTGACTGCCCTCGAGGGCCTCCCTGTGCTCGTCGTCTCTCCTTCGAACACCTCTCCAAAGTTGTAGTTGTTCATTTTCCTTTTCTGAAATTTTTCAACAATCATTATAAAATTTGATTTCAAGGTATATAATTGAGGGGAACTACTATAGGATCTTGCTAGAGTACTAAACATGCATCAAAACTAGTTTCTACCACTTAGAACAAGCATGCAAGCTCACTAAACATGTTATCTACAGCAGCAAAATATTCAAGATATACTCAACCAAACAAAATTCTAATTGGACAATCAAAGGAGTCACATACCGGGGAGCAAATGTGCCAAATTTCAGACAGAAATCTGGGCTGAGCAAAGAGATCGAGAAATCGCGAGTTCTTGAGCAGAAACGCGAGTGAGAGAAAGTGAGTACGAGTTTTTTCGGGAGAGAGAGTGCACTGAGTGAAAGAGATGATGGAGTGGGGCAAGGAGGGGCCCACACAACAGGGTGGCGCGCCCCCCTTGCTGGCCGCGCCGGCCTGTGGGGTGCCACCCTGGGGTGCCCCACTGGTCAGCCCCAGGTGCTCCCAGGTGCTCCTTCGAAAAATAAGACTATCCGTATAATTTTTGTAAATCTTTGAGAACTTCGAAAAATGCACATTTCTGGGTGTTAAATTAATTATTACTGCGCAGGAAAATGATTTCCAAAATCTTAAACAACTAAAGCATATTGCAAAACAAAAAATGCTACAGCAAGTAAAACAAATGGAGGGAGAAAGAAAGAAAGAAATGTTGTTTAGCTCTCTTATGCATTAAAATATACTTGTTAACAAGGTTGATCAAGTCTTGCTACCAAATAAATTTTATATGACATAAGAAGAAATAAACCTCAAATCAATCATGTTACCTTATATTGAATTGATATGGATCCAATCACAAGAGTTTGATATTCTTCTTTAGGCTCATATATAGGGCAATCAATGGATCCCACTTTGATAGTTTTCACATTAAAAATTGTATTAACTCCATATACTTTATCAATCCTCTTGGGAAAATAGACAGTATGTTCCTTGTCATCAACATTGAAAGTAACCTTGCCTTTATTGCAATCAATAACAGCCCCTGCAGTATTAAGAAAGGGTCTTCCAAGAATAATGGACATATTATCATCTTCAGGCATTTCCAACACAACAAAATCAGTTAATATCAAGCAATGTTGAGTAACTTGAACATGAACATTTTCACATACACCAACAGGAATAGCAGTAGATTTATCAGCCATTTGCAAAGATATATCAGTTGGTATCAACTTATCTAAATCAAGTATCTTGTAAAGAGAAAAAGGCATCACACTAACTCCTGCTCCCAAATCACATAGAGCAGTTCGAACATAATTATTCTTGATGCAACAAGGAATAGTCGGTATACCTGGGTCTCCAAGCTTCTTCGGAACCTTACCATTGAAGGAGTAATTAGCGAGCATAGTGGAAATCTCCTCATTGGGAATTTTCCTTTTGTTAGAGACAATATCTTTCATATACTTTGAATAAGGAGGCAATTTAATAGCATCGATCAAAGGGATTTGCAAAAATAAAGGTTTCATCCAATCACAAAATTTATTATAATGTTCCTCCTCCTTTGATTTTATTTTCTTAGCGAGGAAAAGGCATTGGCTTTTGAACCCAAGGTTCTCTTTCATTACCATGTTTCTTTGTAATAAAATCTTCTTTAGTGTACTTCTTATTTTTATCATGCTTTTCAGGTTCTTTTTCAATTTCTTCTTTATCAGGAGCATCATTCTTATCATTATCTTCATCATGTTCATTGCCACTTTCAGTTTCAGCATAAGAAATAGAAATACTATTAGGATCATTAATAGGTTCAGAGGATTCTACAACAGTTTTATGTTTCTTCTTCTTTTTCTTAGAAGGACTACTAATTTCTTTAGTTCGTTGAGAATCTTGTTCAATCCTTTTGGGGTGCCCTTCAGGATATAGAGGATCCTGGGTAGAAACACCGCCTCTAGTTGTTACTTCATAAACTTGTTTCTCTTCATTATTATTTTTTAACAAGTCATTTTGCACTTTAGTAAGTTGATTAATTTGAGTTTGAATCATATCAAAATGTTTAACAAGCATCTTAACATCATTGGAGGTTCTCTCCACAATATCATGCAATTTACCAATAGTTTGAGAATTTTCCATTAGATGATTCTCTACTCTCATATTAAAATTGTTTTGCTTAACAATATAATTATCAAATTCATCTAAGCATTGATCAGGAGGTTTTGAATAAGGAATATCACCTCTATCAAAGCGTTGAAGAGAATGTACCTCGATTGTGGATGAAGGGGAAAATATCTTACATAGGTCTTCTATAGGAGGTAAATTCTTCACATCTTCAGATTTAATACCCTTCTCCATAAGAGATTTCTTGGCTTCCCTCATATCTTCATCATTTAATTCAATCATACCCCTCTTCTTCAGTATTGGTGTAGGGGTTGGTTCAGGTGTAGACCAATCATCATGATTTTTGCTTATCTTTGCCAATAATTCTTCAGCTTCGTCCGGAGTTCTTTTCCTGAAAACACAATCAGCACAACTATCCAGGTATGCCCTAGACTCAATGGTTAGTCCACTATAAAATATATCAAGTAAATCATGCTTTTCCAAATCATGTCCAGGCCGAGCTCTAATAAGAGAGCAAAATCTTCTCCAAGCTTCGGGCAATTTCTCTCCATCTTCTTGATCAAAACTATAAATTCTCTGCAAAGCCATATGTTGAGCACTAGCGGGAAAGTATTTCCGAAAGAAAACATCAAGCAAACAACTTGGACTATTAATAGAATCAGGAGGCAAATTATTATACCAAATCTTAGCATAATCCTTTAATGAGAATGGGAAAATCTTAGCAACAAAATAAGTACGCATCTTAACATCATCAGAAAACAAGCTACTTAAAGTAGAAAGCTCATTCATATGTTCTACAGCACTCTCTTTTTCAGTACCACAAAAGGGTGTTTTCTCAACAATAGATATATGAGATAAATCAAGAGAAAAATCATAATCTTTATCCTTAATGTTTATAGGAGATGTGGCAAATTTAGGATCAGGAGACGGTTTATATCTAACAGCATGTTGTGCAATAAGCTTTTTGAGGTTACTTGTACTAGTAGTAGCATTGCATTTATCAATAAAATCATCATCAAGTTCTACATAATCTTCATCAAGATCATCAATCTCAGGTGAATTAACAGGTGTAATAGTATTTTCATTAGGGGTTTCAGTAATTTCAATTTGTCTAGACCTAGCAATTGTAGCATCTAGAAAAGGACCTAATGACCCAACATTATCAAGCACAGTAGAAGCATCATCAAAATTATCAGAGGAATTTTTAGATTCAGCAGAAGTACCAACACGTGAAGTTTGTGGTGGTGAAACAAGTTGACTTATCACAGATGGTGAATCAAGAGCAGCAGAGGTACTCAGAGTTGTACCTTTTCTTGTAGTGGATGGTAATATGGCGATTTTAGTATCGCGAGGTTTACCCATGATGGAGAATTTGCAGCGAACAATATCAATCCAAGTGAACTTCCAAATAAAGCTATGCTCCCCGGCAACGGCGCCAGAAAATAGTCTTGATGACCCACAAGTATAGGGGATCGCAACAGTCTTCGAGGGAAGTATTACCCAATTTATTGATTCGACACAAGGGGAGACAAAGAATACTTGTAAGCCTTAACAGTGGAGTTGTCAATTCAGCTGCACCTGGAAACAGACTTGCTCGCAAGAGTTTATCAGTAGCAACAGTTTTATAGCAGTAGGAATAGTGAAATAACAGCAGCGGTGAAATAAAGACAGCAGTAGTGATTATAGTAAACAGCAGGATTAAAATACTGTAGGCACAGGGACGGATGAACGGGCGTTGCATGGATGAGAGAATTCATATAACAATCATGGTAGGGCATTTGCAGGTAATAATAAAGCGGTATCCAAGTACTAATCAATCAATAGGCATGTGTTCCATATATAGTCGTACGTGCTCGCAATGAGAAACTTGCACAACATCTTTTGTCCTACCAGCCGGTGGCAGCCGGGCCTCTAGGGAAACTACTGGAAATTAAGGTACTCCTTTTAATAGAGTACCGGAGCAAAGCATTAACACTCCGTGAACACATGTGATCCTCACATCACTACCATCCCCTCCGGTTGTCCCGATTTCTGTCACTTCGGGGCCATTGGTTCCGGACAGCAACGTGTGTATACAACTTGCGGGTAAGATCAATAAACAATGCATATCATGATGAAACAATAACATGTTCAGATCTGAGATCATGGCACTCGGGCCCTAGTGACAAGCATTAAGCATAAGAAGTTGCAACAATATCATAAAAGTAACATCTACGGATACTAGGCACCATGCCCTAACAATCTTGTGACTATTACATGATCAATCTCATCCAATCCCTACCATCCCCTTTAGCCTACAGCGGGGGAATTACTCACACATGGATGGGGGAAACATGGCTGGTCGATGGAGAGACGTCGGTGGTGATGGAGGTGAAGATCTCCTCCAATTCCCCGTCCCGGCGGAGTGCCAGAACGGAGACTTCTGGCTCCCGAGACGGAGTTTCGCGATGTGGCGGCTCTCTGGAGGGTTTCTGGTGACTTCGACTTCTCCCCGTGCGTTTTTAGGTCGAGGGCGATAAGTAGTCCGAAGGAGGGCGTCGGGGGCCAGCCGAGGCCGCCACACACTAGGGCCGCGCGCCCCCCTCCTGGGCCGCGCCGCCCTAGGGTGTGGGGCCCTCGGGCCTCCACCTGACTTGCCCTTCTGGCTCCGTGAGTCTTCTGGGAAATAGGGCCTTCTGTATAAATTCTGAGGTTTTTCCTGAAAGTTGGATTTCTGCAGAAAAACGAGACACCAGAACAGTTCTGCTGAAAACAGCGTTAGTCCGTGTTAGTTGCATCCAAAATACACAAATTAGAGGCAAAACAATAGCAAAAGTGTTCGGGAAAGTAGATATGTTTTGGACGTATCAGACGGCATCACACCACCATGACCACGCAACGGCATTACACCGCCATCTTCTTGTGGCATCAGCACACCGCCATCACCTCCTAGCGCCATCGCGTTGCAACTAGCTGCTACTGGCATCGCACCACCAACAGACTCCACCTCGCGCTACCGATCTCCACATGCATCTACCTGCATGATCACCCGATGGAATTGCTCAACATCTTCACGCGGTCGAGCTGCATCATACGACACAACAAGGCAATGGCGGTGCGATGCCGTTGAAGCTGACAATGGCCCGACGAACTCCATGGGAGTTGGAGGTTGATGACGTGAGGCGGAGGTTGTCAGTGGTGTGATGCCGCTAGCAGCTAGTGGTATAATGCCATTAGGACTTAGGAGTAGACGACGGAGTGATGCCTGTCACAAGGAGACGTCCGTGCGATGCCGATCCGGGAGACGGCGACCATGAAGGGCAGTGCCTTCTTTGAAGCTGTAGGTGGATTGGAGAACCAAGATTTGGGGAAGATGGTTAGCTTTTAATCTTGATTATTATATCTACACTAGTTTATTTAGTTCTGTTGTAGTTAGAGGCATGACCGCGTGATATGTTGACATACTTCATCCGTCCTCAAATAAGTGGACATCTAGCCTCAAACTTTGTCCATGAAAGAGTGTACTTGTATGTTCCCAATGCACATTAAATTAGCAAAAAATATTTCTTTCTCATTGCACCGAAAGCAAACCCAATAATATTCAGCACATGTTATCTTAATTTTATACATGCACTTAGCCGGTTGGAAGTGAAATAATTAAAGAGGAGAGAGATGTTAGTAGCATCTTCCTAATGCAATTTTTCTCTCCCTTTTGCTTATTTACCTTAAAAATCCCGCACATCCACTTATTTGTGGACGGAGGGAGTAGGGTACATGTGAGACGTACGAAGTCAACCAAGTTTCAGCTTTAAAGCGTGTCGGCGAGATGCCGATTTGCCGTGCGATGCAGCCGGTGTACAAGGCGAGATGCCATCGTGCCGTGTGATGCGGTGCGGCCGGTGAAGCTGCTGAGCAAGTCCATCGGGAGATCATCCAGCTAGATGCATGCGCATGTGTGGTATGGGCGTGTGGTTTTCCCTGGAGTGAGTCTAGGAGGAAGACGTGGTCATAGTGAGTTACTACGTAGTTGGTTAGCTAGTGCATGGCCTGGTTAAGTGTTAGTGGCTGGTGTAGTAGTGTGAGTGCATGCGTGTGTGAAGTTAGTGGTGAGTGTGACACTTACGAGTTGGGTCTATATAAGGCCATGTAATCACTTGTCCATCACTTATTTATTTGAGAGAAAGAGAATAGAGAGAAGAAATCGTTGTCTAGGGCTCTAGGCAGCCGGCACCAAACTCTATTGTTTACTTATGCTTGTGAGATTTTTTTTTCAATAAAGGGAATATATTAATATAAAAAAGATACCAATTACAGCCAGCCTCTGCAACAACGCACCACCCTAATGGCACTACGGATGCACACAGCTAAAAAAAGGAAAAGAAAACTAAGAAACAAAAGTCCCGCTACAGTATCTCGAGCCTAACAACAGCAATACATCCACTATCCACTGCCAAGACAACACCTAAAATACAGACTCTCCAAAAACGACGCCTCTAAGAAGGAAACAGTGCTGTAACACCATCGTCGCCCGATCAAAGATCTTACGTTTCCACCCTGAAGATAGTCCCCACTCTCAAAACAATGCCTCCAACAAGATTATTGCCAGGCACAACCAGTTAAAGCCAGACCTTGGGCTTTCACCCTAAAAGGTAGGACTCCGAACTTCACCTGTGTCGTCACCCCCACTTTCATGCCGCTGCTGTGAAGTCCGGAACACCAAGCAAGTCCCTCAACAGTGCGGAGATTTGAACCTCCCTTAGCTAGTCCTCCCATCCGGCCTTCATGAAATTCTTTTTTTCCAACTTTTATCATGGATCCATAGTCACTTGATGTCAACACAGAAAAAGAGCTTCGTGCCGCTCCCTCCAGAACCAATCGGTCGGAATAAAAGCATGGGTGCGCACGGCCGAATACCACCGATCCAGCAAACTCCAGGCAAAAAGCACTGTTACATTCGCCGGCGGAGGAACTCAACACACCGGCCAGATCGCGAGTCCAGGCCTCCGGTAGGTCTTCCTCTTCACGCAAGAGAGGCCCTAGGACCGCTGCCTTTATACAGGTCGGACCCCCACGTCGGCGACCATCCCGGGCTGGCCACTCCAACCCTCCACCGGCGACACCGTCGCCGGCTTCCATGCTTCTCCATCACGCCGCCGGAACGCGGTGATAGATCGATAGATCCACCACCACCAACCGCAGGCCGACCCTCTCCGGCGAAGAAGAGGGCCACCTCCACCGTCGTACCCAAAGATGTTGCCCCGGGCGACCTCGTGTCGCGGAAGAAGCCCGAGATCGCCTCCACTCACCGACGAGAGGCGGGGGGGGGGGAGGGGATGGCGCAGGCCATGGGCCTGGCCGCCGCCCACCACTAGCCCCTGCCGGTGTGCTGCGGGGGAGAGCCTACGTGAGGAGGGGTTCCGCAGCGCAGAGCCGCCGCCGCCCATCACCATCCGCGCCGGCCGATCCACCGTATGCGTCGAGGAGGAGATCCCGTCCGCCGTCCCCCACGTCGACGAGGAAGGGCCCCCGCCGCCGCCACGCCCCGTGGGTCTTTGCCCCGACGGTGCTATCGGCGGCGGTTAGGGTTGGGGTGGGGGTCGGGAGAGGACCTTTGTTCTCCCAAGAAAAAAAAAAGTTTCTGAATCTAATTAAAAAAGCTTGTGAGATAGACAAGAGAGATTGAGAGGTAGAAGAAAGAAGCTGAGCGATTCAGCTCCAACAACTATGTTCTCTTTGGGAATGTCTGCCTGGCTATGATTTTGCTACTAGATTTAGCATTGGATATTGTTGTTCACGACTTTCAGTCAATTATTTTACCATGTCTGTCGTTTTGGTGTGATGTGTAAGAATCTCGGTGTATCCGTGTTTGCCCTGTCGGTATCCCATCACTGTCGTTTTGGTGCGCACTGTCGAGAACGAAGGTGCATTTTCACTTTGTCGTATGCTTCGTTCTTTCGTTTATGTTTCGGTTGAGTACGGTGGTTCGTCCGTCATTTGAACTCGTCCGTCGGTCCTGAACTCTTGATTCTCTTTTTAACCGT
Source organism: Lolium rigidum (assembly GCF_022539505.1). Taxonomy (NCBI): domain Eukaryota; kingdom Viridiplantae; phylum Streptophyta; class Magnoliopsida; order Poales; family Poaceae; genus Lolium; species Lolium rigidum. The sequence goes on along the minus strand of NC_061513.1, from coordinate 71,144,916 downwards.
CACCCCTTGGTAAAATCAGTTCAGATTCAGGTGCGGGTGAGCCTTATTGAACTCCATGGCGCTAGTGTCGCTACCACCGAACACTAATCCACTATAAAACTCAGCCATTACAGCTCAAAACACAAAGCACCTACAGCCATCGTTCCTAGCGCTATAGCTACTAGCTTGGCACTGCCCAGCCATGGCAAGCCGAGCTCGCGCTCCCTTGCAGCTCATTGCCACCCTGTTCGTGGCACTCCTCGCGACGTGCCAGGCCGGCAGCATCGCCGTGTATTGGGGCCAGAACGACGGTGAAGCATCGTTGGCTGAGACATGCGCGTCTGGGAACTACGAGTTTGTTATCGTGGCCTTCCTCCGCAAGTTCGGCAAGGGCCAGAACCCACAGCTGGATCTTGCAAGCCATTGCCACCCCTCGTCGGGTGGCTGCAGAGGGCAGAGCAAAGACATCAATGCATGCCAGAGCCGCGGCGTCAAGGTCCTGCTATCTATCGGAGGCGGCGATGGAGGCTACGGCCTCTCGTCCCCCGGTGACGCTATATAGTCAGGTTGCTATGTACCTGTGGAACAACTACCTGGGTGGCACGTCCTCATCCCGCCCCCTAGGCGACGCTGTACTCGACGGCATCGACTTTGACATCGAGCTCGGAGGCGTGAAGTTCTGGAACAACCTTGCCATGGACCTGAAGAACTTGGGCAAGAAGGGCGGCAACACGGTGCTGTTGAGCGCGGCGCCACAGTGCCCGTTCCCCGACGAGTGGGACGGAAATGCGATCAACACGGGGCTGTTCGACTACGTGTGGGTGCAGTTCTACAATAACAAGGACTGCCAGTTTAGCGCGGGGCGTGAGGCGTTCATGGACGCGTGGAAGAAGTGGGAGTCGGTGCCTGCAGGGAAGATCTTTCTGGGGCTCCCAGCCAGCTCCAAGGGTGCGGCGGACACCGGATTCGTTCCTGCTGGTGAGCTGACGGCAAGCGTGCTGCCTCTCATTAAGGGCTCGCCTAAATACGGTGGCGTCATGTTGTGGTCTAAGTTCTACGATGATCGCAGTGGATACAGCTCCGCCATAAAGAGCTACGTGTGATTCTCTCGGCTGTGCTCGGCTAGGTATCTGTGGTACCGAGGTTCAGCGTTCAAGTGTTCTTCCCTATGCTCTGTATCTCGTGTGTTAAATATAGCTGGTTTAATATGTGGAGTAATTTTTGATACCGTACTATTATATTAGTAGCTAGCATAACAGTGCTCTAGAGATATGCATGCATGTGTAAATAACTAAATATGAATGAATAAAATGCATACTTAATGTAGCTGGTTTGAAACTACTATATGTATGTATGGCGGTGCGTCTATTTTCTTTTTATGCTATTGTGATAACGTTTCCCAATAAGTGTACATTTTGTGTAATCATATAAAAATTCATTAGACTTTGGTCATCCAACCTCGTTAAATTATTTTGTAGCAATTGAATTGATTGCAAAACATCTTATTGTTGTCATGGGTAACATTTATCTTGTTTGATGAAATCCTTTCGTAACTTTTTTTGCTACCTGTGTCCTAAAGGGGTTGCTGCACCCAAAACATCATTTCATTCTATATCCACTCCTTATTCTTATTTTGAATTGGACATTTTCTCAAACTTTATTACTCATAACTAATTCGTATATTTGTTTGCAAGCCAATGGAACTTAGGGTTTGGCGTTATAAACCTCTCTCTAGAGAACAAATGTTTGCTTACATATAAGGAAGGTAATATAGAGTTATACCTTCCCATACATTTACAGTTCGTGAGTATAAAATTCTATCTATAACCTTACCCATGGGTATAAAATTCTACCAGCATTCCCGGTTGGTATCTTTACCCACCGGATACCCATCGAGCATGTCAATGATGCATAACGTTCATATTTTCACATTCATGAATAACACATTTAACAAGAACACACCTATTTGAACTCGATAAATTAAATCAATTACATAAAAATTATCATAATTTGATAATCACATTCTACAAAATATACAATGGTCACAACTCAACAAAATAACTACATGCCACTGTGAGATATGATAAGAGTATGGGTAATACCCACATGCACATTAATGTACACGTCCTCTACCTACTACAACTTGACGGGAAGAGTATGGATTCAACCCAAGGGTATAAAACTATAATCATATGGGTCGTGTATCCATGGGTACACAAAATGTTTAGGATCCGACTTCCTACCTCGAAGAACCTTTAGAGGGAGTTTATTATGGATTATCTAGCTTGGTTCTTGCTTTAGTGTGAAGAGCTTGTATGACCGCATGGGTTGCATGGAGTTTCCTAGGAAGTTCGCTATGAAGATGTCATAGAGGCGGTCCCATGATCATATGGATCCCTTCTACTGGTTGAGCAACCAAGTTTCAGCCTTTCTTGTCAGCAAAAGTGGGAAGAGGTTGCACATTTCCCAGGGGCTGCCCACGGTGGCGCGGATGGTAGTCACGTACACTTCTAGGTACTTTGAGGAGCACCCCATGAAGGTGGTAAGTGAGGCACCCATTTCTGACATCATGGGTAACAAGGACGCCAGCGGCCGGATTGCAAAATGGGCAATTCAGCTATCACCATATGTACCGGTGTATGAAAGAAGAGACGCCATAAAGTCGCAAGCCTTAGCTGATTTCTTGGTCGATTGGGCGGAGGTACAATGCAAACCGCCAGAGCACAAGATAGAATATTGGAAGATGCACTTTGACGGATCCAAACTCAAGGAGGGTCTGGGTGCCGGTGTGGTGCTCACCTCACCTAAGGGAGATCACCTCCGGTATGTTCTACAAGTGCACTTCAGGGCATCAAACAATGTCGCTGAGTACGAAGCTCTGATACATGGGCTTAAAGTCGCAAAAGAAATCGGAGCGCTCCGGATCATTTGCTACGGCGATTCAGATCTGGTGGTGCAGCAGTGTTCCGGAGATTGGGATGCAAAAGATGCCAACATGGCCTCATACCGGTTTCATGTGCAAAAGATTGCCGGCTTCTTTGAAGGGTGTGAGTTTCACCATGTGCCGCGGGCCGAAAATGAAGCCGCGGATGCTCTATCCAAGCTAGGCTCATCGAGGCAGGAAATTCCCCCCGGAATAGCCTTGACACACTTAAGAGTTCCATCAATCAAACCAAGTCTGGAATCGGAATCAATTTTCGTACCGGAATCGCATGTGGTGCCAATGGATATAGATGAAGGAAACTCGGGGACTGTTCCGGCACACGCGGGGACTGCTCCAGCGAACCCGGGGACTCCACCGGTAAGCTCGGGGACTGCGGCACCCATACCGGCAGAAGTAACACTCGTGGACGACATGGACATAGACATGCCGGTGTTTGTGGTTAGAGAAGCGCCATCTTGGGTTAAACCTATTAAGGAATTCAAGATCAACGACACCTTGCCGATTGACGAAAATGAATCCAGAAGGATACAGAGGAGGTCCAAAGCTTACACCATCATCAATAGTGAGGTGTACAAGAGAAGTGTTACCGGTGTCCTCCAAAGATGTGTGGAGCCGGAAGAGGGAAAAGAAATGCTCGAAGAGATTCACCGAGGAGAATGCGGACACCACGCTTCATCAAGGGCACTGGTGGCAAAAGTGTTCCGGCATGGGTTCTATTGGCCAATGGCTTTGGAAATGCGGAGGATATGGTAAGAAAATGCAATGGGTGCCAGAGGTACGCCAAACAAAACCATACCCCAGCATCCGGTTTAAAAACCATACCGTTAACTTGGCCATTCGCTGTCTGGTGCCTGGACATGGTTGGACCGTTTAAAACCGCAAGGGGAAACATGACCCACATCTTGGTAATGGTGGATAAATTCACCAAGTGGTTGGAAGTGAAGCCTATCGCAAAGTGTGATGGCCACACAGCGGTGAAGTTCCTAAAAGATGTAATTCTGCGGTATGGATACCCGCACGGTATCATAGCCGACAATGGCTCAAACTTTGCTCAAGGAGAATTCAAGCGATTTTGTGAAGACAAGAACATCCGGTTGGATTTGTGCTCAGTGGCGCACCCACAAGGCAATGGCCAAGTTGAAAGAACGAATGCTTTAGTACTTTCCGGTATCAAACCGAGACTCATTGATGCAATGGAAAAATTGCCGGGATGTTGGATCGATGAGCTACCATCAGTCTTGTGGAGTCTAAGAACAACTCCGAACCGGTCTACCGGATACACGCCATTCTTCATGGTTTATGGGGCAGAAGCGGTCATACCAACCGACATTCTCCATGATTCACCAAGGGTCCAGCTCTATACCGAAGAAGAGGTAAAAGAGGCCCGAGAAAACGATGTGGACTTGCTAGAAGAAGCAAGAGAGTTAGCTCTGGCAAGAACAACCATTTACCAGCAAAACCTCAGACGCTATCACAGCCGGAAGGTTAACCCGAGGGTATTCCGAGAAGGAGACCTAGTGCTACGCCTAGTGCAGCGCACTGAAGGGCGGCACAAGCTTTCCCCCCCGTGGGAAGGACCTTTCATTGTGAGCAAGGCTCTCCACAATGATGCCTATTACCTAATTGATGCACAGGAATGGAATAAAGGGAAGGCGGACAAGTCAGGAGAGGAGACCAAACGCCCATGGAATGTAGCTTTGTTGCGTCCTTTCTACTCTTGAGGTGGTGCTGTGAGAAGTTCCTTTTTGTACCTTATTTTGTTATGAATAAAAAGATGTCGGAACCTCGAATGAATCTCGGGGACTACCCTTACTAAGTTGCATGAAACATGTCTATTTTTTCTGTTGCCGGTTGCCTATTGAACGTTTTTTCTTTCCGGTTTAGTAGTGTGCTAAATCCTACCGGAGTCTTCGACTTTGCTGCTGTCCATAACTTGGCTTCATGGCAAGCAAGATAAACCGGTAGGGGATAAGCACATGAACTGCGGAAAGAGAGAGCAGGAAAGAACAATCCGGAAAAGTTTAACTAACCCCGGTTATACCGGTTTTTTGCAAAAATTTCGAGTTATTTCTAAGTTCAAGAAAATGCTTGCTTGGTAAAAGAACTTTGTGCTCATACGCCAAAAATGCCCAGAGAAGGTAGGCAGAGCCAAGGCAAAAGAGCCAAGTATGCATCAATTGGATGCGGAAACAATTTCGAAATCATTGCAGTGCAAGAAAAAGCAAATCGACAAGCAAATATGTTAAGATAAACATAGCTTAATAAGTTACCGGTGTGCAAGACACCGGCATAAATTGTTGTACCACCAAACCAAAAGGGCAAGTTTTAATTTACATCATAAACCCCGGCATACCGGGGTAGAATTTAACGAGTTTTGTCATGGAGCAAGCAGGAACAGATAACTTCTTTCACAGAAGAATCAAACAGCAGGGGCTTCAGGGGGGAGCAGCGCCGGCATCAGGAGCTTCCGGTGGCACATCCTCGGCACCCTCATCTTCACCTCCATCTTCCTCCTCCTCGCTCAGATAGTCCTTGACGTCTTCAGGAGGGGGGATGAAAGTGCGCATGTCGGTGTACTCCGCGATATGGTACGCGCGATCCTGCCGCTTAGCAGTAAGGACCGGGTCCAGGTCGGTGGGAGCGCCTTCACGCACGCTGAGGAGGGCGTCCAGGTCCAGCTCCGGGTACCAGGAGCAGGTAACGCGAAGCGCTGAGTCTGCTCCGGCACGAGCGGCAGAGCACTGCCACTCCCGGATCCTTCGGCCGACACCTTTCAGACGGTCGCTGATGAGGGAGAAGGTGTCGGGCACCACTTCTCCGGGCCAGAGGGTCTTGTAGATCTGGGAGGCCACCTCAGGGATGTCGGATAGGTTCCGGTCCACCGAGCGCATGTGGGAGACCCGCGCGTTTAGAGCAACCAGGTGGTCATAAGGATCCCAGGGGGCACCCAAATTCTCGCCTGCCTGCCGCGCCCGGTGCTCTGCAACCTTCTTTATGGCGTGCGTCTGGGAGTCTGGAAAGAGCCCTGCGAGACAAAGGAAAGCTAAGTATATGATACCGGAGTAAATAAGCTTATAAGCAGAAACCGGAAAAGAGAAAAGAAAAACATACGAAGGGCAAGCGCGTCAGTCCGCGTAACCAGAAGGTCGTACTCCTTCTGTTCCGCCTTCAACCGTGCGACCTCGTCCTCAGCTGCTTTCTGCGCCCTGGCGGCCTCCTCCGCGGCGGTTTTGTGCGCCTTTGCGGCCTTGCCCTCGGCTGTTTCCAGCGCCTTGGTGGCCTCTTCCAGCCCGGCCTGCAACACCACATTGGCGTTGCCGGCATCCTCCAGCGCCTCATTGAGCCTAGCCTCCGCAGCAGCTTCAGCGGCCTTCAGCTCGTTGGCATGCCGGATTCCGGACTGGATAGCCTGATCCTTGAGCTCCCTAGAGATCTCCTTCTGGGCCTCCAAGGCCTTCCGGTGATCCTGGATGAGCTGCTCCTTTTCAGCTAAAAGCCGAAAAAGAAGATGTTAGCGAAAACACAAAGACAGATGAGACGCAAAGAAGCAAGTTAACCGGGAAAACAGAAGTTGTACCTTGAAGTGCGGCAACCTGGGCCTTGAGGGCCTCAATGGAGGCTTCTGGGATGGCTGTTATGCGAAAAACTTATAAGTAACAAAGAAAAGAAAACCTTCCGGTAAGAAGATGCCGGAGGCGCAAGAGGTTACCTTGGCACTTGCTGTGTGCCTCAGCCAGGTTCCGGTGCTCCCAAAGAAGCTCCTCAAAGAGAGCCTTCCGGGCGTCAGTCGTGCTCTGTTTAAGGAAATAATGTTAGCAAAGAACAAAGGATCTTAACCCGAAACTCGGGGACTGGCTATGCCGGTTTCGCGCGTTTCTAGTAAGTTTTGCGCTAAGACCTACACTCTCAACCCAAAACTCGGGGACTGGGAGTTTGCGGTGTCTTTAAAAGAAAGTTTTGCGCTAAGACCTACGCTCTCAACCCAAAACTCGGGGACTGGGAGTTTGCGGTGTCTTTAAAAGAAAGTTTTGCTCTAAGACCTACGCTCTCAACCCAAAACTCGGGGACTGGGAGTTTGTGGTATCCTATGAGAAAGATGCCGGTTTCGGAGATTCTTTAAAAGAAGTTTTGCGCTAAGAGCTGCGCTCTCAACCCAAAACTCGGGGACTGGGAGAATAGACAAGATCCGGAAAGAAGCAAACCGGCATCAAGAAAAATTACAAGAAGGTTGGCGGAACTTACCACCACGTTGCTGGTGGCGTCGTACCACGCGCTGTCGAACTCCTTCACGGCATGCTTGAGCCGCGTGAAGTGTTCTTCATTGGGCGCTGGAAGGCGATCTTTCCCCAAGCCACGGGTAGCTGCGGAGATGTCCGCATCATTCCATTTCTGGGCGTAGGGGAGAAGATCCCCCAAGTCCTGGCCCTCGCGCTTCAGATCAACAATCCGGCCCAGGAGGCCGGAAGGTTTTTCCTAGACCACGACAGCGGCAGGCCCGACATGCAGCACTAGAGGCTGCGAGCCGCTTGAGGCGCGGCCATCCGCGGCCTTTCCGCGGGACGCCCCCGGCTTGAGGAAGTCCGTGATCTTGAGGGTCGCGGGCGGCGGCTTGGGCGCAGTCGCGGGAGGTGGAGGTGTTGGCGTGGTCCCGGTTGCCTCAGGGACAGAGGTTTCCGGCGGCGGCGTAGAGGTTGCCGGCATGGAAGTTTCCGGCGCGGCCTTGGAGGAGATCTTCTTCTTTTTCTTCTTTTCAAGGACGGGAGGAACCAAAGGTTCCGCCCGCCCGGCAGGTTCTTTCCCGGCGCCCATGTTGCTGGCGCTGGTGTCTTGGGTCTCAGGAGGGGAGGCAAGGTCCTCCTCCGCGCGGCGATCAGGCGGTGTAGGGGCCGCGCGCCCCGAACTTGTTGTGCCTCCCAGAGGGGAGGCAGAGGTGTTTCCGGCACCAGACGGTACCGGGCTTGAGTGAGGAGGAGGAGTCGAGGTCCTGGCGGGTCCGGCGGAGCCCTCAGGTCTTGGGCCGAGCTTGAGCGCGGGGCTGAAAAAGAGAAAAGGAAAAGATCGGAAAGAAGCAACCGGAAAGGAACTTGGTGAAAACGAAATAAGCAGAAAAATGAGGCCTTACCCGGTAGAGGTTGGCATTTGTTTGCCCTTGTGGCGCCTCACAGCCACGACCTTTCCCACGAGAGGTTCGGTCCGGAAGCGCTTGGCTGGAGGAGCTTGGCTTGGGCCGGCATCAGAAGCCGGAGTCTTGTTCTTCTTGCCCTGGGCCATGAGTTTGTCGACAAACTCTTGGCCCGCCTCGGCCTGCAGGGGGGTGACATGCTTATGGAACTGTGGGTTGGTGTTGTCTGAGGGAACATCTACAGAAGAACGATAACATAAGAATATGAGAAGTATAAAAGGAGAGCTACCTCTAGGATGGTCAGTTCATCAGACGAACCGGCGGGATCCGGCGGAGACTTGCCGAGGCACGAAGCAGCAGTCCGGCCCATCTTCAGGTCCCGCCAATGAATGACGGGGTCGGGGTCAAACTTGTCGAGACCGCGCTTCCGGCAACGGCCTCGCCGGTCGGATTCGATGCCAGGGAAACGGTCCTTTGCCTGAAGGAGCAAAAGAGAAGAAAGAGGGTTAACCGCAATAAAAGCTTCCGGTGAACCGACCCGAGTTGCGTAATTTCTTACTTCTTGGGTCGGAGGGTTAGTAGAGCTAAGAGGCCGGAGGCCCCATTCCCAATCTTCCGGCATGGCAGTCTGGCAGATCTGCCTGGCCTTAAGCACAACGTCCTTCTTGCTGAGAGGAAGCCCGGTGATCTTGGTAGGATCACCAGGGCCATACATCTCGCACATCTTGTGGGAGCGGCGCTGAAGAGGAAGCACCCGGCGCGAGATGAAGGTGCGGATGATATCGTCGGAGCAGATGTCGGTGTCCTTCATCTGCTGTTTCATGAAGCGTATAATCCGGTTAGTCTCGTTATGAGACTCCTTCGGATTATAGCCCCAGTTCGTCTTTGTGGGAGGCGCCGGATCAAAGGGAGGCAGATCAATGAGATCTGCGGCGCCGTTGTTCTTCACGTAAAAGAAGGTCCCTTGCCATAGCCGGCATGACTCGAGACCGGAAAACTTGAAGAAGGGGCTCCCTTGACGAGAGCCAATGATGCAAGACCCGCATTGTACGGGGGGTTTGGGTTTAGGAATGTCTAAGCCCTGAACGGAATTAATCCGAAGGGCGAAGAATCGAGCAAACGTCTCGCGAGTGGTACGGATGCCGATGTAAGCCTCCATGAAGGTGGCGTGGCAGGAGAGGTAGAAGATGGCGTTGCCAGGAAGGTGGTGAGGTTGGAGTTTGTAGAAGTCGAGGAAACTCCGGAAAAAAGAGGAGACGGGGAGGCCGAAGCCGCGCTCGAAGTGAGCAAGGAAGACGACGCGTTCACCGGGTCTAGGCACCGGTTCGATCTCATCGCCAGGACGTCGACAGGTTACTCCTTCTGGGATCCTCCTGGACCGGTAAAGCCAGTCAATCTCGTATTCGCTAACGCTGGAGCCCATCCAGGCTCCACGAGTAACCTCGGAAGAGTCAGCGCCGGAAGCTTGGCTAGAGCTACCGGCATCTTGCTCTTGGCCTCTGTCGGTTTCCATCTGGGCTAGATCTGCGCTAAGCCGGTCAGAGGCACGACTTTCTTGATTACTGGAGGAGGAAGTGGAAAGGTATTGCTCTGAAGACATGTGGATTCGAGGAGCCCCGGTATCTACTCGAAAAAACAGATTTCCCAGGAACTACCCCCGCGCGAAGATCTACGAAAGAAGGAAAAAAGCAGCAGAAAAGAGGAAGTAAATACTCAAGCAACTCAAGATCTGAAAAGAAAGAAAAAGAGGGGCAAAACCAAATTGAGCCTAACCTGGGGCGGCGGAGTCGCGCAGGAGGTGGCTCGACGGTGGTTTGACGGGCCTGCTGTTGGCAAGGAGGTCCGTCGATGGCGAGGCTGAGAAGAGCTTGAAGAAATCCCAATGTTGCAGCCGCAAGAAAAGCACCGCAGAAGCTTTTCGCGCGGTGAAGTCCGGCGGCGTCCGGCGGAGCAGTAGAAAAAGTTCGCTGCGCGGCGGAGCTCAAGTGGCGAACGGAGCGGCGGAGACGCAAGAGCGAGGAGCACTTGTGCGCGAGGAACTGGGGAATGCGAGAAGAGGAAGAAGAGGGGGCGGTTTTGCCTTATAAAGGAAGAGAGAGAGGTGGGCCAAAAACCGCCGAACCGCGGCGGTTCAGGCCGTGGTACCGCGACGGTTCGCTCCACGGGCCGCCACGTGGTGCGGCGATACACGCGTAATGGCGAGAAGCCACAGGGAGGGACATACGGGTCCAGAGAAGTGGTTGGGATCCGCTGTGAAGCAATTAATGCGCGCACGGAAGCCGAAGGGAAGTGACCCCTGACACTGGCGCGTCAGTCACAGTGCGCATGTCACTGACAAGTGCGGGACCCGATATATTCTCGACCTCGCCGAGGAAGTATTTAATGACTAAGATGCCGGAGGATAAGCTGCCGGAAAATGCCTTGTAAAGAGAGAGGGCATAAGTCTGGGCAAAGATGCCGGAGGATAAGCTGCCGGAAAATGCCTTGCAAAGAGAAAGGGCATAAGCCCGGGCAAAGCTGCCGGAGCTAAGCTGAGCGCTGGAAAAATTAAACCGGTATGAAGGACTTGGGAACCTGGCATGGTCTGTTGGATAGAATCCGCCAGACTATACCAGCTTCGGGGACTAATGTTGGGGGGATGACCCCCGGTATGCCAAAGGCATGCCAATCCGGATGGTCTTATCCATCGAGATACCGGTTTAATATTTATATACCTGAGCTCAAAGACGAGAGTTTGGTTAAGTAAGGCTAAGCCGGTATCCCCAGGAGGGGTATACCGGGACCGGATAGAAGAGATACCGGAGATCGGAAGGAAAAGCATGTCGGAAAGACCAGTCAAAGATTTTCTCCAGAGCTAGAAGACAAGGATGAGCTAAGCAAAGCGCCTTTAAACGAAGCCCTGAAGATAAAGAGGAGGATGACGGTCAAAGAAGCCGGAGGACGTCAGCCTCCCTGTTTAAAGAAGACCCCGGTGTCATCTATGATTAAAGTAGCTTTGTAAAGTATCTTTGTAAAGTAGTTTGTCTAGTCCAAGATGCCATTAGGGTTTCTTGCCCTGTAAGCCACCCTCTCCCCTATATAAGGAGAGGGGGCTGCCTCCTTCACGGGCGCGCGACTTAGAGAGAGAGAAACCTTGTAAGCTCAAACCTGTAACCTGTGGAGATCAATGAAGATAGTGATCTAGAGCGACTTCTTCCTTGTGTCTTTCTTCTTCAACCTCTGGCCTTGGCCAAGTTCTTGAGGAAACAATCCGGAAGTTCATCCCATCTAGTCATAAACCCTCCCCCGAATCCTCTAGCGTCCATTCGGCCCCAACATAAGCCATCCTATGGCATCTGTTCGTTCACCACGACGACAAGAGCAGGTTGGAGATTCCCTTGAAGGCCTTGATGGTATGTTACTTGAAGCGCTCCAAGAATGGAGTTCCTTGAATTTGCCTAGAGGGGGGCTTTAATTTCCATTGCATTCTCTTGGTGTCATGAAAAAACTCATCATGAGTATAGTCATCACCCTCATCTTCTTGTACAAAGTAGTCCAGGGAGCATCCTCTTTCTCTTAGTGAAGGATTAGAATGGTCAACTCCTGTACTTGGTGACGACATGGATACTTTAAACTCAATTGATATCCTCCTTGTGTAGGGAGCCTTCACACCAGTCGGTTAAACATGATCTTCCTAGGAAGTGCAATGTGTTGGTTCACTTCTTGCATCTTGGGATTTGCTTCACCGGATGGTCTTCTCCATCATTGGACCTTTCCGCGAGGAGAGGGAAATTGGTGGGCATTACTGGATTTGGTGGAGCATGAAGTCACATCGGCTTCTAAGGTGACGACGATCCAATACTAGGATTATGCTGCCACCCATGTTGGATAATAAAGTCGCTCGTAATGTCCTCCAATCTTGTAGACACCTCCATAAATAGATCGCGGTTCTCCATACGCTGAAGAGACGACCATGAACGGAGCAAAGTACTGAACCCGGTAGATAACCTAGTTAAGAAATATGTTTTATCATTAAATGTATAATGATTTCTACATAGCCATAGCGACCAACTAACGGAAAGAGCTCTCACCCTAATAAGTATTTTAAACCTTTGATCCACCCCATTATGCCAGTTACCGAAAATATTGGCAACACTACATGGCGGGTATAAGGTAGAACCTATTTGGATGATTGACCATATAGATCTCGTGAAATGGCATTGAAAGGAAAGTGTTTTATAGTCTTATCATGATGACAAAAAATACATTTCTTACTTTCCTTCCAGTTGCGTTTTGCTAGGTTGTCCTTAGTAAAGATGACCTATCGAAGAAGCTACCATGCGAAAAGCATCATTTTCAACGGTACTTTCATCTTCCAATTTTTTTTATTATGTACTGCCGGATGTAAAGGCTGGATCAACGCTCTATACGTTGAATCCAAAGAGAACTTAACATTCTCACTTAGGTTCCAAGGGAACTCATCTGGCCCTCGCGACAATTGTATGAAAGTTAAACGATGTCACAATGCATTCCAAGTTGCAAGCCAAGGCCCAACAAGGTCCTTTTTGAATGTCACACTCGGTGGTGAAGATTCCATAACCTAGCTGATGCAAGACTAATTTGGACAACTCCAGGAAGGATCTTATATACAATATCATATTTTTTTAGTACTGAATTAATGAGGAACAATCTTCCACCAAGAGATAACAATTCTCCTTTCCAACTACTGATACACTTCTGATGTCTTTCCTCGACGTGCTTCCATTCAGTAATTGAAATCCTCCAAATATGAATCGGTATGCCTAAATAACTAATTGGAAACTGACCAATCTCACAACCAAAAAAATCAGCATAGTAGGTTACATCGTCCTGGACGTCGCTAAAATAGCTCTTATGAAAATTGATTTTCAACCGAGGTAATTGCTCGAAAGCTGAGGGAAATAGTTTTCAAATTTCTCGCTTTCTCTAGGTCACATTCCATAAATCTAATCGTATTGTCGGCATATTGTTGAATATATAATCCACCATCAAAAATATGAGGGACTACCCCTTCAATTTGCCCATCAACTTTAGCACGCTCGATAAGGACAACTAACATATCAGCTACGTTGTTAAATAACATGGGTGATATGTAACGGGTCGCCTTGCCTTAAATTTTTTTTTATCTGAAAGTATCTACTAATATCATTATTGACTTCAATGGCAACACTTCCTCCGAAAAAGTTATGGATAAGCACACGCCACTCAAGTGAAAAACTTTAACCCCAAGTGTCTACTGAAGACTTTATCGTAGGATTTTTCAAAATCAATCATTAAGATTACTCTATTCATCTTTTTCATATGAAGCTCGTGAACTATTTCGTGCAAGGTAATGATACGTCGCAAACGTATCTATAATTTCTTATGTTCCATGCTACTTTTATTACAATACTTGAGTGTTTTACACATACTTTACAGCGTTATTTTACATTTTCCGGCACTAACCTATTAACAAGATGCCGAAGCGTCAGTTGCTGTTTTTCTGCTGTTTTTGGTTTCAGAAATCCTAGTAAGGAAATATTCTCGGAATTGGACGAAATCAACGCCCAGGGTCCTATTTTTGCACGAAGCTTCCAGAAGTCCGAAGAGGAGACGAAGTGGGTCCACGAGGTGGCGACATACCAGGGCGGCGCGGCCCAAGCCCTGGCCGCGCCAGCCTGTAGTGTGGGCCCCTCGTGACGCCCCCTGACCTACCCTTCCGCCTACAAATAGCCTTCGTCGCGAAACCCCCTGTACCGAGAGCCACGATACGGAAAACATTACTGAGAGGCCGCCGCCAATCCCATCTCGGGGGATTCAGGAGATCGCCTCCGGCACCTCGCCGGAGAGGGGAATCATCACCGGAGGGGCTCTACATCATCATGCCCGCCTCCGGATTGATGCGTGAGTAGTTCATCCTTGGACTATGGGTCCATAGCAGTAGCTAGATGGTTGTCTTCTCTGCTTGTGCTTTCATTGTATTAGATCTTGTGAGCTGCCTAACATGATCAAGATCATCTATTTGTAATGCTACATGTTGTGTTTGGTGAGATCCGATGAATAGAGAATACTACGTTAAGTTGATTATCAATCTATCATATATGTGTTGTTTATGTTCTTGCATGCTCTTCGTTGCTAGTAGAGGCTCTGGCCAAGTTGATACTTGTAACTCCAAGTGGGAGTAATTATGCTCGATAGTGGGTTCATGCCTCCATCAAATCTAGGACAGTGACAGAAAGTTCTAAGGTTGTGGATGTGCTGTTGCTACTAGGGATAAAACATTGATGCTTTGTCTAAGGATATTTGTGTTGATTACATTACGCACCATACTTAATGCAATTATCTCGTTGTTCGCAACTTAATACTGGAAGGGGTTCGGATGTTAACCTGAAGGTGGATTATTTAGGCATAGATGCATGCTGGATAGCGGTCTATGTACTTTGTCGTAATGCCCTGATTAAATCACATAGTAATCATTGTTGATATGTATTGAATCTTTATTTGTCAATTGCTCGCCTGTAATTTTTTCACCCAGCATGTTAGTTATCTTATTGGAGAGACACCACTAGTGAACTGTGGACCCCGGTCCATTCTTTTACATCTGAATACATTCTATCGCTTTTACTCGTTCTTTGCAAACAAACACCATCTTCCACTCGATACGCTTAATCCTTTGTTTTCAGCAAGCTCGGTGAGATTGACAACCTCACCGTTACGTTGGGACAAAGTACTTTGATTGTGTTGTGCAGGTTCCACGTTGGCGCCGGTTCCACCGGTGTTGCGCCGCACTACATTCCTCCACCAACAAGCTTCACGTGCTTCTTGGCTCCTACTGGTTCGATAACCTTGGTTTCTTTCTGAGGGAAAACTTGTCACTGTGCGCATCATACCTTCCTCTTGGGGTTCCCAACGGACGTGTACATCTACGCGCATCAAGACCGTTTTCTGGCGCCGTTGCCGGGGAGATCAAGACACGCTGCAAGGGGAGTCTCCACTTCCAATCTCTTTACTTTGTTTTTGTCTTGCTTTATTTTATTTTCTACTTTGTTTGCTGCACTTAAACAAAACACACACAAAATTAGTCGCTAGCTTTACGTTATTTACTGTCTTGTTCTCTATATCAAGAACACAAAAAAATTAGTTACTTGTCTTTACTTTATTTGCCTAGTTTACTTTACTACTGTTATAATGGGTACTCCTGAAAATACTAAGTTGTGTGACTTCACTATCACAAATAATGATGATTTTATATGTACTCCTATTGCTCCACCTGCTACTACGGCAGAATTCTAAGAAATTAAACCTGCTTTACTGAATCTTGTTATGAGAGAGCAATTTTCTGGTGTTAGTACTGATGATGCTGCTGCCCATCTTAATAATTTTGTTGAACTTTGTGAAATGCAAAAGTATAAGGATATACATGGTGATATTATAAAACTAAAATTGTTTCCTTTCTCATTAAGAGGAAGAGCTAAAGATTGGTTGCTATCTTTGCCTAAGAATAGTATTGATTCATGGACTAAATGTAAAGATGCTTTTATTAGTAAATATTATCCTCCTGCTAAGATCATATCTTTGAGAAGTAGCATTATGAATTTTAAACAATTTGATAATGAACATGTTGCTCAAGCATGGGAGAGAATGAAATCTTTGGTAAAGAATTGCCCAACCCATGGACTGACTACTTGGATGATCATCCAAACCTTTTATGCAGGATTGAATTTTTCCTCAAGGAACCTATTGGATTCAGCTGCTGGAGGTACTTTTATGTCCATCACTCTGGGCGCCGCAACTAAATTACTTGATGATATGATGATCAATTACTCTGAATGGCACACTGAAAGAACTCCTCAAGGTAAGAAGGTAAATTCTGTCGAAGAAACCTCTTCTTTGGGTGATAAGATTGATGCTATTATGTCTATGCTTGCAAATGGTAGATCTCATATTGATCCTAATAATGTTCCTTTAGCTTCATTGGTTGCTCAAGAAGAAAATGTTGATGTGAATTTCATTAAAAGTAATAATTTCAACAACTATGCTTATAGTAATAATTATGGTAACAACAACTTTAGGCCATATCCTTCTAATAGTAATGGTTATGGTAATTTTTATGGTAATTCTTACAACAATAATAAGAGTGTACCCTCTGGTCTTGAAGCCATGCTTAAAGAATTTATTAATACACAAACTGCTTTCAATAAAACTGTTGAAGAAAAGCTTGATAAAATTGATATTCTTGCTTCTAAGGTTGATAGTCTTGCTCTCGATGTTGATCTTTTAAAATTGAAAGTTATGCCTGAGAAAGTTGAAGATGCTAGGTTTGCTAAAACAAATGCCATCCAAGTTAGAATTAATGATAATATTAGATTGTTGGCTGAATTGCATGCTAGGTGGGATAGAGAAGAAAAAGAAAAAATTGCTAAAGAAAATAATGTAGCTAAAGTATGGACTATTACCACCACTAGTAATGTTGATTCTTCACATGTTGCTGCACCTCCTACTATTAATGGTAAAATAATTGGTGTTGGCAATGTTTCTACTCCTAGTGCAAAGCGCACAAAATTGCCTGAAACTGCTGAAATTTTTCAAAATATTGGTGACAATGATTCCATTGCTGTAGAACATAATGGTTTAGACTTTGATGATTGTCATATTACTGAAGTTATAAAGTTCTTACAAAAACTTGCTAGAAGTCCCAATGCTAGTGCTATAAATTTAGTCTTCACAAAACACATTACAAATGCTCTCATTAAAGCTAGGGAAGAGAAATTAAAACTTGAAGTTTCTATTCCTAGGAAGTTAGAAGATGGTTGGGAGCCCATCATTAAAATGAAATTCAATGATTTTGAGTGTAATGCTTTATGTGATCTTGGTTCAAGTATTTCTGTTATGTCTAAAAAGATTTATGATATGCTTGACTTGCCACCATTGAAGAATTGTTATTTGGATGTTAATCTTGCCGATAATGTTAAAAAGAAACCTTTGGGGAGGATTGATAATGTGCGCATTACGATTAACAATAACCTTGTCCCCGTTGATTTTGTTGTCTTGGATATCGAATACAATGCATCTTGTCCTATTATGTTGGGAAGACCTTTTCTTCGAACCGTTGGTGCTGTTATTGATATGAAGGAAGATAATATTAAATATCAATTTTCTCTCAAGAAAGATATGGAACACTTCCCTAGAAAGAGAATGAAGTTGCCTTTTGATTCTATTATTAGAACAAGCTATGATGTTGATGCTTCGTCTCTTGATGTTACTTGATTTGCACTTTCTGCGCCTAGCTGAAAGGCGTTAAAAAAAATCACTTCTTGGGAGATAACCCATGTTTTATTTTATTTACTGTATTGTTGAGTCTTGGAAGTTTTTTACTACTGTAGCAACCTCTTCTTATCATGTTTTTGTGCCAAGTAAAGTTTCTATGTTAAAGTTGATGTTATATTTGGGATCGCTGCGCAGAAACAGCATTGTCATGTCTGTCACGAATTCTGGCACAAGTCTCTGTAAAAAATTCGAAAAAACCTGCAAATTTACGAGCGTGATCCTCAGATATGTACGCAACTTTCATTAGTTTTGAGTTTTTCCATTTGAGCAAGTTAAGTGCCCAGTCCAGATGCATCTTTACGGACTATTCTGTTTTGACAGATTCTGTCTTTTATTTCGCATTGCCGCTTTTGCTATGTTGAATGAGTTTCTTTGTTCCATTAACTTTCAGAAGCTTTGTGCAATGTCCAGAAGTGTTAAGAATGATTGTGTCACCTCTGAATATGTGAATTTGTGGTTATGCACTAACTCTCTCATGAGTTTGCTTGAAGTTTGTGTGAAGGAAGTTTTCAAGGGTCAAGAGAAGAGGATGATATACTATGATGAAGAAGAGTGAAAGGTCTAAGCTTGGGGATGCCCCGGTGGTTCATCCCTGCATATTTTAAGAAGACTCAAGCATATAATCTTGGGGATGCCCAAGGCATCCCCTTCTTCATCGACAACATTATCAGGTCACTTCTAGTGAAACTATATTTTTATTCCGTCACATTCTTATGTTCTTTACTTGGAGCGTCGGTTTGCTTTTATTTTTGTTTTGTTTTGAATAAAGTTGGATCTCGCCATTCTTATATTGGAGATATTACGCTCCGCTTTTTCATATGGAACACTTGTGTTCTTAATTGTGCTTTAATGTTCATGGCGAAAGCTTATTGCTTCGTTAAATTGTTATTTGGTTGGAATTGGAAAGTGCTGCATATGGTTTGGCAATTTGGCAATTGTTTGAGCTCTCATAGATCATGTTTAAGCTCTTGCATCATGTAGTTTAATCTATTAATGAAGAACTACTCGTAGAGCTTGTTTAATTTGGTTTGCATGATTGATCTCTCTAAGTCTAGATATTTTCGGGTAAAATGTTTGAACAACAAGGAAGACAAGTGTAGAGCCTTATAATGCTTGCAATATGTTCTTGTGTGAGTTTTGCTGTACCTGTTCATACTTGTGTTTGCTTCAAACAACCTTGCTAGCCCAAACCTTGTACTGAGAGAAAATGCTTCTCGTGCATCCAAACACCTTGAGCCAAAACCCATGCCATTTGTGTCCACCATATCTACCTACTATGTGGTATTTTTCTGCCATTCCAAAGTAAATTACTTGAGTGCTACCTTTAAATTTCATTCCTCTACCTTTACAATATATAGCTCATGGGACAAATAGCTTAAAAACTATTGTGGTAATGAATATGTAGTTATGTGTCTTAATTCTTATAAGTTGCTTGTTGAGCGGTAACCATGTTTTCTGGGGACGCCATCAACTTTACCTTTGTTGGATATCATGTGAGATGCTATGCATGTTCGTCTTGTCCGAAGTAAGTGGACTTCATGATCAAATGGTTTGAGTATGCATATGTTAGAGAAGAACATTGGGCCGCTAACTAAAGCCATGTATCATGGTGAAAGTTTCAGTTTGGACATACAACCTCAATCTCTTACGAGAATATTAACTATTGTTGAATGCTTAAGCATGAAAAAGAGGAGTCCATTATATGTTGTCTATGTTGTCCCGGTATGGATGTCTAAGTTGAGAATAATCAAAAGCGAGAAATCCAATGCGTGCTTTCTCCTTAGACACTTGTACAGGCGGCATAGAGGTACCCCTTTGTGACACTTGGTTGAAGCATATGTTATGCGATGAGAATCCGTGTTTCCGAGCTAAGTAGGACAAGGTGCGAGCACTATTAGTACTCTATGCATGAGACATGCAACTTGTAGGAAGTATTATGCATAGCACATATGAATTATTACTACCGTTGACAAAATTGTTTCTATGTTTTCAAAACAAAAGATCTAGCACAAAAATAGTAATCAATGCTTCCTCTCGCGAAGGGCCAATCTTTTACTTTATTGTTGAGTCAGTTTACCCACTTCTTTCTATCTTAGAAGCAAACACTTGTGTTAACTGCGTGCATTGATTCTTACATGTTTACTTATTGCACCTGTAATATTACTCTATGTTGACAAATATCCATGAGATATACATGTTACAAGTTGAAAGCATTCGCTGAAACTTAATCATCCTTTGTGTTGCTTCAATGCATTCTACTATGAATTTATTGCTTATGAGTTAGCTCTTATGCAACTCTTATTGATACTCGTTTGAAAGTACTATTCATGAAAAGTTTTGCTATATGATTCATTTGCTTAGTCATTATCTTTGTTAGGAATCTTTTGTTCAGATCACTCCATTCATCTCATATGCTTTACAATAATGTTGATCAAGATTATGTTGGTAGCATGTCACTTCAGAAATTATTTGTGTTATCGTTTACCTACTCGAGGACGAGTAGGAACTAAGCTTGGGGATGCTTGATACGTCGCAAACGTATCTATAATTTCTTATGTTCCGTGCTACTTTTATTACAATACTTGAGTGTTTTACACATACTTTACGAGCGTTATTTTACATTTTCCGGCACTAACCTATTAACAAGATGCCGAAGCGCCGTTCTGTCGTTTTTCTCGCTGTTTTTGGTTTCCGAAATCCTAGTAAGGAAATATTCTCGGAATTGGACGAAATCAACGCCCAGGGTCCTATTTTTGCACGAAGCTTCCAGAAGTTCGAAGAGGAGACGAAGTGGGGCCACGAGGTGGCGACACACCAGGGCGGCGCGGCCCAAGCCCTGGCCGCGCCGACCTGTAGTGTGGGCCCCTCGTGACGCCCCCTGGCCTACCCTTCCGGCTACAAATAGCCTTCGTCGCGAAACCCCCTGTATCGAGAGCCACGATATGGAAAACATTACTAAGAGGCCGCCGCCGCCAATCCCATCTCGGGGGATTCAGGAGATCGCCTCCGGCACCCTGCCGGAGAGGGGAATCATCACCGGAGGGGCTCTACATCATCATGCTCGCCTCCGGATTGATGCGTGAGTAGTTCATCCTTGGACTATGGGTCCATAGCAGTAGCTAGATGGTTGTCTTCTCCGCTTGTGCTTTCATTGTATTAGATCTTGTGAGCTGCCTAACATGATCAAGATCATCTATTTGTAATGCTACATGTTGTGTTTGGTGAGATCCGATGAATAGAGAATACTATGTTAAGTTGATTATCAATCTATCATATATGTGTTGTTTATGTTCTTGCATGCTCTCCGTTGCTAGTAGAGGCTCTGGCCAAGTTGATACTTGTAACTCCAAGAGGGAGTAATTATGCTCGATAGTGGGTTCATGCCTCCATTAAATGCGGGACGATGATGAGAAAGTTCTAAGGTTGTGGATGTGCTTGTTGCTACTAGGGATAAAACATTGATGCTTTGTCTAAGGATATTTGTGTTGATTACATTACGCACCATACTTAATGCAATTATCTCGTTGTTCGCAACTTAATACTCGGAAGGGGTTCGGATGATAACTCGAAGGTGGATTATTTAGGCATAGATGCATGCTCGGATAGCGGTCTATGTACTTTGTCGTAATGCCCCGATTAAATCACATAGTAATCATCGTTGATATGTATTGAATCTTTATTTGTCAATTGCTCGCCTGTAATTTGTTCACCCAGCATGTTAGTTATCTTATTGGAGAGACACCACTAGTGAACTGTGGACCCCGGTCCATTCTTTTACATCTGAATACATTCTACTGCTTTTACTGTTCTTTGCAAACAAACACCATCTTCCACTCGATACGCTTAATCCTTTGTTTTCAGCAAGCCGGTGAGATTGACAACCTCACCGTTACGTTGGGACAAAGTACTTTGATTGTGTTGTGCAGGTTCCACGTTGGCGCCGGTTTCACCGGTGTTGCGCCGCACTACATTCCTCCACCAACAACCTTCACGTGCTTCTTGGCTCCTACTGGTTCGATAACCTTGGTTTCTTTCTGAGGGAAAACTTGTCACTGTGCGCATCATACCTTCCTCTTGGGGTTCCCAACGGACGTGTACATCTACGCGCATCAGGTAACAACTCCGTCTAGGATATATCTGCCTTGCATGAAAACGGTAATCAGTAGGGCGAACCACATGTCTAGCCACAAAATTAAGCCTCATTGTAGCAACCTTGGTAAAGATCTTAAAATAAACATTAAGGAGGCACACCGGCATGTATTGTTGAATCCTTTCTACTTCATTAACCTTTGGTAACCGAGTGATTTCACCAAAAAATTATCAAGATGTCCATCATGGAGTCCAATGAAGAGCTCCGTCAAATCCGCTTTGATTATCTCCCAAAAGGACTGATAGAATTCAGCAGGGAAATCATCTAAACCTAGACTTTTATTGT
The DNA here is from genome assembly GCF_022539505.1 of Lolium rigidum. Lineage (NCBI taxonomy): Eukaryota > Viridiplantae > Streptophyta > Magnoliopsida > Poales > Poaceae > Lolium > Lolium rigidum. The sequence goes on along the minus strand of NC_061513.1, from coordinate 71,123,112 downwards.
GTTTTATCTGAAAAACCGCTTTATTTACTTTCTTCTTAGAGTAAGAGGTAGTAAGAAAACCCTTTTCCTCCAATCCTGGATTTATCCATCACTGGATTACTATCCACTAGATCACCAAACAAACCTTTATTATATTTAGTAATATATGCCTTAAGCTGCTCATACCCTTCAATCGTACCCTCATCCTGTACAAGAGAATGAATGCGTTTCTTTGTGTCTGCCATTCGCGACACTATGAAAATATCTCGTATTCAAATTTTCTTCTAACAAGAACCAGGCCTTCGATCTTTGGTATCATTTGAGTTCCTCCTCGCGAAGGAGTCCGACTAACTTAACATTTGATTGACTCTTAAGTTCAATTTATTGCGTCATTATGGTCTGAAGTAGAAAGAAATATGATCGTTAACTTTAACAAATACACTATCTCTGGAAAAAAATCATTTACCCACTTCTACCGGATATGAGAAAAACCTTTCATGATTTTATTGCAGAAAAAACCATTTCACTTTAGTGTAGATTAGTTTCTGTGACATCACAACTTTAATAAAATCGCCTTTAACTCTCTCAATCTCACTTGTGAACACACACATGGTGAGAAAGACAACCTGTTTTCTAGCCTCGAGCCCTCCCTACCCCTTCCCTTTCTGGCCGCTGCCGCCACCGACGCTAGCGGCGCTCGTCTCGCCAAAGGCGGTGGGTAGATCGGGGAGGCGTGCCTTCACCGTGTTTCAAGAGGAATGACATCGGGGAGGCGTGGATGCGCTGTGGAGGAGGTGTCAAGGTGAAGGGGAGCACTTGTGGAGGCGCTGTGGAGGTGGTGTGGGGGCTATTGTCGTGGCCTTTAATAAAGGTGGTGGTCCTAGGGTTCCTCTTGTGAGAAGATGATGATCTACTTGCTTCATGTCGTCCTTCATCTGGCTGGAGTGTTGTGTTCCGGAAGGCTCCGCCTAAAGAACTCCATAGTGTGCCTTATGCCTGGAGGTTGCTAGATCGGGTGGTATTCGTTCATGCTTACCCATGTTTTATTCCGACCGTTTAGTTCTGGAGGGAGCGTTGAGAAGCTCTGTTATTTTTTGCAATCAGGGGACAATTTGGTCCATGGTGAAGTCAGATACAGAGAATGTCATGGAAGCTGGATTTTGAGGACTAGCATTGGTGGTTCGAGTCTCTACACTATTGAGAGATTTTCTTGGTGTTTTGCGTTTCGTAGCTGCAATATGTAAGTGGGGGCGACAACACAAGTGAAGTCCACAGTCTTACCTTTCATGGTGGAAAATCCAATGTATGGCTTTAACTGGTTGTGACTGACAATTACTTGTTGAAGGCATCATTTTGAGAGCTGGGAAAAATCTAAGATCTTCGATCGGGCGACGACGACATTTGTGCACTGTTGTCTTCTTGAAGATGTTGCTTTTGAAGAGCATGGGCTTCACGTGTTGTCTTGATTGGGGTTGTGTTGCTTTTGAAATGTTTGGAATACTTTAGCGGAACTACTATTTTAGTTTCTTCTTCTTTTGGCTGCGTGCATCCGTACTAGCTATTAGGTTATTGCCTCATTTCAGAGAGTAGTGTAATTTGTATCGTATCCATATTAATATGTTCCTTTTATCGAAAAAATGGCAAGAAAGACTACATAACACACGCACGCACTGCACTAAGGACAATATTTGCTTTGCAACTACCTCCAGTTAAGACCATATTGGCTACATTTTAGTTAGCACTCGCTGCCACTTTTTCCATTAACTCAATGCAAAGTACATATAAAAGAGACGAGCAACCAGGACACTTCTCAACTAACAACTGAGGCCAGATCTTTGAAGGGCGACCTAAAATGGGGACCCATTCGATCTATTTTGGTACATTTGGGTCGCGCCGCGAATAAAATGTGGATCGCGGAGCGGCGCAACCCATTGTGTTTGCGCTCACCATTTTGGCCCGTTGGCTAAAGACAAAAACTTAGCCGAATTCAAACATAATTTAATAGAGCGCCAAATTTCTAAAAGATTTTCATTTCATTCATTCAAACATAATTTACATACAAAAAAGGGAAAACAGCCCTGGCTGTGGGAACATAAAAAAGGAAAAATGGCCCAGCGCTGGCATCTCCCTCGTCGTCGATGGTGAGGTCGATGAAGAGCGAAGGCGCGCACGGCCGCTGCTGCGCCTAGGCAGGGATCACCGGCGGCATATGCTGCGGCAGATACGGCACATACTGCGGTGGTGTTGGAGGCGGCGGAACCATCTGGCCATCCCACTTTGCTTGCGGATGCGCGTGCGGTGGGAACAACGGTGGTGGTGGAAGCGACACTACGTGGTCGGCCACCATGGCCGAGAGTTGCACGACTTGCTCCAGGCCTGGCCAGGACCATTTGGCCTCCTCCTCGGCCCTCGACAACTCCATGGCGATGGCAGTGGCCGCGTCCTCGTTGTAGTCAGCGGGGACAAGCACCTCCAGCTTGACCGAAGCGGGAGGCGCATCGTCCTCCATGTCCTCGTCCTCGTCTCCGTTGTGTTCCTCCTCCTCCTCCTCCTCCTCCTCCTCCTCCTCCTCCTCCTCCTCCTCCTCCCAGTCATCCTCGCTGTGGGCGGCTGCGAGGACACCACAGTCCTCGTTGGACCAAAAGTCACGGACGTCTTGGGTCGCACCGTGTGCCTCGTGCTCCCATGCTAGGAATGCGCGCCAGAAAATGGTGTGCATGTAGGTGCAGTCGTACCGCATCGCCGGCGGTAACCGCTAGATGTGGCGACACATTTGTCCTCTTGAAATGCCATCCGTCCATCAGCGGCAGCAACAATGCACTCTTCCCTTGTTGAGGTGCCATCCTTCGGTCAAGAGGCAGACGTCATGGTGGCGAGAGGGATCAACACACCCCTCCCCCCGCGCTGGTACCCCTGCAACGACACGTATTTCATGATGCGCCGTGGCTAGGGGAGGGGGGCTGCTGGAGCGCCGCTGTCACGACTTGAGGCCTGTTGAAATCTTAGGCATGTGGAGGCGGCGGCAGATTCCTGTCGCGCACAGGGTTGCGACGTGGAGGAGACTCCGGCGGCATCAGCGACGGCCCAAAGACGACCCCACCTCGTGGTCATTGGCGGTTTTCTTCAGCCATTTCGGCATCTTTATCGACGTGATGCAGGCTTTGATGGACGGCGATGGCGCTTGGATTTTCTAGCAATGGAGATGCGCAGTTGCAGTAGGGATGAGCGACGGGCGAAGGGCTAGTTTAAGTAGCCCAGGCCATCAATACATTTGCAGCGTCCCGGCACCATCGACATCATTGCCGATGCAGAAGCTGAGGCGGCGACAGCAGTGGTCAGTGACTTGAGTGCCGTGGATGCTACCGCCGGTCAACCTTCTGCCTTCGGATCGCTTCCATGCAAGCCCGCGGCTCCATAAATTTGGTGGACCAAGTATATTACGACTAAGCGTAGCATGCACATGTAGCTTGCCTCTCCTTCAGCTAACAACCTGCATATGAATATGAGTCATGGATGGACTCGCTAGTTCTCACGTAGCACGTTTAGCACGTTGTTCTCTGCACTTGTATGGCAACTTCACATCAGCATTGGCATCTCGCCATGCTTGTGGCATCACACAACTATCTCAGACGTCTCACCGCTTACTCCTGGAGTGATTCTAGGAGGAAGACGTTGTCATAGTTAGTTAGTTGGTTAGCTAGTGCATGGGCCTCCGCAGTTTCCTTGGACCGCGCCTCATTGCTGCCGCGGGGGATGACCTTCGAGCCTTGTTCTCCGAGTTGAGCCACGTGGACATCTGACATGATGTTTCGGACTTACGCGACGGCCGTCTCACTAACAAAAAACTATCAAACACATGTTTCTATGTCAACTCTCTTTCAGGCATTTCAGATCGATGATGTGGAAGGTTTGGAGGAATGCTGCCCCCTTAAAGTGCAAGATTGTCAGCTGGCTTGCTCGAATGAAAGGGCTCCCTACCAACGAACAGCGGTTCTGACACCACCTCTCTACCTCCGCCGCCTACCTCTCCTGAAACCTTGATGAAGACACAGATCACATGATGCTCTTCTTCCCCCGGGCGGTGGAAGTTTGGGCTTCTTTCCACTGCGATTTCGACCCAGGTGCTTATACCAGTTTCGCTGACTTCTGCCTCAAGCATTGCTGCAGCTTTGAGGAGTCCACCATCAGCACTGCCATTGCTTGGAGCATCTGGAAGCGGAGGAACACCCTGACTATCAACGGCGTTGTGGAGAGTCTCTCCCTTGTCTCTCGCAGGTGTATCGAGGATGTCAGGCTTTTTGGGCCTTTAGATGCAACACCCCCTCCTCAACCTCCTTTCTTAATTCTTGGTGTAATGGATATGACCCCCCTTGAGTTTCTTTCTCTACTTTAGCTTCCTCTGTCCTCTAAAAAAGCGCTTGTAATGAACCCTTGTACTCCGTATATTCTTCCGTTTTGTTATAAAGTTGTTCAGGCTGGCGTAAACCCGCTGTAGTCCATGTAAAAAAAAAAGTGCATGGCCTGGTAAAGTGTTAGTGGCCCGTGTAGTGGTGCATGCGTGTGTGGAGTTAGTGGTGAGTGTGACACTCACGTTGGGTCTACATAAGGCCACGAACTTTTTATTTGAGAGAAAGAGAATAGAGAGAAGAAAACGTTGGCTGCATGAGGCAGCCGGCACCAAACTTCATTGTTTACCTTAGGATTGTGAGAGAGACAAGCGAGATTGAGAGGTAGAAGAAAGGAGCTAAGGGATTTAGCTCCAACAACTATTTACTCTTTGGGAATATCTGCCTGGCTATGAGATCGCTACTAGAGTTAGCATTGGATATTGTTGTTCACGACTTTCAGTCGTTTTGGTGGGTTGTGTAAGAATCTAGGTGTATCCGTGTTTGCCCGTCGGCATCCCATCCCTGTCGTTTTGGTGCGTACTGTGGAGAACGAAGGTGCATTTTCTTTCTGTCGTATGCACCTTGTTTCGTTTATGTTTCGGTTGAGTACGGTGTGGTTCGTCCGTCATTCGAACTTGCCCGTCGTTCCTGATACTCTTTTTACCGCAACCTGGTAAAATCAGTTCAGATTCAGGTGTTGGTGACGCTTAGGAAACTCCATGGCCCTCGTGTCCCTACCACCAATTCACTATAAAACTCGCAGTGTTTGCCGTAGCCATTCCAGCTCAAAACACAAAGCAGTTACAAGTCTACAGCCATCGTTCCTAGTACGTACTATAGCTACTAGCTAGGCACTGCCCAGCCATGGCAAGCCGAGCTCGCGCTCCCTTCCAGCTCATTGCCACCCTCTTCGTGGCACTCCTCGCGACTTGCCACGCCGGCAGCATCGCCGTGTACTGGGGCCAGAACGACGGCGAGGCGTCGCTGGCCGAGACGTGCGCGTCTGGGAACTACAAGTTTGTTATCGTGGCCTTCCTCCGCAAGTTCGGCAAGGGGCAGAACCCGCAGCTGGATCTTGCAAGCCATTGCCACCCCTCGTCGGGTGGCTGCAGAGGGCAGAGCAAAGACATCAATGCATGCCAGCGCCGCGGCGTCAAGGTCCTGCTATCTATCGGAGGGGGCGATGGACGCTACGGCCTCTCGTCCCCCGGTGACGCTAGTCAGGTTGCCATGTACCTGTGGAACAACTACCTGGGTGGCACGTCCTCATCCCGTCCCCTAGGCGACATCGTACTCGACGGCATAGACTTTGACATCGAGCTCGGCGGCGCCAAGTTCTGGAACAACCTTGCCATGGACCTGAAGAACTTGGGCAAGAAGGGCGGCAAGGCGGTCCTGTTGAGCGCGGCGCCACAGTGCCCATTCCCCGACGAGTGGGACGGCAATGCAATCAACACGGGGCTGTTCGACTACGTGTGGGTGCAGTTCTACAATAACAAAGATTGTCAGTTCAGCGCGGGGCGTGAGGCGTTCATGGACGCGTGGAAGAAGTGGGAGTCGGTGCCTGCAGGGAAGATCTTTCTGGGGCTCCCAGCCAGCTCCAAGGGTGCGGCGGACACCGGATTCGTTCCTGCCGGTGAGCTGACGGCAAGCGTGCTGCCTCTAATTAAGGGCTCACCCAAATACGGCGGAGTCATGCTGTGGTCTAAGTTCTACGATGATCGCAGTGGATACAGCTCCGCCATAAAGAGCTACGTGTGATTCTCTCGGCTGTGCTCAGCCAGGTATCTGTGGTACCGAGGTTCAGCGTTCAAGTGTTCTTCCCTATGTTCTGTATCATCATAGTATCGTGTGTTAAATATAGCTGGTTTAGGGTATCTGTGGAGTAATTTTTGATACCGTATTATATTGGTAGCTAGCATAACAGTGCTCTAAGATATGCATGCATGTGTAAATAACTAAATATGAATGAATAAAATGCATACTTAATGTAGCTGGTTTGAAACTACTATATGTATGTATGGCGGTGCGTCTATTTTCTTTGTATGCTATTGTGATAACGTTTCCCAATAAGTGTACATTTTGTGTAATCATATAAAAATTCATTAGACTTTGGTCATCCAACCTCGTTAAATTATTTTGTAGCAATTGAATTGATTGCAAAACATCTTATTGTTGTCATTTTTTTCGATTATTGTTGTCATGGGTAACATTTATCTTGTTTGATGAAATCCTTTCGTAACTTTTTTTGCTACCTGTGTCCTAAAGGGGTTGCTGCACCCAAAACATCATTTCATTCTATATCCACTCCAAATTCTTATTTTGAATTGGACATTTTCTCAAACTTTATTACTCATAACTAATTGGTATATTTGTTTGCAAGCCAATGGAACTTAGGGTTTGGCGTTATAAACCTCTCTCTAGAGAACAAATGTTAGCTTACATATAAGGAAGGTAATATAGAGTTATACCTTCCCATACATTTACAGTTCGTGAGTATAAAATTCTATCCATAACCTTACCCATGGGTATAAAATTCTACCAGCATTCCCGGTGGGTATCTTTACCCACCGGATACCCATCGAGCAGGTCAATGATGCATAACGTTCATATTTTCACATTCATGAATAACACATTTAACAAGAACACACCTATTTGAACTCGATAAATTAAATCAATTACATAAAAATTATCATAATTTGATAATCACATTCTACAAAATATACAATGGTCACAACTCAACAAAATAACTACATGCCAGTGTGAGATATGATAAGAGTATGGGTAATACCCACATGCACATTAATGTACACGTCCTCTACCTACTGCAACTTGACGGGAGGAGTATTGATACAACCCAAGGGTATAAAACTATAATCATACGGGTCGTGTATCCATGGGTACACAAAATGTTTAGGATCCGACTTCCTACCTCGAAGAACCTTTAGAGGGAGTTTATTATCATCCGTTATGGATTATCTAGCTTGGTTCTTGCTTTAGTGTGAAGATCTTGTATGACCGCATGGGTTGCACGGAGTTTCCTAGGAAGTTCGCTATGAAGATGTCATAGAGGCGGTCCCATGATCATATGGATCCCTTCTACTGGTTGAGCAACCAAGTTTCAGCCTTTCTTGTCAGCAAAAGTGGGAAGAGGTTGCACATTTCCCAGGGGCTGCCCACTCCGGCGGACTGCCCACGGTGGCGCGGATGGTAGTCACGTACACTTCTAGGTACTAGAGCAGGTTGGAGATTCCCTTGAAGGACTTGATGGTATGTTACTTGAAGCGCTCCAAGAATGGAGTTCCTTGAATTTGCCTAGAGGGGGGCTTTAATTTCCATTGCATTCTCTTGGTGTCATGAAAAAACTCATCATGAGTATAGTCATCACCCTCATCTTCTTCTACAAAGTAGTCCAGGGAGCATCCTCTTTCTCTTAGTGAAGGATTAGAATGGTCAACTAGTGTACTTGGTGACGACATGGATACTTTAAACTCAATTGTTATCCTCCTTGTGTAGGGAGCCTTCACACCAGTCGGTTAAGCATGATCTTCCTAGGAAGTGCAACGTGTTGGTTCACTTCTTGCATCTTGGGATTTGCTTCACCGGATGGTCTTCTCCATCATTGGACCTTTCCGCGAGGAGAGGGAAATTGGTGGGCATTACTGGATTTGGTGGAGCATGAACTCGCATCGGCTTCTAAGGTGACGGCGATCCAATACTAAGATTATGCTGCCACCCATGTTGGATAATAAAGTCGCTTGTAATGTCCTCCAATCTTGTAGACACCTCCATAAATAGATCACGGTTCTCCATACGCTGAAGAGACGACCATGAACGGAGCAAAGTACTGCACCCGGTAGATAACCTAGTTAAGAAATATGTTTTATCAAATGTATAATGATTTCTACATAGCCATAGCGACCAACTAACGGAAAGAGCTCTCACCCTATTAAGTATTTTAGACATTTGATCCACCCCATTATGCCAATTATCGAAAATATTGGCAACACTACGTGGCGGGTATAAGGTAGAACCTATTTGGATGATTGACCATATAGATCTCGTGAAATGGCATTGAAAGAACAAATGTTCTATAGTCTTATCATGATGACAAAAAATACATTTCTTACTTTCCTGCCAGTTGCGTTTTGCTAGGTTGTCCTTAGTAAGAATGACCTGTCGAAGAAGCTACCATGCGAAAAGCATCATTTTCAACGGTACTTTCATCTTCCAATTTTTTTTATTATGTACTGCCGGCTGTAAAGGCTGGATCAACGCTCTATACATTGAATCCAAAGAGAATTTAACATTCTCACTTAGGTTCCAACGGAACTCATCTGGCCCTCGCGACAATTGTACAAAAGTTAAACGATGTCACAATGCATTCCAAGTTGCAAGCCAAGGCCCAACAAGGTCCTTTTTGAATGTCACACTCGGTGGTGAAGATTCCATAACCTTAGCTAAGGTTTCACCTTTGCGGCGCATAATATTATATAGAGCTAGATATTGTTCCCAGAGAGTGGCGTTTCCTATCCATTTGTCCTCCTAGAACCTGATATCGAATCCATACTTAATACAAAAAGATCTAAATGGAAAGAAGTGTCTCTTCGTTCCCATAAGGCCAGCCCAAAAATTTGGATCTTTGGGTTTTCAATAAACTCGAGAGATCGCATTGAGCCAACATACTTCCTCCTAAGTATTATCTCCTAAACCCCATCTTCGGTTAGCAACTTAGCCAACCATTTACCCAGTAGATCTGTGTTCTTAACCTCAAGGTCGTAAACACCAAGCCCTCCTTGGTCTTTTGGGCGGCAAAAAATACTCCATTTAGCAAGCCGACATTTCTTCTTCTCACCATCTCCTTCCCAAAAAAAAACTTGATCAATAATAGTCTAGCTGATGCAAGACTCCTTTGGACAACTCCAAGAAGGATCTTATATACAATATCATTTTTTTAGTACTGAATTAATGAGGAACAATCTTCCACCAAGAGATAAAAATTCTCCTTTCCAACTATTGAGACACTTCTGATGTCTTTCCTCGACGTGCTTCCATTCATTAATTGAAATCCTCCAAATATGAATCGGTGTGCCTAAATAACTAATTGGAAACTGACCAATCCCGCAACCAAAAAACTCAACATAGTAGGTTAGAGCATCTCCAGTCGCGTCCCCCAAAGCGTCCCCCAAAGGGATTTGGGGGACGCCGGCCAAAAAAACGATCCAGTCGCGTGCCCCAAAGGCCGCTTCGGTCCGGACGTGCTCCAAATGTTGTCCGGCGTCCCTCGCCCATCTCCTGTGTATAGAGTCTCTACCGGGGACGCCGGACACAACTTTTACACTTACTTTTTGTTTGGAGGTCGCGTTTGGGGGACGTGGCTAGAAAAGGGACCTTATACAAACGAAATTTTTGTCCGGACGTCCCCCAAACGACTAATCCGGCGCTTTGTCCGGACATCGTTTGGGGGACGCGACTGGAGATGCTCTTACATCATCCTGGACCTCGCTAAAATAGCTCTTATGAAAATTGATTTTCATCTGAGGTAATTGCTCGAAAGCTGAGCGAAATAGTTTTCAGATTTATCGTTTTCTCCAGATCACAATCCATAAATCTAATCGTATTGTCGGCATATTGTAGAATATATAATCCACCATCAACAATATGAGGGACTACCTCTTCAATTTGCCCATCAGCTTTAGCACACTCGACAAGGACAACTAACATATCAGCCACGTTGTTAAATAACATGGGTGATATGTAATGGGTCGCCTTGCCTTAAACCTTTTTTTTATCTGAAAGTATCTACCAATATCATCATTGACTTCAATGGAAACACTTTCTCGGAAAACAAAGTTATGGATAAGCACACGCCACTCAGGTGAAAAACTTTAATCCCGAGTGTCTACTGAAGACTTTATCATAGGATTTTTCAAAATCAATCATTAAGATTACTCTGTTCATCTTTTTCATATGAAGCTCGTGAACTGTTTCGTGCAAGGTAACAACTGCATCTAGGATATATCTGCCTTGCATGAAAACGGTATCAGTAGGGCGAACCATATGTCTAGCCAGAAAATTAAGCCTTATTGTAGCAACCTTGGTAAAGATCTTAAAATAAACATTAAGGAGGCAGATCGGCATGTATTGTTGAATCCTTTCTGCTCCATTAACCTTTGATAACCGAGTGATTTCACCAAAAAATATCAAGATGTCCATCATGGAGTGCAATGAAGAGCTCCATCAAATCTTCTTTGATTATCTCCCAAAAGGACTGATAGAATTCAGCAGGGAAATCATCTAAACCTGGACTTTTATTGTGTTTCATCTGAGAAACTGTTGTATTTACTTTCTCCTTAGAGTAAGAGGTAGTAAGAAAACCCTTTTCCTCCAATCCTGGATCTATCCATCACTAGATTACTATCCACTGGATCACCAAACAAACCTTTATTATATTTAGTAATATATGCCTTAAGCTGCTCATACCCTTCAATCGTGCCCTCACCATGTACAAGAGAATGAATGCGTTTCTTTGTGTATGCCATTCGCGACACTATGAAAATATCTCGTATTCAAATTTTCTTCTAACAAGAACCTGGCCTTCGATCTTTGGTATCATTTGAGTTCCTCCTCGCGAAGGAGTCCGACTAACTTAAATTTGATTGACTCTTAAGTTCAATTTATTGCGTCATTATGGTCTGAAGTAGAAAGAAATATGATCGTTAACTTTAACAAATACACTATCTCTGGAAAAAAAATCATTTACCCACTTCTACCGGATATGAGAAAAACCTTTCATGATTTTGTTGCAGAAAAAACCATTTCACTTTAGTGTAGATCAGTTTCTGTGACATTACAACTTTAATAAAATCGCCTTTAACTCTCTCAATCTCACTTGTGAACAAACACATGGTGAGAAAGACAACCTGTTTTCTAGCCTCGAGCCCTCCCTACCCCTTCCCTTTCTGGCCGTTGCCGCCACCGACGCTGGCGGCGCTCATCTCGCCAAAGGCGGTGGGTAGATCGGGGAGGCGTGCCTTCACCGTGTTTCTAGAGGAACGACATCGGGGAGGCGTGGAGGCGCTGTGGAGGAGGTGTCAAGGTGAAGGGGAGCACTTGTGGAGGCGCTGTGGAGGTGGCGTGGGGGCTATTGTCGCGGCCTTTAATAAAGGTGGTGGTCCTAGGGTTCCTCTTGTGAGAAGATGATGATCTACTTGCTTCATGTCGTCCTTCATCTGGCCGGAGTGTTGTGTTCCGGAAGGCTCCGCCTAAAGAACTCCATAGTGTGCCTTATGCCCGGAGGTTGCTAGATCGGGTGGTATTCGTTCATGCTTACCCATGTTTTATTCCGACCGTTTAGTACTGGAGGGAGCGTCGAGAAGCTCTGTTATTTTTTTGCAATCAGGGGACAATTTGGTCCATGGTGAAGTCAGATACAGAGAATGTCATGGAAGCCGGATTTTGAGGACTAGCATTGGTGGTTCGAGTCGCTACACTATTGAGAGATTTTCTTGGTGTTCCGCATTTCGTAGCTGCAATATGCAAGTGGGGGCGACAACACAAGTGAAGTCCACAGTCTTACCTTTCAGGGTGAAAAATCCAATGTATGGCTTTAACTGGTTGTGACTGACAATGACTTGTTGAAGGCATCATTTTGAGAGCTGGGAAAAACCTAAGATTTTCGATCGAGCGACGACGATGTTTGTGCACAGTTGTTTTCTTGGAGATGTTGCTTTTGAAGAGCATGGGCTTCACGTTTTGTCTTGGTTGGGGTTGTGTTGTTTTTGAAATGTTTGGAATACTTTAGCGGAACTACTATTTTAGTTTCTTCTTCTTCTGGCTGCGTGCATCCGTACTGGTTATTAGGTTATTGCGTCATTTCAGAGGGTAGTGTAATTTGTATCGTACACATATTAATATGTTCCTTTTATCGAAAAATGGCAAGAAAGACTACATAACACACGCACGCACTGCACTAAGGACAATATTTGATTTGCAACTACCTCCCGTTAAGACCATACTGGCTACATTTTAGTTAGCACTCACGGCCACTTTTTCCATTAACTCAATGCAAAGTACATATAAAATAGACGAGCAACCAGGACACTTCTCAACTAACAACTGAGGCCATATCTTTAGTAGGGCGACCTAAAATGGCGACCCATTCGATATATTTTGGTACATTTGGGTCGCACCGCGAACAGAATGTGGGTCGCGGAGCGGCGCAACCCATTGTGTTTGCGCTCACCATTTTGGCCTGTTGGCTAAAGACAAAAACTTAGCCGAATTCAAACATAATTTAATAGAGCACCAAATCTCTAAAAGATTTTCATTTCATTCATTCGAACATAATTTACATACGAAAAAAAGGAAAAACAGCCCTGGCTGTGGGAACATAAAAAAGGAAAAATGGCCCAGCGCTGCCATCTCCCTCGTCGTCGATGGTGAGGTCGATGAAGAGCGAAGGCGCGCATGGCCCTGCTGCGCCTAGGCATGGATCACCGGCGGCATATGCTGCGGCGGATACGACACATACTGCGGTGGTGTTGGAGGCGGCGGAACCATCTGGCCATCCCACTTTGCTTGCAGATGCGCGTGCGGTGGGAACAACGGTGGTGGTGGAAGCGACAATACGTGGTCGGCCGCCATGGCCGAGAGTTGCACGACTTGCTCCAGGCCTGGCCAGGACCATTTGGCCTCCTCCTCGGCCCTCGACAACTCCATGGCGATGGCAGTGGCCGCGTCCTCGTTGTAGTCAGCGGGGACAAGCACCTCCAACTTGACCGAAGCGGGAGGCGCATCGTCCTCCATGACCTCGTCCTCATCTCCGTTGTGTTCCTCCTCCTCCTCCTCCTCCTCCTCCTCCTCCTCCCAGTCATCCTCGCTGTGGGCAGCTGCGAGGACACCGTAGTCCTCGCCGGACCAAAAGTCATGGACGTCTTGAGTCGCACCGCGTGCCTCGTGCTCCCATGCTAGGAATGCGCGCCAGAAAATGGTGTGCATGTAGGTGCGGTCGTACCGCATCGCCGGCGGTAACCGCTAGATGTGGTGACACATTTGTCCTCCTGAAATGCCATCCGTCCATCAGCGGCGGCAACATAGACACTCTTCCCTTGTTGAGGTGCCATCCTCCTGTCAAGAGGCAGACGTCATGGTGGCGAGAGGGATCAGCACACCCCTCCCCCCGCGTTGGTACCCCTGCAACGACACGTATTTCATGTTGCGCCGTGGCTAGGGGAGGGGGGCTGCTGGAGCGCCACTGTCACGGCTTGAGGCCTGCTGAAATCTTAGGCATGTGGAGGCGGCGGCAGATTCCTGCCGCGCACAGGGTTGCGACGTGGAGGAGACTCCGGCGGCATCAGCGACGGCCCAAAGATGACCCCACCTCGTGGTCGTTGCCGGTTTTCTTCAGCCATTTCGGCATCTTTATCGACGTGATGCAGGGTTTGCTGGACGGCCATGGCGCTTGGATTTTCTAGCAATGGAGATGCGCAGTTGTAGTAGGGATGAGCGACGGGCGTAGGGCCAGTTTAAGTAGCCCAGGCCATCAATACATGTGCAGCGTCCCGGCACCATCGGCATCATTGCCGATGCAGAAGCTGAGGCGGCGACTGCAGTGGTCAGTGACTTGAGTGTCGTGGATGCTGCCGCCGGTCAGCCTTCTGCCTTCGGCTCGCTTCCATGCAAGCCCGCGGCTCCATAAATTTGGTGGACCAAGAATATTACGACTAAGCGTAGCATGCACATGTAGCTTGCCTCTCCTTCAGCTAACAACCTGCATATGACCATGAGTCATGGATGGACTCGCTAGTTCTCACGTAGCACGTTGGTCTCTGCACTTGTACGTCAACTTCACATCACCATCGGCATCTCGCCATGCTTGTGGCATCACACAACTATCTCAGACGTCTCACCGCTTACTCCTGGAGTGATTCTAGGAGGAAGACGTTGTCATAGTTAGTTAGTTGGTTAGCTAGTGCATGGGCCTCCGCAGTTTCCTTGGACCGTGCCTCAGTGCTGCCGCGGGGGATGACCTTCGAGCCTTGTTCTCCGAGTTGAGCCACGTGGACATCTGCCATGATGTTTCGGACTTACGCGACGGCCATCTCACTAACAAAAAACTACCAAACACATGTTTCTATGTCAATCTTTTAGGCATTTCAGATCGATGATGTGGCGACCAAGGTTTGGAGGAATGCTGCCCCCTTAAAGTGCAAGATTGTCTACTGGCTTGCTCGAAAGAAAGGGCTCCCTACCAACGAATGGCGGTTCCGACACCACCTCTCTACCTCCGCCGCCTGCCTCTCCTGAAACCTTGATGAAGACACAGATCACATGATGCTCTTCTTCCCCCCGGGCGGTGGAAGTTTGGGCTTCTTTCCACTGCGATTTCGACCCAGGCGCTTATACCAGTTTCGCTGACTTCTGCCTCAAGCGTTGCTGCAGCTGTGAGGAGTCCACCATCAACACTGCCATTGCTTGGAGCATCTGGAAGCGGAGGAACACCCTGACTATCAACGGCGTTGTGGAGAGTCTCTCCCTTTTCTCTCGCAGGTGTATCGAGGATGTCAGGCTTTGGGCCTTTAGATGAAACACCCCCTCCCCAATCTCCTTTCTTAATTCTTGATGTAATGGATATGACCCCCCTTGAGTTTCTTTCTCTACTTTAGCTTCCTCTGTCCTCTAAAAATGCGCTTGTAATGAACCCTTGTACTCCGTATATTCTTCCGTTTTGTTATAAAGTTGTTCAGTCTGGCGTAATCCCGCTGTAGTCCAGGTAAAAAAAAAGTGCATGGCCCTGGTAATGTGTTAGTGGCCCGTGTAGTGGTGCATGTGTGTGTGGAGTTAGTGGTGAGTGTGACACTCACGTTGGGTCTACATAAGGCCACGAACTTTTTATTTGAGAGAAAGAGAATAGAGAGAAGAAAACGTTGGCTGCATGAGGCAGCCGGCACCAAACTTCATTGTTTACCTTAGGATTGTGAGAGAGACAAGCGAGATTGAGAGGTAGAAGAAAGGAGCTAAGGGATTTAGCTCCAACAACTATTTACTCTTTGGGAATATCTGCCTGGCTATGAGATCGCTACTAGAGTTAGCATTGGATATTGTTGTTCACGACTTTCAGTCGTTTTGGTGGGTTGTGTAAGAATCTAGGTGTATCCGTGTTTGCCCGTCGGCATCCCATCCCTGTCGTTTTGGTGCGTACTGTGGAGAACGAAGGTGCATTTTCTTTCTGTCGTATGCACCTTGTTTCGTTTATGTTTCGGTTGAGTACGGTGTGGTTCGTCCGTCATTCGAACTTGCCCGTCGTTCCTGATACTCTTTTTACCGCAACCTGGTAAAATCAGTTCAGATTCAGGTGTTGGTGACGCTTAGGAAACTCCATGGCAACTGATGGCCCTCGTGTCCCTACCACCAATTCACTATAAAACTCACAGTGTTTGCCGTAGCCATTCCAGCTCAAAACACAAAGCAGTTACAAGTCTACAGCCATCGTTCCTAGTACTATAGCTACTAGCTAGGCACTGCCCAGCCATGGCAAACCGAGCTCGCGCTCCCTTCCAGCTCATTGCCACCCTCTTCGTGGCACTCCTCGCGACTTGCCACGCCGGCAGCATCGCCGTGTACTGGGGTCAGAACGACGGCGAGGCGTCGCTGGCCGAGACGTGCGCGTCTGGGAACTACAAGTTTGTTATCGTGGCCTTCCTCCGCAAGTTCGGCAAGGGGCAGAACCCGCAGCTGGATCTTGCAAGCCATTGCCACCCCTCGTCGGGTGGCTGCAGAGGGCAGAGCAAAGACATCAATGCATGCCAGCGCCGCGGCGTCAAGGTCCTGCTATCTATCGGAGGGGGCGATGGACGCTACGGCCTCTCGTCCCCCGGTGACGCTAGTCAGGTTGCCATGTACCTGTGGAACAACTACCTGGGTGGCACGTCCTCATCCCGCCCCCTAGGCGACATCGTACTCGACGGCATAGACTTTGACATCGAGCTCGGCGGCGCCAAGTTCTGGAACAACCTTGCCATGGACCTGAAGAACTTGGGCAAGAAGGGCGGCAAGGCGGTCCTGTTGAGCGCGGCGCCACAGTGCCCATTCCCCGACGAGTGGGACGGCAATGCAATCAACACGGGGCTGTTCGACTACGTGTGGGTGCAGTTCTACAATAACAAAGATTGTCAGTTCAGCGCGGGGCGTGAGGCATTCATGAACGCGTGGAAGAAGTGGGAGTCGGTGCCTGCAGGGAAGATTTTTCTGGGGCTCCCAGCCAGCTCCAAGGGCGCGGCGGACACAGGATTCATCCCTGCCGGTGACCTGACGGCGAGTGTTCTGCCACTTATTAAGGGCTCGCCCAAATACGGTGGCGTCATGCTGTGGTCTAAGTTCTATGATGATCGCAGCGGATACAGCTCCGCCATAAAGAGCTATGTGTGATTCTCTCGGCTGTGCTCCGGCACGTATCTGTGGTACCGAGGTTCAAGGTTCCAGTGTTGTTCCTATAAGGCTATATAACAGTATCGTGTGTTTTTTTTTTTTTCGCGGGTAACAGTATCGTGTGTTAATGTATCTGGTTTAGGGTTTGATACGGCATTGAGATATGCATGCATGTAGTATAAATAGCTAAATATGAATGAAATAAATGCATACTTAATGAACCTGGTTTGAAGCTAAGTAGTACTTACGTTTATGTTTGATAACAGTGCGTCTATTTTGTTACGCAATTACTTCGCACATCACTTCAGTGGCTCGCAGGTCACGTTTCGCAATAAGTGCACATTTTATGTACTCATATCTGAACTCATCATGATTTGGCCATCCAAACTCGTTAAATTATTTTGTAGCAATTGAATTGTCTGTAAAACATCTTATTGTTGTGATGGGTAACATTTATCTTGTTTGACGAAATCCTTCCATGTCTTTTTTTGGCTACGTGCTTCTCCAAGTCATGTCCCAACAAAAGGGTTGGTGCACCCAAAACATGATTTCCTTCTATCCCCTCATTAGTCTTATTTTGAATTGACATCTTCAAAACTTTTGTTACTAAGAACTAATTAAAATAATTTCTTTGCAAGCCAGCAGAACTTGAAGGGTTTGGTGTTATAGACCTATCTCTAGAAAATAAATGGTTGCTTTACATATAAAGATGGTAATGGGTAGTGTATGGTATGGGTAGAGTAATACCTTACCCATACCGCCTTTAACCTCATGGGTATGGGTATAAAATTATACCAACACCCTGGGTGGGTACTTTATCCACCGTTTACCCAACGAGTAGATCAACAATTCATATTTTTACATTCGTTGGTAACACATTCAACGAGAAAAAAATTGTTTGAACTCGACAAAAGAATTACGATCTCGAAAAAAAAACGCACAATATATCAAAATGACCGGGGGAAAATTCTAAATCCGAATTCACCCGGGCTTGCCCGGTTAGACATTTTTTAGAATCGCCAAATTCGAAAACATTAAAAGATACGGCAAAGTCAAGATTTTTTCCTGCAAAAATAAAAAAATCAAAAAAAATTATGTGGCGCACCAAGTGCACATGGGCCACAAAAGTTTTGAGCCGAATTTTGAATTTCGGAGGCGCCATTCTCCTCCTCTTCTCCTCCACTTCTCCTCTTCTCCATTTTTCTCCCTTCTCCTCTTTCCCCTCCTTCTCCATTCTTCTCCCTCCTCCTCCT
This sequence comes from Lolium rigidum, assembly GCF_022539505.1. NCBI lineage: Eukaryota > Viridiplantae > Streptophyta > Magnoliopsida > Poales > Poaceae > Lolium > Lolium rigidum. The sequence goes on along the minus strand of NC_061513.1, from coordinate 71,105,063 downwards.
CCACCCACACCCGACAACCTACTCCTACTCCGGCGACCACCTCTGGCGACCACCACCACCACCACCACCTCCTCCTCCACCACCACCACCTTCCCCTCCTCCTCCTCCGGCGACCACCACCACCTCCTCCTCCTCCACCACCACCACCTCCTCCTCCACCACCACCACCACCACCACCTCCTCCTCCTCATCCTCCACCACCACCACCACCTCCACTAACACCACCTCCTCCGGCCGGCCTCCTCCACCATGATGGGTTCGTTGCATGTAAAATAAAAATTTATACTGTGAACATGAATAAAAACCAAGATCCAATCTAGGAAGAAGCAAGATCTAAACTACCAAGATCGAAGCAACGAGATGTATGTGAGACTAACCGTCGAAGATTCCAAAACCTACGAAATTAGATCTCGTTGTTGATGTAGTCGATCATCCTGTGCTGCAATCCGTCAGCACCTCCGTACTCGGTCGTGCGTACGGTGTCGATGAAGCCCGTCCTCTCCCCGTTCCAGCGAGCAACAGAAGTGTGGTAGATCCCCTCGGAATCCCAGCATCATGACGGCATGGTGGTGGTGGTGGAGGAGAAAAGCTGTAGGGCTTCGCCAAGCCGGAGCAGACTTGCCGTGGAGGAGAGAGGGGGTGGCAGACTTTGGTGTGAAGGGGCGGGTGGTCGGCTGCCCCTCTCCTCTATTTATAGAGGGAGGGGCGGCCAAGGCATCCCCTTGGGCCCCACCAGCGCACAGAAGGAAAGGGGGGATCAGAAATCATCCCCTTCCAAGTTTGCTTCCCCTTCCAAAGTTGCTCCCTCGATTTTAGGGATTTGATCTTATCCTCCGGGATTTGATCTTATCCCTAGGGGGGCTGGCAGGCTGGGCCTTGAGGGCTTGGTGCCCCAGGCCCATTAGGCCAGGCCGCACTCCCTTGGCCCATGTGGTCCCTCCCGGGGTGGTGGGCCCACCGATGGCCCTCTAGAACCTTCTAGAAGCTCGGGTCAAACACCGAAACTTTTTCCGAACCCCGGAAAATAACTTCCCTTATATTAATCTTATTCTCCGGAATTCCGGACCTCCTCGTGATGTCCCGGATCCCATCCGAGACTCCGAAAAAATTTCGGTCTCCATCTTATATTCCGAATCTACTTATGCAACATCGAACCTTAAGTGCGTCACCCTACGGTTCGTGAACTATGCAGACATGGTCGAGACTCCTCTCCGACCAATAACCAATAGAGGGATCTGGAGATCCATAATGGCTCCCACACATTCAGCGATAACTTAGTGATCTATTAAACCATTTACATACGATACCGATTCCCTTTGTCACGCGATACTTTACTTGTCTGAGGTTCGATCATCAGTATCTCCATACCTAGTTCAACCTTGTTTCCGACAAGTAATCTTTACTCGTACTGTGATATGTCATCTCTTGTGACCTAGTCACATGCTTGCAAGCTAATCAGACGACATTCCACCGAGAGGGCCCAGAGTATATCTATCCGTCATCGGGATGGACAAATCCCACTCTTGATCCATATGCCTCAACTCGCACTTTCCGAATACTTAATCCCATCTTTATAACCACCCATTCACGCAATGGCGTTTGATATAATCAAAGCATCCTTCTGGTGTAAGTGATTTACATGATCTCATGGTCGAAGGACTAGGTAACTATGTATTGAAAGATCGGGTGTATGTCCATTATATCATTCATCCAATGACATAACCTTGTTATTAACAACATCCAATGTTCATAATCACGAAACCATGATCATCTAGTAATCAACAAGCTAGTTATACAAGAGGCTTACTAGGGACTCCTTGTTGTTTACATAACACACATGTATCAATGTTTCGGTTAATACAATTATAGCATGGGATGTAAACATTTATCATGAACACTGAGATATAACAATAAATAATTTATTATTGCCGCTTGGGCCTATCTCCAACAGTCTCCCACTTGCACTAGAGTCAATAATCTAGTTCACATTTGTAAAGATGTAACACCTTGGCCTTCTGGTGCTTATCATGTTTTGCTCACGGGAGAGGTTTCAGTCATCGAATCTGACACTCTCAGAAACGTATGTATTTTGCAATTCATTTGCGTCTCCACGCATCACTCATTTTCCAAATGAGTCTGCATTAATAGTTTATGTTCAGTCTTCTGGTGGAACCTTAATTCCGTGATCTGAAATATATCACTAATATTGTCACACACAATATAGCTTCAAATTTCTGACACTATCGGAACTACATCAAGTTCTCAAAGAACTCCTTGACTTAAACATCCTCAGTCATTGTCAGAACAATGACATACTCTGCCTTCGTTTGTAGAATCCGTCACAATATTTAGAATCTAGCATATACTTCTTCTAGCTCATTGTGCTACCTTTTAATGAACACTTAGCCTAATTGAGATTGAAATTTATTTTTATATGTGACCAAACTAATATCGGTGCAACGCATTACATCGATTTTTTTGTCATTACCTCATACAAAACTATATATCCTTGGCTCTTCCAAAGTACTCAAGGATATTCTTATTGTTGTCCAATGATCATCACATAGATCATTCTGATATTTGCTCCTAACTCTTTAGAGCACAGGACATATGATTGTGTACATATTATTTGTGATCTAAAATCACTCATGTGGTTTTACTCATTGAGTGTCAAATACACTCAAGTCTTGTTAAACCTTCACATGGAAAAGAACACCTTCTTAATTTTTTTTAATTGAACTACTTCAATATTCATTCTATGTACTTTGACTTAAACTTATTATGCGTTTCAATCTATCTTCATAGATCTTGACGCTAAATATGTTTTAGTCCATGTCCTTTCATTGAAGTTAATTATCAATGAAACCTTTTAATCACATCAAGTATACAATTACATCATTTATAATCAATGATATGTCATCCACATATAATATTATAACTATGTCTCAGCGTTCCCACTTAATTTCTTGCAAATGCAAGCATCTTCATCGTTTATGATGAAATCAAAACTCTTTGATTATTTCATCCGGTGAAGATTTCAACTCCGTGATACTTACTTCATTCAGTGAATTTTGTATACCTATCTAGTATTCCACGGACTAGCAAAACTCTTGGTTTGTATCTAGTATACATCCTTTATACACACTTCTGGTAAGGAATGTATTTCTGCCATCCTACTATCATATCTCATAAAAGAAATATGTAGCGATTACTAAAATAATCCACATAGACTATAAACATCGCTACGGAAGATCTGATCTTATCGTAGTAAACTCTTTGAACTTTGTCGTAAACAACTTTTTGACAAGTCGAGCTTCTTCAAGGACATAGCATCCAAGTCCATCAATTTTATAGATCCATTTACTTTCAAAAAGTATGCACCTATCTTGGATTTCATGGCATTTAGCCATTTTAACGGAGTCAGGGCCCATCATAATTTCTTTGTATGTAGTTGGTTTATTATTGTTCAAAATCAATCCTTTGTCCACAAATCATTTATTTGATCACAAAGTAAACCATACCTACAAGGTTCAACAGGTACTTCGATCTCCAACGCTATAACACTTTGTAGACATGGGAGCCATGATCGTCGTGGCCGCTTCCGGAACCATTTCCGATGCTGCGCTACTCTGATCATCATGCTCAGGTTCATAAACCTTATCAAGTTCCATTGTCCTCCCACTCAAATACTTCGCTAGAAACAATTTCTTGGAAATAAGTAAGAAACATCGACAAACACTTTTGTCTTTGACTTCATAGTGGAAAGAATTCCCAATCAATTCTCTGGGATAACCAACAAAGACATTCATCCGATTTTGGTTGTAAACTCATTTACTTATGCTACGCATACCAAAATTTAAGAAAAGACTATTAGGGTTTATACCCATGCCATAACTCATATGGTGTCATTTCAGCGGATTATGATGACGCTCTATTTAGTGTAAAAGCGGTAGTCTCTAAAGCATAATCCACAAAAATATAATGGCGCCATTTTATTTTAACTCATCATTAATCCAAAAGGTTTGGATACGTCTCTTGGATACTCCATCATCACTATGATACTCCAAGAAACGTGAGGTTGTAGAACAATTTCATAACTCTCTTAGATGTTCGCTAAAACTCGTAATTCAAATATTTCCACCATGATCCAATCACAGATATTTAACTTTTCTATTACGATGATTTCCACTTCATGCTGAAATTTATTTGAATCCATTCAAATGTTTCAAACTTCTTCCTTATCGAATAAATATATCCACATATATACACTCAATTCATTGTTGGAAGTTTTCATGAAGTAGAAGAATCTCCCGCACACAACTATGCCCACTGAACCACATGCATCATCATGTATGTTTCCACTAAGTTAGTTGCCCGTTCAACTCTTGGCCTATGAACGGTATTTTAGTCATTCTCTTTAGAAGAGATTTGCAAGCGCCAAACGATTCAAAAATCAAATGACTCCAAAAATCCATTTGCATGGAGTTCCTTCATGCGTTCCTTTCTAAAATAACCTAAATGGCGGTTCCACTAACAAGTGGAATTCACATCATTTGCCTTATGGCATTTTAGCGTCAGTGTTATGCATGTGTGCTTCACCATAAAGATTTATAATAACTTATCCATCGTATATGGAATGCTGTCGTAATTTGAACAACTCATTGTTTTCATTTAACTAGAACAAAACAACAATTATAAAGTTCTTTATTATAAATCTGAAGGGCTAGATAGAATGCCAACGATGAACACAATAACACTTTATTTTTGTTCCGGACGTGCATCCCTATCATATTCCTTGTCAGTCACTTAGGCCATTGTATTCTTGTATTGTGTTGTTTTGTATAACACATCATACCAACCAATATGGTACAAATACCCAAGAATTTCATTGTGTGACCAAACAATTAATACATTCATAACATGTATATCATCTATAAACACCTGAGCTAGACTTTCCATTCTTTTCTTTCTTTTATGCCAAAAATCTTTTGTAGTTTCTCTTTTAGCTTTCCTCATTCTCAGAAAACACTTCTCCTTCAATAACTTCTAGGTCCACTGGTCAAATACCAATAACGTTGAGGTTCTTACTTTGAAGTTGATCATCACATGACAAGTTTTCCAGATTTTGCTATTAGTAACTTTTTAATGTGATGAACAATTTCATTGTTGCCTGCCAAAGCACACCGGCGAGCAGTGGTTAAGCAACACGAAGAGCCGGGAGGCTTCCAAGGCGGCAGCGGGCCCTGGTCCCTCGACGTCGTCCCGCAAATGCTCCGGCACACGTCCTGGCGGTTGCAAGGGCGTGCCACCTGACCTATACCTGATCAGGAAGGTGTTGAATTGCTTCGATTAGGCTCCTGCATGGTAGACATGTAAACATTAAATACAAGCCATATCGGCTCTCAGGTTGCCCTGTGGATCGGCTCAAAGAGCCGATCGCCCCATGGTTCACGTTGGATTTTCAATGACATGGGGATCCTGCTTGGTCAAAACAATGCTAAACTAATCTACGACAGTTTAGGGTTTTCACCGTATGATCGGAACATCCTACGCGTAGTTGAGCCTAGTAGACACGCAAGATAATGGAAAGTTAACCCTAAAAGAGGCCTAAAAACCAACGTTGAGTTAATTCCCGGAACATCCCTCTTAGGACTAACAAACCATACCTAACGCGCTACCGGATCGTTCAACCCGTTTGCAAGGCCTAACCATACGGATATCAAACTAATCCTTGAAGAATCAAGGAGCAACTATAACAGATTAGATCTACTAAGTAACGAACAAGCAAGATGCTGCCCTTACACCTGGATAGGTGTAAGGGCAGCTAGATATCGAGGGACGGCATAGCCAAGCAGATATGCGTAAGAAAAGCATCTATGCAAGCCCCAAAACATCTACGATAATTAGTGCTACTCGCCATCAACAACGCTTCAGCACGAGCAACACAAGGTAAACGAATAAACGTTGTGCTGCCTAGATCGCAAGATGCGATCTAGGCAGCATGGTGCTTACCCGGGAGAGACCCTCGGAAGAAGGGGTGGCGATGCGCCTGGTTTGTGTTTGTTGTGAACGTGATTGTCCTCCTTTTCTGATAACCCTAGATACATATTTATAGTCCAAGGGACTTTCTAATTCGGGCGTGCACCTAACCGTGCACGAGATAAACTCTATCTTTTTAATCTAAACTACCATATGATCTACTATATTACAGATACACGGGCAATTTAGCCCAAACTCTTCGTGCAAGGCCGCTTCAAAGATGCTCCATGCATATATCTTTCAAGCCCATCTTCACTTACGGCCCATCTCCTGATTTGGCCAAAATCTGGTGATAACACATGCCCCCTGGTTTTGGTAATGATAATTTCAAAACCACTCTGTTTTTACCTTCGAGGGGTCATGTCGTGGCAGAGCAGAACCTTCGCAGTATTCTTCATCATGACGCCTTGCCTTCTCAACTTCTCTGCACGATTTGATAGTTTTGGCACCACGTCCTCGAAAACTGCTTGAGCATTAAATCTCTGCTATATCCCCTTTTATTTAGCCACTTTTCGTTCACAACCGTCTAGATCGATTCCAGAGAGCGGCTCTTGGTCATCTGCTTCCCAGATGTTCATGGCAGCCAAAGAGATATCAATCGAATCATCTGCATGAACAACCTCCACTTCATCCCCATCCCATTGAATGATGCACTGATGCATTGTGGATGGAATGCAGCAGTTAGCATGGATCCAATCCCTTCCTAGCAGAACAGCGTAAGTGCTCTTGCTTTCGACGATGAAGAAGGACGTAGGGATGGTCTTTCGGCCGACAGTTAAGTCCACGTTCAGAACACCCTTGGCTTCTGACGGTTGGCCGTTGAAATCGCTTAGCGTGACGTTGGTCTTGATCGGATCTTCGGTCAGAACGTCCCAAACGTCGTAACATGGAGTACGGCATTATGTTGACTGCTGCTCCCGTGTCAACCAGCATCTTGCTGATAGGCTGCCCATTGATATAACCCTTCAGGTATAGGGCCTTCAGATGCCTATAGCCCCTTTCTCGTGGCTTTTTAAAGATAACTGGCCGTGGCCCGCAATCAAACTGTGCCACTGATACTTCCTCGTCTTTTGGAGCACAAAACTCTGACGGGAGAACGAACACCATGTTTGTATCAGCCGATGTCCCTGCATCGGCTTGCGTCTGCTTGGGTCGCCACACTTTCTTCGGTGGGCGAGCTTCTGTTTCCATTGTTTGCTGAATTTTCACGGCCAGATCGGGCCGTGCTTTCCTCAACGTGTACAGGTACTGTGCCTCGGCTTCTTCTAGGTTTCTTAGCCGTTGCACTCTGCGCTTTTGGGAGTGGCTGAGTCCATCAGGACACCACCTTGGTCGGTGATATCTATCTTCTTCCTCTGACTCCTCGAAGTCTTCATCTTGGGATGACTCAACTCGTTTGTTCTGAGGTGGGAGAGGTCCTAGACGATCGAACACTGAAACTTCATTTGTTCCCTTCCTCTTCTGATTACATTCTGGGCAGTTCTCGATTGTAGGCAATCGGCTCATTCCTGAGTCCCAGCAGTGTTTGAAGAAAGGACAATTCCAATGCCTGTCCATGTCCTCTTGCTCTCTTGACCTCCCTCTGGCGTGATGCTCGTACCCTTCGTATCGACGGTATCTCATGTTGTCTGCATCAGACCGATGATATCTATCATCATCTTCCTCGTAGCGTCGACGTCGGTCGTACTGTTGTTCATATTTGTTAAGGAGGTGCGCAGAAAGTGGTCGTTGATACCGCACGCTTATCACTTCCTTCTCAGTTAAATACCGTCTGTCATCATGCTGGGGCCGGTCGCGTGGATCGGCCTCCTTCTTATCTTTGCCGCGAGAGCGACTGCTCTCCGGCTTATCCTCGCCATGGCGATCTGCAAACCCTACCATATTGATATCAAACGAGAAACCTGGCTCGTGTCTTATGCAATGGCTGAGATCCACCATGTTGACCTTTGGAAACGGCTGCGTGTCAACTCTCATGGCAAACTAACCGAAGAGCAATCGGCCTTGTTCTATCGCCATCTGAATCTGTCCGCGCAAGACTTTGCAGTCGTTGGTGGCATGGGTGAACGTGTGATGCCATTTGCAGTATGGCCTGCCGTTCACTTCTTGTGGCGTGGGGATTTTGTGGCCTTCGGGTAACTTCAGTTGTTTCTCCTTCAGCAACAAATCAAAAATTTGCTCCGTTTTGCTCAAATCGAAGTCAAACCCCTTCACAAGCCCTGGTTGCTTCACCCACTTATAGGACACGGGTTTTGCCCCCGAGTCCACTCAGCCTACGGCGACCTCCTGATCTCCTGCAGAATCTTCATCTTCGTCTGTCTCGATCAGGGCGACGCGCTTGTACTTGTCCTAGTACAATTCTGGATGGCGCTGTTCATATGCTGTCAACTTATGAACCATGTGCGCCAGTGAACTGTACTCGGCTTGGAAGGTCACATCTCGGAGCGGCGCTGATAATCCTGCTACCGCCAGCTCAAGCTGCTTCCTTCTCGGATAGGCGAACCGAATAACATCGGTTCCCGACGGTCCCGAACCTCTCGGATGTACTCGGATACCGTCTCTCCTCGTCTCTGCCGAACTTGTGTCAGATCGGCAAGGCCAGCTTCAGTAGCTTCTGTATGGTATTGTTCGTGGAATTGCTCCTCCAACTGCTTCCATGTCCGAACCGAGTCTGGTAGCAACGAGGTGTACCACCCAAAGGCTGGACCCATGAGAGATTGTGAGAAGAACCTCACACGCAGCTCGTCTGAAGCTGAGACCATGCCCAACTGTGCCAAGTATCGGCTCACGTGCTCGATTGAGCCGGTTCCTTCTGATCCACTAAATTTCGTGAAGTCAGGGAGCCGATACTTAGGTGGCAGCGGGATTAGGTCGTAGTCGTTGGGATACGGCTTGGAATAGCCGATCATTCTCTTCTTCGGCAGGATGCCGAACCGGTCTCTCATGATTGCGGTGATCTCATCCACCGTAGGAGCTACAGAAGTTGATCGTTCATGACTTGTATTGGTGGCATATTTAGTTAGCCACGCCTGTTTCTCAACATCCGCTCCGGAACTACTTCCTGCTCCAGGCAACTCCTCTCGCCAGTGGCGATCCTTCCCTGCTGTAACTCGGGTCATCCGAGTTATTGCGGTCCGGCACGTATGTGCACACGTATCCATGTGGAATTTCCTTGGGCGGATCATACGAGAATTGGTAGTCGCCTGGATCACCTCCAACCTTGTAGACGACGTATGCTGGTGAACCTTGTTGCTGTGGAGCTGCAAACGTGTATTGCAGTGGTGGCCTTGTATAGAGCGGTATCTCTCCTTGATGAGTTCCTAGAGCAGGACTTGACGGAGAGTACTTGTGCTTCGTGACTTCTTGCACCACATTGAGCGCGACACGCTTGATACGTCCAATTTGCATCACTATTTTGTATCATAATTTGCTGTTATTCATTGATATATTTCATATTGGGACACAATACTTATGTTATTTCATCTATTTTGCATGTTTCATCATTATTGGAGGATCAAGCACCGGAGCCGGGATTCTGCTTGGAAAAGCATCGTCGAACGCAATATTTCGGAAGATCAACTGTGGAAGGGAATTTCGCGTAAATTCCTATTTTTCCAGATGACGGAGGGAGCCAGAAGGGGGAGCAAAGAGGAGCCACTGTGGGCCCAGACCCTAGGGCGGCGCGGCCCAGGGCCTGGCCGCGCCACCCTGTGGTCTGGGGGCCCCACAGCCCCTTTCGCCTCCTTTTCTTCGCGTACTCCTTCGTCCCGAAAACCTAAGCCAGATAGAGGACCTCACGAGGGGTTACAGCCGCCTCTGCGGGGCGGAGAAGACCAGAGAGAAAAGAGCTCTCCGGCGGGCAGGAATCCGCCGGGGAAATTCCCTCCCGGAGGGGGAAATCGACGCCATCGCCATCGTCATCGAGCGGGACATCATCTCCATCATCATCATCATCATCTCCACCATCTACACCGCCATCACCATCGCTGCACCTCGTCACCGCTGTAACAATTCGGGTTAAATCTTGATTGTTTGATAGGGAAACTCCCGGTGTTATTCTATACTTGTTGTAGATGCTATTGAGTGAAACCATTGAACTAAGGTTTATGTTCAGATTGTTATTCATCATCATATCACCTCTGATTGTATTCCATATGATGTCTCGTGAGTAGTTCGTTTAGTTCTTGAGGACATGGGTGAAGTCAAAATGCTAGTAGTGAATTATGGTTGAGTAATATTCAATGTTATGATATTTAAGTTGTGGTGTCATTCCGTCTAGTGGTGTCGTGTGAACGTCGACTACACGACACTTCACCATTTATGGGCCTAGGGGAGTGCATCTTGTATTTGGTTGCTAATTGCGGGGTTGCCGGAGTGACGAAACCCGAGCCCCCGTTAGTATATCGATGCGGGAGGGATCGCAGGATCTCGGAGTTTAAGGCTGTGGTTAGATTTATCTTAATTACTTTCTTGTAGTTGCGGATGCTTGCAAGGGGTATAATCACAAGTATGTATTAGTCCTAGGAAGGGCGGTGCATTAGCATAGGTTCACCCACACAACACTTATCAAAACAATGAAGATTATTAAACCACATGAAGCGAAAGTACTAGACTAAAATCCCCGTGTGTCCTCAGGAACGTTTGGTCATTATAAGTAAACAAACCGGCTTGTCCTTTGTGCTAAAAAGGATTGGGCCACTCGCTGCAATTATTTCTCTCGCATTTTACTTACTCATCTGTTATATCAAAACCCCTTGAATACTTGTTTGTGAGCATTTACAGTGAATCCTTCATCGAAACTGCTGCCAACACCTTCTGCTCCTCGTTGGGATCGACATTCTTACTTATCGAAGATACTACGATACACCCCCTATACTTGTGGGTCATCAAGACTATTTTCCTGGCGCCGTTGCCGGGGAGTGAAGCGCTATTGGTAAGCGGAATTGGTAAGGAAATTTACTCGTTTGTGCTGATTTTATTCCCGCTCGTCGCTATAAATCATTATGGAGAGATCTTCTCTTCAATTTATATTTGGGAAATCTACTACTACTGCAACGGTAGTGGATGAAGCGCCAGGTGAGGAAGTAGTACCATATAAGATACCTATGAAAATTATTGAACGTGTTATGGATAACCGCTATGAAGGGGATGGAGCTGTTCATCCTGGTGATCATTTATTGTTTTTGCATGAATTATGCGGGTTATTCAAATGTGCAGGTATTTCTATGAATGAAGTTAGAAAGAAACTATCCACTATATCGCTATCTGGTAAAGCGGCGCACTGGTATAAATTGCTGAAGAATGGTGATTCTATTGATTGGGAGGACATTGTGCCTTTATTTTATTCCAAATTTTATCCTCCAAGTGAAATTCACAAAGATCGGAACCGCATATATAATTTTTGGCCTCATGATGGAGAGAGTATTGCCCAAGCTTGGGGGAGATTGAAGTCTTTAATGCTCAAATGCCCCATTCATGAGCTTCCTGGTAATGTTATTATTGATAATTTCTATGCAAGACTTTCTTTTCAAGACAAGACCTTGCTGGATACTTCTTGTTCTGGATCATTTACACGCAACAAAGAAGAGTTTAAAAGGGACCTTCTTGATCGGATCCAAGAAAATACTCGAAGGATGGGAGAACGACAAAGATAGAGAATCGGGTATAATTTATGATTATAAATGCATTGAAGCTTTTATGGATACCGATAAATTTCGTAATATGAGTGCTACATATGGTCTTGATTCCCAAGTTGTTGCAAATCTTTATAAAGCTTTTGCCTCTCATTATGAACTGCCTAAGAAGAATTTTGATAAGTATCATGAACCGTATAAAGATAAAGTTGATTCATCCGTAAACAAATGTGTAGTGATTGAAACTGTTGATAATGTTATTGCTGAAGCTTATATTGAAAAAACTCCTTTCCCTGCTAAAATGAAGGAGTACTCTGTCGTATCTAGTGCGGTTAATAAAAGTGAAAAGAAACCTAAAGAACCTGAAGAACAAATTAAAATTGAACCTGCTGTTGTAATAGTTAAAGATCTTGTGACTGAAAATGTGGAGGATGGTCATATTATTTTTTGTGAAGATGCTTCTAATATTGTTTCACATCCTAATAAATCCAAACGAGTTAGTGTTCCTATGCTATCTGTTAGAATTGGTGATCATTGCTATTATGGTTTATGTGATATTGGTGCAAGTGTTAGTGCTATTCCTTATGAGCTTTACACGGAGATTATGCACGAAATTGGTTCTTGTGAACTTGAAGATATTGATGTGGTTATTCATTCGGCTAATAGAGAAACTATTTCTCCAATTGGTATTGTTCGAGATGTGGAAGTTCTATGTGGTAAGATTAAATATCCTGCTGACTTTTTGGTACTTGGTTCTGCTGCTAGTGATCATTGTCCTATCATTTTTGGTAGACCTTTTCTAAATACTTGTGGAGCTATTATAGATTGTAAGAAAGAGAAAATTTTGACTAGATTTGTTGGTGAACCTTATGAATTTAACTTTTCTAAATTTACCAAAACTCCTTATAAAGCTGACTTGCCTAGTAATGATTTTAAAATGGAGCAGTGTGCATCTATTGTTCTTGTTCCTAATAATCCTTTGCAAGCAACATTTGGAGAATAGTGAAAGTGAAGCTTTTAGGAAAGAAAGAGATGAGCTTGAGGAAATTTTTCTTCGCCAACCTATTCTCAAGCATGATTTACCTAGGTGGAAGATTTGGGTACAACACCGCCACCAAAGGAAGATCCCGTTTTTGATTTAAAGCCTTTACTCGATAATCTTAAATATGCTCATATTGATGATAAGAAAATATATCCTGTTATTATTAGTTCTAAGCTTTCGAGAGATTGAGGAAGAAAGGTTATTGGAAATATTGAAGAAACACCGAGGAGCTATTGGCTATACTCTTGATGATTTGAAAGGGATTTCTCCTTCTATTTGCCAACATGCTATTAATATGGAAGAAGATGCAAAGCTCGTTGTTGAACATCAACGTCGTCTAATTCCGAAGATGAAAGAGGTGGTAAGGAACGAGGTATTAAAACTTCTTGAAGCTGGTATTATATATCCTATTGCTGATAGTAGATGGGTTAGTCCTGTGCATTGTGTTCCTAAGAAAGGAGGAATGACCGTTGTGCCTAATGATAATGATGAGCTTATTCCTCAAAGAATAGTTGTAGGTTATAGAATGTGCATTGATTTTCGAAAAGTTAATAAAGTTACTAAGAAAGATCATTACCCTTTACCCTTTATTGATCAAATGCTAGAAAGGTTATCTAAAAATACTCATTTTTGCTTTCTTGATGGTTATTCGGGTTTTCACAAATTGTCGTTAAAGCTAAAGATCAAGAGAAAACCACGTTTACTTGTCCTTATGGAACTTATGCTTATAGGCGAATGCCTTTTGGTTTATGTAATGCTCCCGCTACTTTTCAAAGATGCATGTCTGCTATTTTTCATGGTTTTTGCGAAAGTATTGTAGAGGTGTTCATGGATGATTTTTCTGTCTATGGGAATTCTTTTGATAATTGCCTGCGAAACCTCGATAAAGTCTTGCAGAGATGTGAAGAAACTAACCTTGTTCTTAATTGGGAAAAATGCCACTTTAAGGTTAATGAAGGAATTGTATTGGGACATAAAATTTCCGAGAGAGGTATTGAAGTTGATAGAGCTAAAGTTGAAGCAATTGAGAAGATGCCCTATCCGAGGGATGTTAAAGGTATTCGTAGTGTTCTTGGTCATGCTTGGGTTTTATAGGAGATTTATTAAAGATTTCTCTAAAATTTCAAAGCCTCTTACTAATCTTCTTCAAAAAGATGTACCTTTTGTTTTTGATGATGATTGTAAGGAAGCTTTTGAAACTCTAAAGAAAGCCTTAACAACCGCTCCTGTAGTCGAACCTCCTGATTGGAATTTGCCTTTTGAAATTATGTGTGATGCTAGTGATTTTGCTGTAGGCGCTGTTCTTGGACAGCGGGTAGATAAAAAATTAAATGTTATTCATTATGCTAGTAAGACTCTTGATGCTGCTCAAAGAAATTATGCTACAACTGAAAAGGAATTGTTAGCTATAGTCTTTGCTTGTGATAAGTTTAGACCCTATATTGTTGATTCGAAAGTTACAATTCATACTGATCATGCTGCAATTAGATACCTTTGATACGTCCAAAACGTATCTACTTTCCCGAACACTTTTGCTATTGTTTTGCCTCTAATTTGTGTATTTTGGATACAACTAACACGGACTAACGCTGTTTTCAGCAGAACTGCTTTGGTGTCTCGTTTTTGTGCGTAAATCCAACTTTCGGGAAAATCCTCGGAATTCTTGCAGAAGGCCCTATTTTCCAAGAATAATGACGGAGCCGGAAGGACGCGCCGGTGGAGGCCCGAGGGCCCCACACCATAGGGCGGCGCGGCCTAGGGGGCCCGCGCGGCCCTATGGTGTGGCCCCTCGGGCTGGCCTCCGACGCCCCCTTCGGACTACTTATTGGCCTCGACCTAAAAACGCACGGAGAGAAGTCGACATCGCCGAAACCCTCAGAGAGCCGCCACATCGCGAAACTCCGTCGCGGGAGCCAGAAGTCTCCGTTCTGGCACTCCGCCGGGACGGGGAATTGGAGGAGATCTTCACCGCCATCACCGCCAACGCCTCTCCATCAACCAGCCATGTTTCCCCCATCCATGTGTGAGTAATTCCCCCGCTGTAGGCTGAAGGGGATGGTAGGGATTGGATGAGATTGGTCATGTAATAGTCATAAGATTGTTAGGGCATAGTGCCTAGTATCCGTAGATGTCACTTTTATGATATTGTTGCAACTTGTTATGCTTAATGCTTGTCACTAGGGCCCGAGTGCCATGATCTCAGATCTGAACATGTTATTGATTCATGAAGATATTCGTTGTTTATGATCTTACCTGCAAGTTGTATACACATGTCGCTGTCCGGAACCAATGGCCCCGAAGTGACAGAAATCGGGACAACCGGAGGGGATGGTAGTGATGTGAGGATCACATGTGTTCACGGAGTGTTAATGCTTTGCTCCGGTACTCTATTAAAAGGAGTACCTTAATATCCAAGTGAGTTTCCCTAGAGGCCCGGCTGCCACCGGCTGGTAGGACAGAAGATGTTGTGCAAGTTTCTCATTGCGAGCACGTACGACTAAATATGGAACACATGCCTATTGATTGATTAGTACTTGGATACCGTTTTATTATTATCTGCAAATGCCCCTGCTTTGATTGTTACATGAGTTTCTCTCATCCATGCAACGCCCGTTAAATCCGTCCCTGTGCCTACAGTATTTTAATCCTGCTGTTTACTATAATCGCTACTGCTGTCTTTATTTCACCGCTGCTGTTATTTCACTATTTCCACTGCCATAGAACTGTTACTACTGATAAACTCTTGCGAGCAAGTCTGTTTCCAGGTGCAGCTGAATTGACAACTCCGCTGTTAAGGCTTACAAGTATTCTTTGTCTCCCCTTGTGTCGAATCAATAAATTGGGTAATACTTCCCTCGAAGACCGTTGCGATCCCCTATACTTGTGGGTCATCAAGACTATTTTCTCGGCGCCGTTGCCGGGGAGCATAGCTTTATTTGGAAGTTCACTTGGATTGATATTGTTCGCTGCAAATTCTCCATTATGGGTAAACCTCGCGATACTAAGATCGCCATATTACCATCCACTACAAGAAAAGGTACAACTCCGAGTACCTCTCGCTGCTCTTGATTCACCATCCGTGATTGATAAACTTGTTTCACCGCCACATGCTTCGCGTGTCTGGTACTTCGCTGAATCTGAAAATTCTCATAATATTGATAATGTTTCTGCTGTGCTTGATGATAGTGGTTCATTGGGGTCTTTTCTAGATGCTACAATTGCTAAGTCTAGACAAATTGAAAATACTGAAACTCCTAATGCTGCTACACCTGTTAATTCACCTGAGTCTGTTGATTACTCTAGTGATGATCTTGATGAAGATTATGTAGAACTTGATGATGATTTTATTGAAAAATGCAATGCTACTACTGATGCAAGAAAAATTAAAAAGTTGCTTGCGGAACATGCTCGTTAGATATAAACCATCTCCCGATCCTAAATTTGCCACATCTCCTATAAACATTAGGGATAAAGATTATGATTTTTCTCTTGATCTATCTCATATAGCTATTGTTGAGAAAACACCCTTTTGTGGTACTGAAAAAGAAAGTGCTCGTTGAACACTTGACCGAGTTATCTACTCTTAGTGGCGTGTTTTCTGATGATGTCAAGATGCGTACTTATTTTGTCGCTAAAATTTTTCCGTTCTCATTAAAGGATGATGCTAAAACTTGGTATAATAATTTGCCTCCTGGTTCTATTAAAAGTCCAACTGATTTGCGTGATGTTTTCTTTCGAAAATACTTTCCTGCTAGTGCTCAACATGCCGCTTTGCGGAGAATTTATAATTTTGACCAGGAAGATGGAGAGAAATTGCCCGAGGCTTGGGCGAGATTCTGTTCTCTTATTAGAGCTCAGCCCGACCATGATTTAGAAAAGCATGATTTACTTGATATATTTTATAGTGGACTAACTATTGAGTCTAGGGCATACCCGGATAGTTGTGCTGGTTGTGTTTTCAGGAAAAGAACTCCGAGACGACGCTGAGGAATTATTGGCTAAAATAGGCCGGAATCATGATGATTGGTCTACACCTGAACCAACCCCGACACCGATAGTGAAGAAGAGGGGTATGATTAAATTAAATGATGAAGATATGAGGGAAGCCAAGAAGTCTCTTAAGGAGAAGGGTATTAAACCCGAAGATGTGAAGAATTTACCTCCTATAGAAGATATATGTGAGACAATTCCCCTTCTTCCATGATTGAGGTACACTCGCTTCAACACCTTACTAGGGAAGATATTCCGTATTCAAAATCTCCTGCTCAATGCTTAGATGAATTTGATAATTATATTGTTAAGCAAGAAAACTTTAATATGAGAGTCGAGAATCATTTAATGGAAAATTCCCGAGCTATTAGTGAATTGCATGGTATTGTGGAGAGAACCTCCAATGATGTTAAGATACTTGTTAAACATTTTCAAATGGTTCAAACTCA